>NC_135822.1:10145334-10452802 GCF_964213995.1 Mustelus asterias | reverse complement strand
ACGGCAGATTGTTTGAAAGTTAGCTGAGGTCAGAATCGCCAATGCCTCACTACTTCTTTCTTTCTAAAGAAACTATTACTAATTATTGCAATCCACACTGAACTGCTAAAGGGGGAGTTAAGTGTTTCAAAAAAGACTCAACCTTCTATTTTGCGCACATCCTGAAACCCAACTTAATTTGTTGGATCCCCTGTGTCTGTGTGGGTTTCCTCCGGGTGCTCCGGTTTCCTCCCACAGTGCGAAAGATGTGTGCGGGTTAGGTGGATTGACCATGCTAAAATTGACCCCAGTTTCAGGGGGATTAGCAGGGTAAATGTGTGGGGTCACGGGGATGGGGCCTGGGTGGGATTGCGGTCGGTGCAGGTGTGTTGGGCAGAATGGCCTCCTTCTGCACTGCAGGGATTCTATGATTCAAAGTTAAAGTTTAAACCAAAGGAGAAAATGCTGGAAAATCTCAGCAGGTCTGGGCAGCATCTGTAAGGAGAGAAAAGAGCTGACGTTTCGAGTCCAGATGACCCTTTGTCAAAGCTCAAAGACATAGAAAGTGGGAAATATTTATACTGTAGGGTGAGGGGAATGGAAGATTCGATTCCGGCCTCGGGTGACTGTCTGTGTGGAGTTTGTACGTTCTCCCCGTGTCTGCACGGGTTTCCTCCGGGTGCTCCGGTTTCCTCCCACGGTCCAAAGATGTGTGGATTATTGGTCATGCTAAATTGCCCCTTAATGTCAGGGAGACGAGCAGGGGTTTTGGGGATAGGGCCTGGGTGGGATTGTTGTCGATGCAGTCTTTATGAGCTGACTGGCCTCTTTCTGCACTGATTCTACGCTTACGCTACCGCCTCTTTGTTACGCTTTCAAAACAATTTCTAATGTTTTCTATCTTATTTTAGACTATAAGTCATCCGTTTTCCCTTCTCTACATTCGACATTACTCTGAATTTTCATTTCGCTTTTAGCTAAAGGGCGGCACGGTGGCACAGTGGTTAGCACTGCTGCCACACAGCGCCAGGGACCTGGGTCCGATTCCCAGCTGTACGGAGTCTGCACATTCTCCCCATGTCTGCGTGGGTTTCCTCCGGGAGCTCCGGTTTCCTCCCTCACTCCAAAGATGTGCAGGTTAGGTGGATTGGCCATGCTAAATTACCCCTTAGTGTCAGGAGGACAAAAGCTAGGGTGAATGCATAGGGTTATGGGAATAGGGCCTGGGTGGGATTGTGGTCGGTGCAGACTTGATGGGCCGAATGGCCTCTTTCTGCGCTGTTGGGATTCCATGATTTTATAAAGCCCTACCTATTCCTTCACCCGTGGTAATTAAAAAATACACGTTGACAAGTTTTACTTTGTGAAGGGCGAATATAATGGTGGCAAAATCCAATGTACAGAACTTGCCAACAACATACAACTTGTCTGTAGTAGAAATGGATTTGCGATAAGTTAGTTGATAAAAATGTCATAGCAATCAGCTCATTAACGCAGTGCAGCTTGCATGGTGCTTACTGCAAAAAATATAGAAAGATAAAAACGGCTACTCCGAAAATTAAATTACGTTTCTTCCTCTCTGTATGTGGCTTCATTGTTCATGCCATTATTTTCATGTTTCTTAAACATTTAGCTCTTTATTTTTGCTATTTCTAGCTTGATATTTTATTCTGTCTTTACTCTATTTTGGTACTTAGTCCTCTTATGATCCTGATCTCAATTTTCCTGTTTTCCATTTGCGATAGAATGCTTTTAAACACTGTTCTTTTGTTCTTTTGTAACTCAGGGGCAGAGCAAGTTTCGTGCTAGCTTCCTTGCTGCCCGTAAGAAACGTGATGTGATGCCATTAAAACGGTCACAGTGGTGGAAGGTTGGAGCAGGGGTCAAGTGCAGGCTGCAGTTGAGGGGTCAGAGTGTGTTCGGGGCGGCCCAGCAGCTGAGGCACCCAGTAACGGAGACAGAGACACTCGTAGTTGGATGTCAATTGAGTTATTGTCCGCTTCCTTCCCCTACCCGCCAGAGTGTGACACGATAATGGTCGGAACACCACAAGCCAAGGACTTGGAACATAAATTGTGTGCGGCGAGAGGCCCCAGTTGAGGTGTCTCCTTATCAGCGCAATCCCTATGTTCAGAGGCTTTGTGCAGGCCAACAGACTCATTTCAGATTTTAAAAAAAAGAGGCTAGCAAAATAGGTTGGGTGGCACAGCGGTTAGCACTGCTGCCTCACAGCGCCAGGGACCCGGGGTGGCACGGTGGCACAGCGGTTAGCACTGCTGCCTCACAGCGCCAGGGACCCGGGGTGGCACGGTGGCACAGCGGTTAGCACTGCTGCCTCACAGCGCCAGGGACCCGGGGTGGCACGGTGGCACAGCGGTTAGCACTGCTGCCTCACAGCGCCAGGGACCCGGGGTGGCACGGTGGCACAGTGGTTAGCACTGCTGCCTCACAGCGCCAGGGACCCGGGGTGGCACGGTGGCACAGCAGTTAGCACTGCTGCCTCACAGCGCCAGGGACCCGGGGTGGCACGGTGGCACAGCAGTTAGCACTGCTGCCTCACAGCGCCAGGGACCCGGGGTGGCACGGTGGCACAGCGGTTAGCACTGCTGCCTCACAGCGCCAGGGACCCGGGGTGGCACGGTGGCACAGCGGTTAGCACTGCTGCCTCACAGCGCCAGGGACCCAGGTTCAATTCCGGCCTCGGGTCTCTTGGAGTTTGCACGTTCTCCCCGTGTCTGTGTGGCTTTCCTCCAGATGCTCCGGTTTCCTCCCACAGTCCAAAGGTATGCGGGTTAGGTGGATTGGCCGTGCCAAAGTGCCCCTCAATGTCAGGGGGATAAGTGGGGTTAATATGTGGGGTTACGGCAGTACGGCCCGGGTGGGATTGTGGTCGGTGCAGGCTCGATGGACCAAATGGCCTCCTTCTGTGCTGTAGGGATTCTATGATACTATAAAGGAAGATTTCTTCACAATTCAGGGCAGCAGCAGCAGTGCAAACAGGGCAGGGGGGGCATGCAATGGGGATATTGCCTGTTGACTGAAGAGCCAGGGATAGCCCACGACCCCTCTTTACAGGCAGGCCCGCTGAACTGAGTGTCAATCAGGCAGTTAAGTTGGTAGCGGCAGCCCTTCCCTGGGACCAGGGACCCTGGGAGGGCAAGAGAGCTGCTGGCCTTGGCCTGCTCAGCAGCACCCCCAGCTGGTAGTTGCCAGTAGTGCAACCACCAAACTCTCAGGATTGCTGAGGGTTCCAAGCCACTGGTGAGTGCTGCCAGGATGGGGATTGCAGGATGGGGTTCTCTAGCAAGGAGTAGGGAGTTGGCTCTCTGGGGGATCCCCTTCCCCACGTAGGATCCCTCAGTCAAATGCCTTTGCACGAGAGGACCCCCTCCCCTCTAACAAAAGCCCGCAAATAACATCGACAGGGTTTGATTTTCAGGCTCCCATACGGTGGGTACCCTTCGCCACAGCTGGGCAGGATGTGAGACCCCCCCCCCACATGGGCATTGACTGCCTACTTCAGGTCTTCAATTGACTGCAGGGCAGGAACATTCCTACGCTGGACTTAGTTTTAAGTTTATTGATTAGAGTCACAAGTAGGTTTACATTAACACTGCAATGAAGCTACTGTGAAAATCCCCGAGTCGCCACACTCTGGCCTTGGAGGTTTCGACAAAGAATCTGCAATTAACCATTATCTTAATGTTAATCCGACGCTGCTCTTTTTAAGGCATCAACAGACCAACTGTGTATTTCCAAAATTCTGACTTTTATTATTTATTCCAATTGCCTTTCCACCATTTGTGTTAATCTCTCAAATAGAAGCTGACATATATGCGTTTTTAAAAAATTAATGTGGTTCAGTCAACTGGGATCCATGTCAATGTTTACAGTTTATTTACTAGTGTCACAAGTAGGCTTGCATTAACACCGCAATGAAGTTACTGTGAAAATCCCCTAGTCGCCACACTCCGGCGCCTGTTCGGGTACACTGAGGGAGAATTTAGCACGGCCAATGCACCCTAACCAGCACGTCTTTCAGACGGTGGGAGAAACCGGAGCACCCGAAGGAAACCCACGCAGACACGGGGTGAACGTACAGACTCTGTACAGAGAGTGACCCAAGCCGAGAATCAAACCCGGATCCCTGGCGCTGTGAGGCAGCAGTGCTAACCACTGTGTCACCCACTTATCAGCAGCTGCAAGCTTTGGTCATACATTGTTAAGCTATTTGCCTTATTAAAGATAGGCGCCTGTTCGGGGTAACACTGAGGGAGAATTTAGCATGGCTAATGCACCTAACCAGAATGTCTTGGGACTGTGGGGGGATTTATCGAAAGCACAGAGGTTGGCCATCTGCAGTCACGAAAGAGATTGAGACCCAATGACTCCCTCCCTCCCCCCCCCCCCCCCCCCCACCGCCCCCTCCCCCCCACACCCGCCCCCCCCCACACACACACATTCACTTTGCCTGAATGTCTTGTTACTGACATTTAATGACGGGAACTTTTGGAGAGATTATAAAATGCAAAACTCTACGACTACCTCTACGTTTAGCAATGGAATTGGATGAGCTTAGAAATGGGTAAAAATAAAAAGTTGTGATTGGATGATGAAATCGATCGTTTTGGTTTTGCTTTTGGTGTTTTTTACCTTGCGCGATTTCTTAAATCCCGAAAGCACATCAGAATAAATACAAAAAAAACATAAAGAGAGAAAAAGGGAGTCAGTAAGCGTCAGGTAAAGAACACACATTTAAAAGCACACAGTCCCTAACCAAAGTATATCGACAGCACTCCAAAGGCTGCGCGCCACTTTGTTAGCGATAGAATCCAATTTTCCAGATGATTTTCTCTACAGTGTTCATAATGCATTTACAACAACACTTTTGCACATTCCTCTGGATCGTATACATGCTGAAAGGGAAGAATTTCATTAAAACGACTCGCCATCGATACTGGGTAGGTAGTCTGCTCCTGGGGGACAGCAGGGTTAACGAGGGGCCGAATTCCAATCCTATCACCCCCCCCCCCCCAACTCTGCCCGCTCCTGCGGAAATACCAATCAGCCTTTCCTCGCTATCTCCCCCCAGTTAAGACCATAAGATATAGGAGCAGAATTAGGCTATTCGGCCCATCGGGTCTGCTCTGCCATTCTATCATGGCTGGTGTGTTTCTCAACCCCATTGTCCTGCCTTTTCCCTGTAACCCTTGATCCCTTTCCCAATCAAGAACCTATCTATCTCCGTCTTAAATGCACTCAATGACCTGGCCTCCGCAGCCTTCTGTGGCAATGAATTCCACAGATTCACCACCCTCTGGCTGAAGAAATTCCTCCTCATCTTGTTTCTAAAGGGTTGTCCATTTACAATCTGGTGAGATTGACGAATCGCGGTGCAAGCTTGAAATCCAAGCCCTCGCACGTCACGGCATACTGCAACAGCAACATGTCCCAACACGACTGCTACTTCTGCAAAGATGTGTCTCTCCACTAATAACTTCACCCCTCCCAAACGCTTTGCTTGCAACCTATTTCCAGCTTGGTGCTTCAGCTGAAATTAATGTCTCAGGCTGCTGTCTGAAAGTTTAACGATCGCTCCAACATTGTTCATGTGTTTTTCAGCTGCTGAGCGGTGTGTGTGGGAGGATGGAGTTGGGTGGCGGGGGGGAGGGGGGGGGGGGGGGGGGGTGCTGGAAGGACACGCTAATGATGAGCTGAAAGTGCATCGCCCACCCTATTGGTGAAGGCAGCAGAGAAAATGGACCCCTCCCCTCAACACCCAAGACAAGGGTTCAGCATATTTAAATTTTGGCGTGTAGATTCCTTCTTAACAATTTGTGGCCATGGCTCCACAACCCGCCACCTAGTGGCCCACCCTTGACAGAGCAGGCTGACATCCGGAACTTGATTTTCTAAGTCCATCTTGTTCAGCACCATAGCAAAACACCAAGGGGGCAATTCTCCCATTCCAATCTGCTAATTTTTTGGCGCCTTGGGCCGGGAGATGCGCGCGTGCACCGATTTGCGGGATCCGCGCATGCGTTCCCGACGCACGCGCATCTCCCACTGCCGGATATCTGGCAGGACCACGCAGGAAACCAGCGGGACTAGCAGGTAAATACTTTAAATCTTATTTTAATGTAATTTGGATGTAATTATCAGGCCCGATCGCATCTCCCACCCCTCCAGTACAAATCCTCCCGCTAGCTCCCCGAAAGTGGGCAGGTACCCTAAACCCAGCTGGAGTAAAGGAGGGGCAATTGAGGGCCCTCCAGGGGATCAGGCAGCGTGGGGGTGGTGCTCCCTGGGCATGGGGCACCCTGGCAGTGCCAACCTATACCCCCAGGCACTGCCCAAGGGGCAAAGTGCCCACTGCCCACCGGGGCAGTGCCTTGGAGGGGGGGTGGTGGGGGGGGGGGGGGGGTGGATTATTGGTGGAGGTGGGGGAATCCCGCTGCCACTCTGCACAGAGATCGATCAGGACTGGAGGGAGACCATCAGGTCGAGCTGGGGGGGCAGCACGGGTGGGGGGGGGGGATCGTCACTGCTGGGGAGAATGGGGTGAGGCTGGAGATCAGTGATGGGGGTTGGTCGGTGCTGGCCGAGGAATGGACTGGGGGGGGCGCCGCGATCGGGCTGAGGGGGTGTCGGGTGGGGCAGCAATGCGAGGGTCCCGGGGGCTGGCCAGCAAACGGGAGGCTGGCAGATCAGTAAACTGTCAGACTCTAGGTGTGAATAGGCTCCTCCGCCCCCCCCTGAGCTTTTAATGATATTCCCGATCGTGACCTCTGCATTGCACTAGAGTGTGGGAGATTCGAGTCTGAAGTTGAACTGGGAAAAGAATCACCCCCAAAACTCTGCTCCAAATACCATGGTCCCTCCTCGAACTACTGGAGGGGCGGCCCTTGCACAGAAACCTGCATTTCTCTGCTTGGGCCAATAGGTGTCAGTGGTGTGCCATCCACAGCGGGAGAGCCATTTGGAAGCAGAACAGTAAATGTTGCGTTGAATCTCAGCCAGTTGATGCGTTGCAATTGTATGGATATCCACTGCTAGGCTCTTGACATTATTCTGTGGAAGATTGTCCAGCGGAGGGGGAAGGGGGGGGGGGGGGGGTGGGTGTGGGTGGGGTGGGGGTTGGCTGGGTGGGGGTGTGGGGGGGGTGTGGGGGGGGTGTGGCGGTCACTCCAGCTCATCATCACAACTGGAGAAAGTGGAGGACGAACCAAATAAAAAACTGAAAGAGGGAAACGTTATCTGAAAAACACCCACGCTTGCAACTAAACGTCCACGGGAAGAATTACATATGGCACCCCTCTCTCACACATCCTTCCTCACAGAACCCTACGATATAACACAGGCACTGACACACAATGCCTCGCTCTAATCCATAAACCAGACGCAACAGGCTCTTCTCTCAATAAACACAAACAGCAAAAGTGCTGCAGCATTATTCCAATGGCACCAGGGCTTGGAACGTGGTTGACATCTACCAGTGCAGTCACAAACTGCAAGTCAACTTCAGAAGTTTCCTCCTCCACTTAAGATTGTTTTATTCATTCGTGGGAACATGGGCGTCGCTGGCCGGGCCAGCATTTATTGCCCATCCCTAGTTGCCCGAGGGCGGTTGAGAGTCAACCACATTGCTGTGGCTTTGGCAAGAGAACGAACGATACAGCTCTCTCTTCATGCCGTACGCAGCTGGGGTCTAAATATTTTTTTTCCAGGGGTTCTTCTTAGGATTTTCTTGAGGGCTACTTTATAATTCTCACTAACCCCCTTTAATGAGAGTTTTTAAAAAATTCATTTGTGGGACATGGGCGTCGCTGGCTGGGCCAGCATTTATTGCCCATCCCTAGTTGCCCTTGGAGAGCAGTTGAGAATCAACCACATTGCTGTGGATCTGGAGTCACATGTAGGCCAGGCTGGGTAAGGACGACAGATTTCCTTCCTCAAAGGGCATTAGTGACCCAGATGAGTTTTTCGGACAATCGACAATAGTTTCATGTTCAACAGTAGATTCTTAATTCCAGATTTGTTACCCGTCGTGGCGGAATTCGAACCCGGGTCCCCAGAACATTAGCTCAGTTTCTGGATTAATAGTCTAGCGATAATACCACTAGACCATTGCCTCTCCAATCCTCAAACGATAACAGCACTCAGCCATCGCCTCCCCTTGGCTCAATCCCCTTGGAGGATGATCCAAAGAAGGGCTGCAACACTCTGGCTTCTCAGGAATAACATCAGTCGAAAGGTTGTGTAGGCTGTGGATCACCATGTGTTACCACGTTAGGGATGGCTGGCTCGCTGCGAACGACAGCCTTATTTACGAGATTGCTTGAATCAGTCCAGATGTTCAAGGCCATTAGCTTCTTGATTCGGAAGCTGACACCTATTGACTCAAAAGGTCTCTAAATGTGTTCAGAGGCCTACTGGCGATGAGGAAACAGAACACCCTGGCCATCATGAATAACCTGAGACTACCTGACCCAGTAAAGTATCCCCTGACCCAGCAGTCCATTTAAAATTGGAATAGTTATCATGACTTACCGGGGATTCACCAGTGACGGGTTCGCCCTTATTAATGGTCATTAATCCCTTCGCTCCATTCCTTTCAACGGTGACCACATTCCAAACATTGAGTTGGATACGTTCCTTGCTCCTGTTTGAACAAAGAAAGACTAAATCAGATATTTTCAGAGTTAAAAGAGAATGAGTAATGGTGTTGCGAGCATTGTTCATCGATAAAACAACCACTGGGCAGCAACTTTTCTATTCCATCACCAATATGTGCACTCCGGATATTCTCTCTTCCATCTTCTTCCGTCGGGAAAAAGGTACAAAAGTCTGGGGTCATGTACCAACCGACTCAAGAACAGCTTCTTCCCTGCTGCCATCAGGCTATTGAATGAGCCTACCTTGCATTAAGTTGACCTTTCTCTACACCATAGGTGGCAAAGGTTAAGACCCAAAGATGTTGCTGAGAGAAACTAGAAAGAAAATCATTTGAGCATTAAAGAGGATATATTTTCTTTAAGCGCCTTTAGGTCGGCATGGGGGCACAGTGGTTAGCACTGCTGCCTCACAGCGCCAGGGACCCAGGTTCGATTCCCGGCTTGGGCCACTGTCTGTGTGGAGTTTTCTCCCCGTGTCTGCATGGGTTTCCTCCGGGTGCTCCGGTTTCCTCCCACAGTCCAAAGATGTGCGGGTTAGGTTGATTGGCCATGCTAAATTGACCCTAGTGTCAGGGGGATTAGCAGGGTAAATATGGGGGGGGTTACGGGAATAGGGCCTCGGTGGGATTGTGGTTGGTGCAGACACGATGGGCCGAATGGCCTCCATCTGCACTGTTGGGATTCTATGATTCCTTTGTCAATTAACGATAAAAATGCAGGAACTGGGAAAATAAAGACTGCTCGCTGACAGTTAATTGGCCAATGGAAAGTCTGTCCCTTTCCCAAGTGGCTTTGCAAAGGTGTCGCATCCCTCAGGATGGACAGGTTGGCAACCAAGAGGGTAAGTGTGTCTGACCAGTTGTGCAGGCTATGGATCACCATGCACCACCATGTTAGGAATGGTTGGCGAGCTGCGACTGACATCCTTATTTACGAGGTTGGCGGGACACGGTGATCATGTGATGTGACCTCCAAGATTTCATCCAGGCAGAGTTGGCAAGTCTGAGTCCACCCGATGAGTAAGGCAGAACTCAACGGACAAAAGGGCTGCGATCCAGGTCAGACACGTTAAGACTTCTCTGTTCATTTGCCAGTGTATGCTGGGCTTTGACCACAACGATTGCAGGACCAGCTAATATCTTTGTCAATATTTACGAATGTTAGCATTGGCGGACAGTGGCACAGTGGTCAGTGCTGCTACATCACAGACCCGGGTTCAATTCCGGCCTTGGGTGACTGTCTGTGTGGAGTTTGCACTTTCTCCCCGTGTCTGTGTGGGTTTCTTCCCACAGTCCAAAGGCGTGTGGGTTAGGTGGATTAGCCATGCTAAATTGCCCCTTAGTGTAAGTTAGGGGGATTAGCGGGGTAATTACGTGGGGTTATGGGGATAGCGCCTGGGTGGGATGCTCTATCGGAGAGTTGGTGCAGACTCAATGGGCCGAATGGTCTCCTTCTGCACCCTCGGGGTTCAGTGAGATGTTGCGGGTTTTGCTTTCACAAAACTCTGCTTAGAAAAAACTTCAAAGGGTAAATCGCATTTCTTCACTGTCGTTGGATCAAAATCCTGGAACTCCCTCCCTGGCAGCACTGTAGGTGTAACTGCATCACATTGACTGCAGCGGCCCGAGGAGGCAGCTCACCACCACCTCCTGAAGAGCAATGAGGGACGGGCAATAAATGCTGGCCCAGCCAGCGACGCTCACATCCCACAAAAATAAACAAACAGAAATTTAGGTCATCCGTCACAGAGTGAGTAAGTTTAATTCATGCATGTCAATTTTCTCCTGCGCGGTTTAAGTAATTTTTATTCGATTGTATCTGATTAATATTATAAACTCTGCATGGTAAAAAATATATATATCGCTTGGGTAAGATTTGAGGACAGCCTTGTGGTGCAGAAAACTGCCAGGACGGCTAAAACTTCACAAACAATTATTATTTTAATGATAAATATTGATCTCAGAGAGCCATACATCTTCATTTCCATGGGTAAACGGCAAGAATCTTATCACTACAGTGATTCAGAATGTTGTATATTTTTCGGCATTACCTGATCACTGCAGGGCCTTTCCCGAGGTCATATTTAAACTCCAAGTAGCCATCACGCAGATTTAACGAGATAAAGTCGCCACGGCCATCTGTCTTCTGCCCATTGTAGAATATCATTCCGTTGCGATTCTTAGCTAAGAAAACCACCTCCATAGACATCGTGACACTGTAATCAAACATCTACATTTACTGTCGCGTTGGTAAATAGATTATTTCTCCCCCATTCGTGTCAAGTACCCTTTGGAATGATTCACCCTCGGCACCCTACTTTTTTTCCAATATGTGGAACAAGCTGCCAGAGGTGGGTACAATTTTGTCCTTTAAAAAGCATTTAGACAGTTACATAGGTAAAATGGGTATAGAGGGATATGGGCCAAGCGCAAGCAATTGGGACTAGCTTAGTGGTAAAAAAACAAAAGACGGCATGGTCAAGTTGGGCCGAAGGGCCTGTTTCTATGCCTCTATGACTCTCTATGGGTGTCACTGGTTGGGCCAGCATTTGTTGCCTATCCCTAATTGCCCTTGACCTGAATGGCTTGCTAGGGCGGCACAGTGGTTAGCACTGCTGCCTCAAGTGCCAGGGACCCCAGGCAATTCTTGCCTTGGGTAACTGTCTGTGTGGAGTTTGCATGTTCTCGCTGTGTTTGCATGGGCTTCCCCCAGGTGCTCCGGTTTCCTCCCACAGTCCAAAGATATGTGGGTGATGCACTATCAATCAAGCAAAGACTAGTTTGTGTGAAAGAACAAATAGGCTTTTATTCGCAAAAGACTTGGAGCACACCCATGCCGATGAACTGGTCCAGAGACTGAGGCAGGGGGGTGGGGAGCAGTCACCTTTATACCTGGACCAGGGGGGGGGAGGAGTCTCACGCAGGGCCGGTAGGGGCATGTCACACACACACACACACACACACACACACACACACACACACACACACACACACACACACACACACAGGCAATAAGCTTAACAGTGGCTTGCCACAGTGGGTTAGGTGGATCGGCCATGCTAAATTGCCCTTTAGTGCCCCAAGACATGTGGGTTAAGTGGGCTAGCCATGCTAAATTGCCCTTAGTGTCCCAAGATGTGCAGGTTAGGTGGATTAGTCACTGGACAAGTAATCCAGATCTTCAAGCAAGCATTCTGAGAACATGGGTTCAAATCCCACTACGTCAGCTGGGTGAAATTAGAATTTAATGAGTAAAAACCTGGAATTAAAAGCTGATTTTAGTAATGATGACCATTAAACTATTATTGATTGCTGGTTGTGGGAAAACCCATCTAAATTTCCTTTAGGGAAGGAAATCTGCCGCCCTTACCCAGTCTGGCTGACATGTGACTCTCGATCCATAGTAATGTGGGTCTCTTAACTTTTCTCTGAAATAGCCTGGCAAGCCACTCAGCTCAAGGGCAATTAGGGATGGGCAATAAATGATGCCCATGTCCCATGAATGAAGAATTTAAATAATTCCTTTGTTTTATTTTTCCACCTGAAACTCAATTTTCAAAAACATTCAAGTGTCTCTGAATGTAAGGTTAATCGCACAAATTGAAATTTTACCATATAAGGTGCATTTTCCTTTACCAGACTGTATTACTTCACACTTGTATCTATTTGCCACTTACCTGTTCTGTCCTGACAGCATCCACGCACGCTCTTTCTGGGGTGGCACAGTGGTTAGCACTGCTGCCTCACAGCGCCAGGTTCGATTCCTGGTTTGGGTCAGTGTCTGTGCGGAGTTTGCACATTCCCCCCATGTCTGCGTGGGTTTCCTTCGGGTGCTCCGGTTTCCTCCCACAGTCCAAAAATGTGTGGGTTTGGTGGATTGGCCATGCTAAATTGCCCCTTAGTGTCAGTGGAAATTAGCAGGGTAAATACGTGGGGTTACGGGGATAGGGCCTGGGTAGGATTGTGGTCGGTGCAGACCCAATGGACCAAATGGCCTCCTTCTGCACTGTAGGGATTCTATGATCTTTTTCACCTAAATTTATACTGTCAACAAATATTGATTCCACTCTGTGCCACCTGACAAGAATTAATGCCCGTAAAATCCCGTTGGAAATAAAAATGCCCGAAGGATTTTAATTTGGGGATTGGTTTATACAAGATGGATCAGGAGGGGTCATTGTGAGAGCTCTATTTTGGAAAGGGTTTGAATGAGAATTTGGGTGATGTGTGTACACAAGCAGAGAGTACTGACCGAGTCTAATTTTAGCACATTTCCCAAGTACCAAACAACTCACAGCATGTTGTTGACAAACGTGTGGATTCCATTCATTTCGAGGTACGAAAGTCCATTAAACTCGGGGATGAAGGCAGTGGCCTGGTTCTGTTCAGCTTCTAGGACAAACACAGAAGAGGTAGCTATAAATACAATGAAGTCAAACCTGGCTGGCTTAGACCTAAAAACATTTCAGAGAAAGCGGACCCAAAACAGGCACAGAACCATAAAATCCCTACAGTGCAAAAGGAGACCACTCAGCCCATTGTTTCTGCACTAACTCTCCAAAAGAATGCCCCATTTGATCCCAACAGTGCAGAAGGAGGCCACTCAGCCCATCGAGTCTACACCAACTCACTGAACGAACGTCCCATAGAATCCCTACAGTGCAGAAGGAGGCCATTCAGGCCATCAAGTCTGCAACAACTCTATGAAAGAACATCTCATTTAATCCCTACAGTGCAGAAGGAGGCCACTTGGCCCATCTAATCTGCACTGACTTTCCGAAAGAACATCTCATAGAATCCCTCCCTGCCTCACAACACCAGGGACCCAGGTTCAATTCTGTTCTTAAATAACTGTCTGTGTGGAGTCTGCGTGTTCTCCCCGTGTCTGTGTGGGTTTCCTCCGGGTGCTCCGGTTTCCTCCCACACTCCAAAGATGTGCGGGTTAGGAGGATTGGCCACGCTAAATTCCCCCTTTGTGTCAGTGGGATTAGCAGGGAAAAGGGCCTGGGTGGGATTGTTATCGGTAAAGGTTTGTCGGGGAATTTCACAGTAACTTCATTGCAGTGTTAATGTAAGCCTTACTTGTGACTAATAAATAAACTTTAACTTTACTTGATGGACCGAATGGCCTCTTGCTGCACTGTAGGGATTCTAAGAATCTTGTGCGCACAAGATTGTATTATAACTTTCTGGGTTAATATTGTCTTGGGTTAATGTGGGATTGAATACAATGCCAGCCATGCAGCGATGTAAGGGGGCAAATGACCCGCACCCAGGGTTAGTGTTGGACAGATACATGTGTACCAGCCAGACGGAGACAGTTCCTAGCATCTACCCTTCACTATGTATTTGTAAACAGCTCTAAGACTCATTAAAGACTTACAGGTAACCTACATATGACTACAAAGACCTCTTGAGACCTATAGAACTGCAAACAACACCCTACAGCATGGACCTGTTGTGCTGTGAAGTCCCCTGTGGTTGAGTTTCAGTCACGCTTTGATTACCTGCCCTGATTCACAAACCTATATTGTCACTTGGAACAACTTGCTAGAAGATAAGCGGTCTCCTACATCTGCAGTTTAGTCAAACCCACTTACGCCAGCTCCATAAGGCAACAATACGTCTCAATTTTAATGCACGTTTCCGGGAAATAGATTTCAGTCACAATTTCCTTAAATTGATAAATTCCTGTTCTTTAAGCGGGCCGGGGGTTGAAAGAATTCTGCGCGATCAATTGCACCTCCAAGGTTTTGTTAAGACTACATAAAGTATTCTCCCCCTTGAGCTCTGTCAATGAAAGGGTATTCACTCAACCAAAAACATAATATTCATTCTTTTAGCACTTCTTCAACTGTCATTCATCATTCAGCGCACACTACTTTGAATCTTGCTATGGCACTATGCATTATCTAGGGAAAAGGTTGAATAATCCTTATGTAGCATCCTTAAATGCAATGCGGAGTAGTTTCTGAAAATAATCAGTTTAAAGACGCAAGGGGCAGAAGGAGAATAAATGGATTGAAACTGTTGTATATTTTATGGGCCTTCTTCTTTGACTGGTTGGCAGTAACTCTCTCCTGCCTGCCGTGTTAACTGAATACACCAAGCATTTATTTGTCTTTTTCAAACTTCAGAAATCAGGTCGAATTTCAGTGATTAGAATCTCACCCACAGAACCAAGAATGAGGCTCATTTCTACTGAGGTGAGCAGGTTGGTGCAGAGTGTCACAGGCATTTCAGTGGCGAAACAGTCGTAACTATTGAAGGCGGGCACGTTGGCACAGTGGGTTAGCACTGCTGCCTCACAGCGCCAGGGACCTGGGTTCGATTCCCGGCTTCGGGGTCACTGTCTGTGCGGAATCTGCACGTTCTCCCCGTGTCTGCGTGGGTTTCCTCCGGGTGTTCCGGTTTCCTCCCGCAGTCCGAAGATGTGCGGGTTAGGTGGATTGGCCGTGCTAAATTGTCCCTTAGCGTCAGGGGGACTAGCTAGGGTAAACACGTAGGGTTACTGGGAAATGGCCGGGGTGGATTGTCGGTACAGGCTTGATGGGCTGAATGGCCTCCTTCTGCACTGTAGAGATTCTATGATTCCATTCATTCAACTGCAATCCTGGATTCAACACAGATTTGACCAATCTACCTTGGCCACGTGTCCCATTAGGAGAATGTAGTATTGAGTTTCTGAGTTACTAAAACACAATGGGTGGGATCCTCCAGTCCCGCCGAAGGCCCACCCCCCCCACCCCCCCGCTCTCCAGTGAGACAGGTGAGCCATGCAAAACGCCATAGACTGGGGCGGCACGGTAGCACAGCGGCTAGTGCTGCTGCCTCAGAGTGCCAGGGACCCAGGTTCAATTCTGGCTTTGGGTGACTGTGTGGAGTTTGCACATTCTCCACGTGTCTGCGTGGGTTTCTTCCCAGAGTCCAAAGATGTGCAGATTAGGTGGATTGGCCATGCTAAATTGCCCCTTAGCGTCCCAAGATGTGTGCCATTGGCCATGGTGAATGTGCAGGGTTACGGGAATAGGACAGGGAAAAGATCCTGGGTAAGGCACTCTATCAGAGAGTCAGTGCAGACTCAACGGGCTGAATGGCCTCTTTCTGCACTGTAGTGATCCCACCAGTCGCCAGTGGTGAAACACCTCCGCTGCCAGAAAACATGCCGCTGGGTGGCGCGGAAGAAAATCCCACCCTGTGTGTCTCTATATTCAGGTAGAATTTCACAGAAATCAGCCTTGGTTGGGCAAGTTAGTCCTCAAGACCCTTTTGGGGGAACAGTAGGAGGTCGTTTGTTGATCATTGCTGAATGAAACAACGCTCTATGTGCCTAGAGCGCCACTTATTGGTGGAGTAGTGAACAGCAACAGCTGCGCACACGGGTCTCAAGGCAACTCCCAAAGTGCCAGCCCAGCCCCATCCATGCCTTTTCTCACCTTTCTACCTGTTCAATTGTGAGTGGGTGGTGATGGTGGGGGCTGGGGGGGGGGGGGGGGGGGGGGGGGGGGGGGGGCACAATTTTCCTCTTCTATTCCTCTCTCAGGTAACAATTCTCCCCAAACAGCTCAGTCCATTTTCAGGAATCATATCAGCAAATGCAATAAGTACAATCCAATTAACTTGTAAGCAGCCTTTTCCTCCGCAGGATTTAAATAATTTATCTGTCAGGTGTTCTACCCAACTCAATCTGTCGAATGAAGCAAGCAATTAAAGAGAAGTCTTCAAGGAGTTAAAACTCTGCGACTGAAGCAAAACTCAGGAGATATCGGATTAAATTCAACTCCGACCAGTTTCATTCCACAGATCCGACATGCGTGGACCAAGAGAGACAGGAATCCAGCATTCTGAAATGTAAGATGATCATCTATATCCTTTCTTCGTCTGAGAATCTTCAACCCCGACCTGCTGGTTGCTACAGAGTCATAACAGCACAAAAGGAGGCCATTTGGCCCACTGGGTTCTCGATTGACCAATCCAATCAGACCCTACCCCTGCTCTGTCTCTCCCTCTCTCTCTCTCTCTAGCCCTTTATTTCCCTCAAGGGCCCATCTGATTTCCTTTTGAAATCGCGCATCATCTCTGCTTCCATCACCCTGGAAGGTAGCAGCATTACCACTCGCTGCGCAGAGCGGTCCTTCCTCACCTACTGTCCTCTATCTCTTACCCAGAACATATAACCTGTGACCCTATAGCCCTCGTACCATTAGCTGATGGGAACCACATTTCTTTGTCTACTTTATCGAACGCATAATCTTCTACGCCTCTTATCAAATCTCTCCTCAATCTCCTTTGCTCCAAGGACAACAACCTCCAGCTTATTTAAGAATGTTAGCAATTAAGAGCAGTTTGCCAATTACTACGACTCTCACCAATTTTTACAGACGCACCATAGAAAGCATCATTTCCAGATGTTTCATAGGTTGGCACGGCTCCTGCTCTGACCAAGACCACAAGAAACTACAAAGGGTCGTGAACGAAGCCCAGCCTTCCACCCACTGACACTGTCTATACTTCCCACTGCCTTGGAAAAGCAGCCAGCATAATCAGGGACCTCATACACCCTGGACATTCTCTCTTCCACCTTCTTCTGTCGAGAAAAAGATACAAGAATCTGAGGTCACGTACCAAGTGACTCAAAAACAGCTTCTTCCCTGCTGTCATCAGGCTTTTAAATGGACCTATCATATAGTAAGTTGATGTTTCTCTACACCCTAGCTATGAGTGTAACACTATATTCTGCACCCTCTCCTTTCCTTCTCCCCGACATACCCGATGAATGGTATGCTTTGTCTGTCGAGGGAGTGCAGCGAAGGTTTACCAGGCAGATTCTGGGGATGGTGGGACTGATGTATGAGGAGAAATTGATTGGGTTAGGATTGTTTTCGCTGGAGTTCAGAAGAATGAGGGGGGAAATCTCATAGAGACTTATAAAATTCTAACTAGACAGGGTAGATGCAGGGAGGATGGTGGGGGAGTCCAGAACCAGGGGTCGGGGTAGACCATTTAGGACGGAGATGAGGAGACATTTCTTCACCCAAAGAATGGTGAGCCTGTGGAATTCATTACCACAGGAAGTAGTTGATGCCAAAACATTGAATGTATTCAAGGGACGGATAAATATAGCATTTGGGGTGAATGGGATCAAAGGTTATGGGGAGAAAGCAGGATTAGGCTATTGAGTTGGATGATCAGCCATGATCGTGATGAATGGCGGAGCAGGCTCGAAGGGCCAAATGGCCTCCTCCTGCTCCTATCTTCTATGTTTCTATAGCGTGCAACAGACAATACTTTCCACTGTATCCCAATACATGTGACAATAATAAATCAAATCATGTCAAAGTAGCCTTTTATCTCAGTTTTAAAAAAATCAAATCTATTCCAACGCATGTTTCTTAAATGATGCTTCCCTGGCCTGGAAAACATTTGATCATTTATTCAGATTTGTTTTTCTTTTCCAAAAAGGCCAACAGGTTTTTTTAACACCACATTGGGGGACAATTTGAGCTGATCTTTAAACTCGCAAATTTCTATTCTGCCCTCAGATCTCCAAGTGGCATCCGAAATTAAATCTCTCTTCTTCAAAGATAAGTAACAGTGATTGTCGCTGGCCCAGCTGTTCACACGGCTCCTGTTTGTATTGCCACCCACAACACAAATTTCAGGAAGGACACAAAAGGAATCAAAGGAATCAGTTGAGGCCCTTTTACATTCGCAGGAAAATTTATCATCAAGCAAAGTGTCACTCATATTTTCAATTTGATCGCACGCCAGTTTGCAATGAAAGTGCTTCTGACTGAACAATAAAAGCCCTGATTAATCTCTATTCCAACCGCAGCGACGCTGATCGCCGAGTTCTCCCTCGCTTGGTTTAAAGCTGTAGCACTAGATTGTACCTCTTTCGCAGAACTCTCCCTCGCGCCCCATCGGGCACTCGCACTTCGCTCCGCCTTCGGGTAGCACCAAGCATTTGGCTGATGGGTGGCATGGGTTGGGGTCGCACGGGTTGTGCTCATCTGCACAGGTTGGTCCTGGAAGAGTGGAGTGTTAGACAGAATTAACGATCCGTTAGCATCTTACAATTCGAATCTGCGTGACGCTCGTTAGCAAACACGAAAGGGGCGATGTTATCGGCTTGTCAAGCCGGTCGATCAGCGTGGCGGGCCGGTAGGATCCCGAGGGAGGTAAAAAACCCGGAGTGAGATATCCCCCAAGGTGCAGTAACTGTGTACGCATTACACAGTGCACTGAGAGATCATGCACATGCGCAATGGCGCTCTCTAGCAGTCAGCAGCCGGCTTCCCAGTGAGAATAGACTCTGTCCATTTTCCCCTTCTGGCGGGAATCACACTTTGCCTCACTTTTTTCTCGAAGTGGCATAAGATTTTAATTTTTTACTTGCTGAAAAAATGGGCACAATTCTCTCGCATTTTCACTCTCGTTCAGCACTTAGAATTGTTTTGGTAAGATCGTCCCCGGAGAATGTTTTAAAGTAATAATGAGGGAGGTAGCAATCCATGGTGATTCTTAGTCGCAGTGACTCTTGCACATACTTTTTATTGGGCAGCTCAGGATTTGGCAAAGATCAGTAAATTATTGATCTCTCACCTAGAGAATGTGGAATTGTGAGAAATCTGACCCAGAGAAAATAAAACAAGGATGAAGGAACGTATTTCCTGCTCAAAGGACATTTTCTGCATGCTTGGTCCTTAAGGAACTGTGTGGAAAATGTTAGTGTCTGAAAATGCAACACTTTTTCATTTTTGACCCTCAAAAGCAGCACCCAACACTGTGCCTGATCCGGCGGGAATGGGGAGAAATTCCGAATAAGAACACGGGAATTAGAGTAGGCCACACAGCTCCTTGAGCCGCTCTATCATTCACTAAGACCATGTTTGGTTATCTATCTCAACTCCACATTCCGCAACCACCAACCCCATTTATAGCTTGATTCCTTGGAGTTAGTTTTTGAGGTAAGCTTTGATCCATCACTCCCAGGCAATGTGTCTCAACCCAATTTTTTTATTATTCATTTTGCTTTAATTTCATTTCTTCTTTTCATCTCATTCATCCATTCTTATCACCATTTATTCTTATTTTTACTTTTCCACATCTGAAATTTCGTTATGCATCTTGTCTCCAACCTCCACCCTGGGGCCAATGGGCCACATTCTTCATATAGTCCCCAAACAATCTGTACCTTTGTTCTACCATTCATACATTCCGATCACTTAATGGACGCGTTTAGCTCCTTTTCCAGCCTTTTTCATTATCATTTACATTCCCTTTTTCCCATTGCAGCTCCCCACCCTCATAGTATAAACCTTGTCTGATTTTCTTTGCTTTCAACTCTGGTGAAGGGTCATCCCAGACTCGAAACGTTGGCTCTATTCTCTCTTTACAGATGCTGTCAGACCTGCTGAGTTTCTCCAGCAGTTTCTGTTTTTGCCTCAACTCGACATTGGTGAGGGCTTGAACCTGCACCAATACATCAATTGATCCATATCCACATCAAACAGTCAGGAATATAAGTCGGGATTTTCTGTCCTACCCAAAGTCAATGGAGTTTTGGCTCCTCGCCGTGACTCCCATGGTGGGCTCCGCCATGGAAAGGCCAGAAAGTCCCACCCACAACTTCAGTTACAATTCATGTCAGACTACGCAGTGAGCCGATATTTACTAGAGATTTTTTGGGTATACTTCAAGCGGAATGGCACAGTAGCACAGTGGTTAGCACTGCTGCCTCACAGCACCAGGGACCCGGGTTCAATTCCTGGCTTTGGTAACTGTCTGTGGCGTCTGCATGGGTTTCTTCCGGGTGCTCCGGTTTCTTCCCACAGTCCAAAGGTGTGCGGGTTAGGTTGATTGGCCATGGTAAATTGCCACTTAATGTCAGGGGGATTAGCAGGGTAAATATGAGAGGCTATGGGGATAGGGCCTGGGTGGGATTGTGGTCGGCGCAGACTCGATGGGCCGAATGGCCTCTTTCTGCACTGTAGGGAGTCTATGATTCTATGAACCCACATAACTAACAAGGGCAGACTTTTCACCCCCCTCACTTCGTGCGACATCAAACCGAGGCTCCCTTGACGAAAGGACAATGTCGTAACTAACTGCGACATAAGGGACATTTCTTCCAAACGGGGAGACATGCAGAGCTCGGAGACTCAAAAGTTTCAACAGATTGAGTCATGAGTATCAACACGTATCAGACTTTTATTTTTACTCGCATGCTTTGATGGATTTTCTGTTAGCTCTGTGCTCACACACTCAGAAAGCCATCATCATGCTCAAGTGATTCCAAATCTACGGCTTTTGAAAAATGCACGCTGACACACTTTCTGTTTGTCTGCTGCTGTTGTGTATTCTCTCCCCAAAGGGGACTTGTCCCATTTAATTAACAGATTAGCGAGAAGCAAGGACTGAGGAAGGTTTTGGGCAAGCTTAGAGCTAGAGTTTAACTGGTTGAACTAGTTATTCAGCTACGACTACCCTGGCTAATAAGACATTGGTCTCCAGGGTTGTCTGGAGCTAACTAATGGGTGACAGGGTGAACGGGTGACCGGGTGAATGGGTGACCAGGTGGCCGGGTGACCAGGTGGCCCGGTGAATGGGTGACCGGATGGCTGGGTGACCGGCTGAATGGGTGACCGGGTGAATGGGCGACCGGGTGAATGAGTGATTAAGTGACTGAACAGCCCGAGCTTACAGGTAACGAACGGGTCTAGCAAAAGGTTTTGTGAATGAGTCTGGCCCATCATCAGCAGCACCATGAACAAAGAACAGGACAGCACAGGAACAGGCCCTTCGGCCCACCAAGCCTGCGCCGACACCTGAAAATATCCAGGCAATGTGGATTAAACCTTCAGCTCTTTGCCTACCCTCTGTCTCTCCATTCCTCAAATCAACAAACTAGGCTTTACATCCCTGTCCTTTGGCCCTCCCACGAGTGATGATAACCTGGGTCCACAGGGCAATATAAATGAATGCAGCATTTGGGACCTCTTGGGCTGGTGGAAGCAATGCAGTGCAAACACAGCGGGGCCGGATGGGGTCAGAGTTCGACCCAGTGCGGCCAAATCTCTTCATTCTTTCACGCTGCCAAATTCTACAGGAAGTAGGATTGAATCAGCCGCCTCCCGCCTGTGGCTGTGCAAACTGAGGCCTAGATAATCCCACCCGTCAAAAACCTGCAGCTGTGGTTACCTCCAAAGTTCAGGGTACTTGCGATGCACCAAGACTGGATCTTGGTGGAAATGGGATCAATAGTTTACTTCGATGTTTCCCAAAGATGGCAGAGTAGTTTGGAAAGCAACACAAGAAAAAAAAACAAACGTGAATTTTTCCTTTTGTTGTGGTAAATTTGGCCAGGCCGGCCAACCCCACATGAAGGAGCTCCTCAGAAACCCTGAAGGAGTCCTCACCAGGGCAGGAGACCCAGCAGTGCCACAAATGGTCTGGATACCTAGGGGGGGGGAGGGGGGGGGGGGGGGGGGGGGGGGCGCGAGGGGAGGGGGGCGGGGGGAGAGTTTGCTCAGGGTTGCAGCAAACGGGTGACTACAAGAGGCTGAGAGGTGAGCCTGCAGGTTACTGACACATGGGTCAGGAAGCTCGGGGGCGTCAGGAGAACGGGGACTTGCTGCGAGTTAAGTGGTGGACAGCAGAGGATTGGATGACCTCAGAGTTAGGGAGGTTAGAATGCAGGATCCAGCCAGCAGTGCACTGAAATAGTCACGTCTAAGAGATAACAGCGGCATAATGGGGGAGGCGATGGCCTAATGGTGTTATTGCTAGACTATTCATCCAGAAACTCAGCTAATGTCCTGGCGACCCGGGTTCGAATCCCACCACGGCAAGTGGTGGAATCTGAATTCAATAAAAATCTGGAATTAGAAGTCTAATGATGACCATGGAACCATTGTCGAATGTCGGTAAAACCCATCTGGTTCACTAATGTCCTTTAGGGAAGGAAATCTGCCGCCCTTACCTGGTCTGGTCTACACATGACTGCAGAGCCACATGTAGGCCTGACCAGGTAAATTGACTCTCAACTGGCCTCTGAAATAGCCTAGCAAGCCACTCAGTCCAAGGGCAACTAGGGATGGGCAATAAATGCTGGCCAGCCAGTGATGCCCATGTCCCACGAATGAATTTAAAAAAAAGAGGGTTTCAGCAGATTCCAAATGCAAAGATTTTAAAAATCTGAACAAAAACTCAACACAAGTACAGAAGGTGGCTGCATTAGGGGAGGCGATGGCCGAGTGGTATTATCACTAGACTATTAATCCAGAAACTCAGCTAATGTTCTGGGGACCCGGGTTCGAATCCCGCCACGGCAGATGATGGAATTTGAATTCAATAAAAAAAATCTGGAATTAAGAATGTACTGATGACCATGAAACCATTGTCGATTGTTGTAAAAACCCATCTGGGTCACTAATGTCCATTAGGGAAGGAAATCTGCCGTCCTTACCCGGTCTGGCCGACATGTGACTCCAGAGCCAGAGCAACGTGGTTGATTCTCAACTGCCGTCCAAGGGCAACTAGGGATGGGCAATAAATGCCGGCCCAGCCAGCGACGCCCATGTCCCATGAATGAATTAAAAAATTCAGTCCCTCAACAAAATCTCATTAAGAATCCTTGAAAAAACTATTTTGACCCCAGCTGTGTATGGCATGAAGAAAGTTCATTTTCTTGTCTCCGTAGCCGAAGTGGTTACCTGAAAATCCGCTGACACATTCACAGTGGAACATCTCTGCCTCCTTCATGCGGCACTTGCCGTGATTCCTGCAGGGGTTGGGTTGGCAGGGGTTATTCCCACACTCTCCAACCCCGCTGCCATACAGGACATCGTTGCCCGTTTCCTCCAGATCATAGACTAGGTTATTAACATCCAGCAGTCGAATGCAGCCCTTCAGCCCCTTTGTTGCTGCTGTTCGCTCCGTAACACTGGAGAAACAAAAAGAGTATTTTTTTCTAAAGCCCAGAGCACTCCATAAACCAGACAACTGACACAATGGGAATAGCGCGGCTATTCAACATAACATTCACAGAGGGAAAAAGACGCAAAGTACACTGGATGCTGCAAATTTTAAAGAACATTCTAGAAACCACTCAGCAGATCAGGCATCAACCCTGAACGGATGAACAAGAGTTCATGGCAGGAATTCTCTGGACTCTGCTACCTGCGAGAATGGAGAATTTGGCGCTCAGCCATAACCTCCATTCATAGCGGTGGGACTGGAGAATCCCAGCCGCGGGGTGAGGTCGGAGAATCCCAGCCGCGGGGTGAGGTCGGAGAATCCCAGCCGCGGGATGAGGTCGGAGAATCCCAGCCGCGGAGCGAGGTCGGAGAATCCCAGCCGTGGGCGAGGTCGGAGAATCCCAGGCGGGGGGCGAGGTCGGAGAATCCCAGGCGGGGGGCGAGGTCGGAGAATCCTAGCCGCGGGGCGGGGTCGGAGAATCCCAGCCGTGGGCGAGGTCGGAGAATCCCAGGCAGGGGGCGAGGTCGGAGAATCCCAGGCGGGGGGCGAGGTCGGAGAATCCCAGCCGTGGGCGAGGTCGGAGAATCCCAGGCGGGGGGCGAGGTCGGAGAATCCTAGCCGCGGGGCGGGGTCGGAGAATCCCGGCCGGGGGGGGGGCGAGGTAGGAGAATCCCGGCTGCGGACGAGGTCGGAAAACCTCTGCGTGGGAAACCCACGCAGACATGAGGAGAATGTGCAGATTCCGCACAGACAGTGACCCAAGCCGGGAACCAAACCCAGGTTCCTGGTGCTGTGAGGCAGCAGTGCTACACACTGCGCCACCACTGCCGCCCATGACCCTGACGAATTGACCTTTACCTAGCGGAGGCTGAACACCAACTCTGACACCCCCTCTGTCCTCCCCCGAAGCATGGCCCCACCACTAAACATCAAGCATTCGGCACAGGGCCAAGTGACTCTCATGGGACGCTTACAACTTTTAAAGCACTTCTGTATCACACTGACTCGAAAAAGAAGAAGGGGTGCTGCACCAAATTGAAGTTAGCATGTCAATCCACCGCAGATGAAGCCTGCACGCCCCCAAAACGTGCACCTATCCTGTTCCAGTATTGTCTGGGCAATCGTTAATGGCGGGATTTTATGGCCTCGCTGTCCCGAAACTGTAAAATCCCGCCCGCGGTCAATGGGCTCTTTCACGTTCCCCCCCCCCTCGCCCACTCCGATTCCCATGGGGGGGGCAGGGTGGTAAAATTCCGGTCCATAAGGGGCGCTTACTGAACCTGTTCTGAGATTTGAGTTACCAAACAATATTAGACATACACTTTGCGATATCAACTGTGGTTATACTCAGCAGCAGAAGTTTACGGGCCACAAAGTTCTTTAGCAGTGTGGTCACTGATATATCATAGGAAATGTGGCAACCTAATTGTGCATAGCAAGATCCCAGAGACAGCATTTTTGTTGGGTGGCACAATGGTTAGTACTGCTGCCTCACAGCACCAAGGACCCGGGTTCAATTCCGGCCTTGGGTGACTGTCTGTGTGGAGTTTGCACGTTCTCCCTGTGTCTGCGTGGGTTTCCTCCGGGTGCTCCAGCTTCCTCCCACACTCCAAAGATGGGTGGGTTAGGTGGATTGGCCATGGTGAATTGCCCCTCAGTGTCAGCGGATAAATATGTGGGGTGATAGGGATAGGGCCTGGGTGCGATTGTTGTTGGTTCAGGCTCGATGGGCTGAATGGCCTCTTTCTGTACTGTAGGGGTATGATGATAATGACCAGATTCTGGTCAGGATATTCTTCATTGAAATAGTGTTACATCCACATTACGAGGGCGGACAAAGCTGCAGATTGTCTCACCAGATAGGGCAAGTGTTTCTCCAAACATGAGGACAATCTTTAAGTGAAGGAATGAAAACAGCCAAGCTCACAATCTAAACAGACGTTTCGCCACCCGGGGAAAGTAAAGAAGACTTACAGTGTCATTTCGTCCTCTGGCGCGCCTCCCAGGAACAGGTCTGTGTCCAGGTTTAGTCCGTCCGTTCCAGCCGGGCTATCCCCAATCACGTGTGGTTCACCGTCCACCGATAGCATCCCGCTGCGTCGGTTGCGATTCACGACCACTTGGTGCCATTTCCCAGGCTCTATCCGCCTTCTGCTGATGATGACACCGGTTCCAGAGCCAGTGTTGAACCTGCGGGGATTGAGGGAGAGGCAAGTCGACTAAGGGCAGTGCTTGGAAACAGGTTGAATATTCAGCATCAAGCAGCGTCTCAACTCTTCAGGCGCCGGTTGACTCGGTTGACTGGCAGCAATGTTGCATCAACTTTGAACTCGAGATCAATTTCCCTTGGTTTGTTAATACTTCTGACGGACAAACTCCATTACTCACACTGGTCTCAGGAAAGTAACAGTTAGGGACAAGAACTTGCAAGAACATTTCACAAACAATTACGAGGAAGATAAATGCTGAGCTGGAAAGGGAGAGGTTAAGAACAATGACCGACATCTTGAACAAAAAGATTGGTTTTGAGGATGTTGTTAAAGGTGCAGAGAGAGGCGGTGAGGCTTAATGTACCAAGCTCTGACCTCATTTATTTCTCCCCCAGGCTACGCACGAGTACACGGAGGGAAAGGTGCAAATATGATTTCGCAGCCCAGCCAACGGTAAAGGCTAACAAGTTAAGGTTGCTCGAACTGAAGGAAAGATTGCTCTGTGCTAAGTTCAAGTTTCTGAAATGCTGGAAGACCATGAATCCTGGCAGATGGGTTAACTTCAAACTGCGGCATTGGAGGGCACAAATGCAAATTTGCTGCACATAATGAAATGGTTCATTTCCCCAACCCCGAGCAGTCGATATCTGGAACAGAATATGAAGAAACATGGAAACTAGAAGCAGGAGAAGGCCGTTCGACCCTTCAAGCCCGCTCCGCCATTCATTATAAGAAGTCTCACCACACCAGGTTAAAGTCCAAAGGGTTTACTTGGAATCACGAGCTTTCGGAGTGCTGCTCCTTCATCAGGCGAGCGGAGAGATGAAGGAACAGCGCCCCGAAATGATTCCAAATAAACCTGTTGGACTTTAACCTGGTGTTGTGAGACTTCTTACTGTGCCCACCCCAGTCCAACACCGGCTCCACATCATGGCCGCCATTCATTTTGATCATGGCTGATCATCGAATTCAAGATCCTGATCCCCCCCTTCCCCCCATATCCCTTGATTCCTTTAGCCCCTAGAGCTATATCTAATTTCTTCTTGAAATCAGACAACGTTTTGGCCTCAACTACATTCTGTGGCAGTGAATTCCATACATTCACCACCCTCTGAGTGAAGAAATTTCTCCTCACCCCAGTTCTAAAAGGTTTATCCCTTATCCTCAAACTATGACCCCTGGTTCTGGACTCCCCCACCATCGGGAACATTCTTTCTGAATCTACCCCGTCTAACCCTGTAAGGATCTTACAAGTTTCTATGAGATTCCCCCCTCACTCTTCTAAACTCTAGTGAATATGATCCTAACCAATTTAGTCTCTCCTCATATGATAGACCTGCCATCCCAGGAATCAGTCTGGGAAACCTTTGCTGTACTCCCCCTATAGCAAAGACATCGTTCATCAGCTAAGAGGCCTGGTTATAAAAGGGACTGAATTTGTTCTTTATTCATTTGTGGGATATGGGCATCGCTGGCTAGCAAGCATTTATTGCCCATCCCTAGTTGCCTGAGGACAATTGAGAGTCAACCACATTGCTGTGGCTCTGGAGTCACATGTAGGCCAGACCAGGTAAGGACGGCAGATTTTCTGGTGCTTTTCTGGTTGGCAGTTGGTGACCAGTGGCGTGCCGCAGGGATCGGTGCTGGGGCCTCAATTGTTTACCATTTACATAGATGATCTGGAGGAGGGGACTGAATCTAGGGTATTCAAGTTTGCTGATGACACGAAGGTGAGTGGGAAAGCGAATTGCGTGGAGGACGCGGAAAGTCTGCAGAGAGATTTGGATAGGCTGAGCGAGTGGGCGAGGATCTGGCAGATGGAATATAATGTTAGCAAATGTGAGGTTATCCACTTTGGAAGCAATAATAGTAAATTGGAGTATTATTTAAATGGAGAAAAATTATATCGTGCGACTGTGCAGAGGGACCTGGGGGTCCTTGTGCACGAATCGCAAAAACTCAGTCTGCAGGTGCAGCAGGTGATCAAGAAGGCGAATGGAATGTTGGCCTTTATCGCGAGGGGGATAGAATATAAAAGCAGGGAGGTCTTGCTGCAACTGTACAAGGCACTGGTGAGGCCGCAACTGGAGTACTGTGTGCAGTTTTGGTCCCCTTATTTGCGAAAGGATATATTGGCCTTGGAGGGAGTGCAGAGAAGGTTCACCAGGTTGATACCGGAGATGAGGGGTGTAGCTTATGAGGAGAGATTAAACAGATTGGGTCTGTACTCGTTGGAGTTTAGAAGGATGAGGGGTGATCTTATAGAGACATATAAGATAATGAAGGGGCTGGATAGGGTAGAGGTGGAGAGATTCTTTCCACTTAGAAGGGAAACCAGAACAAGAGGGCACAGCCTCAAAATAAGGGGGGGCCGGTTCAGAACAGAGTTGAGGGGGAACGTCTTCTCTCAGAGGGTAGTGAATCTCTGGAATTCTCTGCCCATTGAAGCGGTGGAGGCTTCCTCGTTGAATATGTTTAAATCACGGGTCGATAGTTTTCTGATCGATAAGGGAATTAGGGGACATGGGGAGCAGGCGGGTAAGTGGAACTGATTCGCTTCAGATCAGCCATGATCTTGTTGAATGGCGGGGCAGGCTCGAAGGGCCAGATGGCCTACTCCTGCTCCTATTTCTTATGTTCTTATTTCCTCCTAAAGGACATTAGTGAACATTAGGACAATCGTTTCATGGTCATCAGTAGATTCTTAATTCCAGATATTTTTATTGAATTCCAATTTCACCATCTGCCGTGACGGGATTCGATCCCGGCTCCCCACAACTGAGTGTCTGGATTAATAGTCTAGTGATAATACCACTAGGCCATCGCCTCCCCATGAATGTGGAAGGGATAATGATGTATAAGGAAACGGGGTAAAACTTTTAGGACTGAGATAAGGAGGGATTTCTTCACCCAGAGAGTGGTGAGCTGTGGAATTCGTTACCACAGAAAGCAGTTGAAGCCAAAACACTGTATGTTTTCAAGAAGGAGTTAGGTTTAACTCTTGGACCGAAGGGGATCAAAGGACATGGGAGGGGAAGGTGGGATCAGGCTATTGAGTTGGAGGATCAGCCATGATCACAATGAATGGCGGAGCAGGATCGAAGGGCTGAATGGCCCACTCCTGCTCCTATTTTCTACGTTTTTTTGTTGGAACACAAGGAAAGTCAAAGATGAGGGAACACTATCTGGATATTGAGACTCATCCTATAATGTGTTAAATTTCCCATCAATACCATTCAGCTGAATTTTAAATAATCCAGATGTTTTTGTCTTTACCACCATCTAATAGATTATTTAAAACATTTATTACCCACTGAGACACCCTGAAGTAGTTAAGATCTGGTGTTCTTGTCTTATGGTAGTCGTTACCTGTGGAATCTTACTGGGTAAATTAACATATAAAATGTAATATTTACACCAATGCCTTGGGAACTGAGTCAACATTTCGAGGACCAAGATAAAATTTTATTTTATATATTCGTTCATCGGATGTGGGTATTTAAGAGTCAACCACATTGCTGTGGATCTGGAGTCACATGTAGGCCAGACCGGATAAGAACAGCAGATTTCCTTCCCTAAAGGACATTAGTGAACCAGATGGGTCTAACAATGGTTTCAAGGTCATATCCAGATTTTATATTGAATTCAAGTTTCACAATCTGCCGTGGTGGGATGTGAACCCAGGTCCCCAGAGCATTACCCTGGGTCTCTGGATTACTAGCCCAGCAACAGTAATCCAGAGACCCAGGGTAATGCTCTGGGGACCTGGGTTCAAATCCCACCACGGCAGATGGTGAAACTTGAATTCAATATAAAATCTGGATATGACCTTGAAACCATTGTTGATTGTCGCAAAAACCCATCTGGTTCACTAATGTCCTTTAGGGAAGGAAATCTGCTGTTCTTATCCGGTCTGGCCTACATGTGACTCCAGATCCACAGCAATGTGGTTGACTCTTAAATGCCCTCCACTATGCCACTGCCTCCTCCTTGGAAGTGTACATTAGGGACTACACAATGGTTTACAGTGGGATAAGCATGTATGTGATGTCCATGGTTATAACTGAGTTTATATTTTTATAAGGTGAATGATTTACAATGGAAGGAATGATCTGCTTACTTCATGCTATACATTATTTTAGAATTATCAATTAATTCAACCGTGGCAAACAATACGTTTCTTTCTTTAAAGAGAAATGCACAATTTACCTGAGCTCCACGCGACCCTTTACAAGGGCAAGGGAGATGAAGTCTTTGCCTTTCTTCTGTCCATTATACAACAGTAACCCATCCAGGTCAGAGGCACGGAATTCTAGGCTGATGCGCACGGTGTAGTAAGCCTTCATAGTCTTAAATGCCAAGTAAGACTTGCCACCAAACTCAGGTAGATGGTACACAATTGCTGCACAAAATTAAATAGGTCTTAGAGTTTCAAGTATGAGCACTGACTATGATTTCTGAACAAGAGACATTTTAAAAAATGACAATTAACAACTTGGTTAACCAAATAGTTTATATTTTTAAAAATCCCTTCAAACAGTTTGTATAACAGTAATAATTTATAGTTTAAAAAATTTTTTTACCTCGTTGCTTCCCTTTTTAAAATAATTTAGTGGTAGGCAACCCATAATCTCTTTGAGGTTACTCTTTCACAATAATCCTACACAGAGAAACCTTTAAGAATTATATATATAGAATCATAGAATTTCTACAGAGCTGAAGAGGCCATTCGGCCCATCAAGTCTGCGCCGACTGTCTGACAGAAACATCTTACACACCTCACCCTATCCCCGTAACCCCACATAATCCCCCTAACCTACATCTTGGGAAACTAAAGGGCAATTTAGTGTGGCCAATCCACCTCTTTTGGACTGTGGGAGGAAACCGGAGCACCCGGAGGAAATCCACACAGACACGGGAAGAATGTGCAAACTCCACACAGAGTGTCGCCCAAGGCCGGAATTGAACCCAGGTCTGCGGCGCTGTGAGGCAGCAGTGTTAACCAGTGTGCCGTCATACAAATCATTTATGGGATGGCATGGGCATTAATTGCCCATCCCTAACAGCCCTCCATTTCAGAAGGCATTTGAAAGTCAATCACGTTGCTATTGGATCTGGAATCACATGTAGGCCAGACCGGGTAAGGATGGCAGATTTCCATTAGTGAACCAGATGGGTTTTTACAAAAATCAACAATGGTTTCTAATAATCATCATTCGACTTTTAATTCCAGGTTGTTTATCGAGTTCAAATTTCACCATCTGTCATGGTAGAATTTAGGCAGCACAGTGGTTAGCACTGCTGCCTCACAGCGCCAGGGACCCGGGTTCAATTCCGGCCTCGGGTCACTGTCTGTGCGGAGTTTGCACATTCTCCCCGTGTCTGCATGGGTTTCCTCCGAGTGCTCCGGTTTCCTCCCACAGTCCAAAGATGTGCAGGTTACGTGAATTGGCAATGCTAAATTGACCCTAGTGTCAGGGGCACTAGCAGAGTAAATATGTGGGGTTACGGGAAGGGCCTGGGTGGGATTCTGGTTGGTGCTGACTCGATGGGCCGAATGGCCTCCTTCTGCACGGTAAGGATTCTATGAATCCAAGTCCCCAGGGTCTCTAGATTACTAGTCTAGTGACGATGCCACTACATTGCCACCTCCCCATGCATGTATCAGGCAGCTGTAAATTTGGGACTTGCGGACAGCACACTCCCTCCTTAACTGCAGCGTACTTTACAAGCAGATGAGCCCCTGTATCCTTCACATCCCTTAAACCAGGAGCAGAGGTGATATAATGAAACATGACATCATTTACACACTTCACTCTGGGAGATTTACAAAACCAACAGAGAAAAATACTGCTCCAGTTTCATAATAGCAAAACAAAAATGATGACCATGTGTTCAAAAGGAAAGGCATTTACTGTAACAGTAATGAATTACATGTGCCAATATTGTATACGCAGCTTCTGAGGTAATAACTAGGCATAATGTGAATTTCAATGCAAAACACAGCAGATTACTCATCTGGTACCGTAATCACAATGCCACCATCTTTTATCAAGAATGGAAAATGACAATATGGCATAATTCAATCACAGAGTATTTAAAACATAGACATTTATTCAGCTATTTAGAAAACGCTGGAAAATCTCAGCAGGTCTGGCAGCATCTGTAAGGAGAGAAAAGAGCTGACGTTTCGAGTCCCAGATGACCCTTTGTTATAGAAATCATAGAAACCCTACAGTGCAGAAGGAGGCCATTCGGCCCATCGAGTCTGCACCAACCACAATCCCACCCAGGCCCTACCCCCACATATTTACCCACTAATCCCTCTAACCTGCGCATCTCAGGACTCTAAGGGGCAATTTTTAACCTGGCCAATCAACCTAACCTGCACATCTTTGGACTGTGGGAGGAAACCGGAGCACCCGGAGGAAACCCACGCAGACACGAGGAGAATGTGCAAACTCCACACAGACAGTGACCCGAGCTGGGAATCGAACCCGGGACCCTGGAGCTGTGAAGCAGCAGTGCTAACCACTGTGCTACCGTGCCGCCCCTGTGCTACCGTGCCGCTTTGACAAAGGGTCATCTGGACTTGAAACGTCAGCTCTTTTCTCTCCTTACAGATGCTGCCAGACCCGCTGAGATTTTCCAGCGTTTTCTCTTTTGGTTTCAGATTCCAGCATCCGCAGTAATTAGCTTTTATTCAGGTATTTATATGTCCCAACCACACAAGAAAATATAAAGGATACCATTAGATGCAAAGGGGGAGCATGAGAATCTATGGGACTGGGGAACTGTGACGAACCAAATATCTCTTTCAAAGCCCTGGCACAGGAGTGATTCTATGGAATTGATATAGTTTATGACTTGCGGGGCAAATACAGTGCCAACAAAGGTGTATGTTGTTCACTTAATAACGTAACTTAATAAAGGACTGTGGTTATTCTCTTAACTTCTACGTTCTTTAGATTTCTTCAAAGAACAACAACATTGACATGGAGAAATGGTTCCATCTTATACACATTCAGTGAATATACTTAATACAAGCACAACAAAAGCTGGATTAGGCTCTGACATGCAATGGCACAGAGTGGGTGCATGATTGCTTCGCAGCAGAGACGTTACTGTCATTAGGGCGGCAGGGTGGCACAATGGTTAGCACTGCTGCCTCACAGCGCCAGGGACCCGGGTTCGATTCCAACCTTGGGTCACTGTCTGTGCAAACTTCACACATTCTCGTTGTGTCTGCGTGGGTTTATTCCGGGTACTCCGATTTCCTCCCACCATCCAAAAATGTGCGGGTTAGGTGGATTGGCCATGCTAAATTGCCCCTTAGTGTCAGGGGGACTAACAGGGCAGATACGTGGGGTTACGGGAATAAGGCCTGGGTCGGATTATTGTCAGTGCAGACTTGATGGGTCGAATAGCCTCCTTCTGCACTGTCGGGATTCTACGAACACAGCACTCAGCCATTCGTCACTTTTCCACACCGAAGTAGCATTGTGGTTGGGGGGAAGGGTCAAGAGCCAGATGTGGTTTCTAGCGGCATGCATGTTAGCAAGGTTGCAGGTTCAATCACTGGGCTATGCTAAGATAGTTGATCACATGGCATTGTGTGTGACAACATGGTGTAGGCAGCCTCCTCCGTAATACCTTAGCGTAATGTGAATTTCAATCCAAAACACAATTGATGTCAGGAAGTGTGGAAACCACTTTAGCAAAGATTTGGCAGCTTGCTCAGGATCAGATTTGCTTTAATTCTTTATTTATTTTTCCATGGGGTGTGGGCATCGCTGGCAAGGCCAGTATTTGTTGCCCTTGAACTGAGTGCTTCATGATTGTCACGCATGGCAATGCTTGGATGTAACAAATTGCCACATAGCTCTGGGCTCACAGGAAGGTTGGGGGCATTGAGGCGGGGCTGGGAATGCCTACTGCCCCCATTCTCGCTTTACATGCACCGATCCTGACTGGACATGGGCGATTATGGATGTTAGGTGAAGGGAGAATCCGGATTCAATTTCCTTCTGTCAAGTTTCCTGCCTCACAAATCGTAGAATTTGTACAGTGCAAAAAGACACCATTCGGCCCATCGAGCCTGCACCGACAACAATCCCACCCAGGCCCTATCCCTGTAACCCCATGGGTTTACCTTGCTAATCCCCCTGACACTAAGGGGCAATGTAGCATGGCCAATCCACCTAACCCGCACATCTTTGGAGTGTGGGAGGAAACCGGAGCACCCGGAGGAAACCCACGCAGACGTGGGGAGAACGTGTAGACTCCGCACAGACAGTGACCCGAGGCAGGAATCGAACCCAGGTCCCTAGCGCTGTGAGGCAGCAATGCTAGCCACTGTGCCACCGTGCCACCCAGCTCAAAGATGTCTAATGACCTGGTTTACAAAACACCAGAGGGCCTCCTAAACTTTACACCAGTCAAGAAGCCAACCTCATTGGGAGAAATGAAAAACTGGAGGGAACGCGGGTGGGATTCTCCTGCTGCACTCACCCCAAAACCGGAGAAGCCCGCCCGAGGTCAATAGACCTTTGCATGGTCTAACCCCGCTCTCTACGATTCCCCTGGCGGGCGGGACGGGAGAATTCCCCCCCCCCCCCCCCCCCCCGCCACTCCCCCATGTTTTTAAGGGAGGAAAAAAAAGTCTCATCCTTCAACTCATTATGCAGAAAATAAGAAGACCGCCAATGCCTTACTTTGTTCACAAACAGCTCCTCCCCTTCCAGCCGGACAACTGCAAGTGTAATCCATCCCATCATCTTCGCAGGTCCCTCCGTGGAGACAAGGATGGAGATCGCAAGGCTTGCGGGAGTAGAGATCGAGCAGCTTGTCCTTCGGGATATGGGGCCTCCTGGTAGTGGCTGCCTTTGTTGTGGTTGCCGGGGTAGTGGGCAGCCCCTTGGCCTGCTGGTGGGCTTTCGGCCGTCGGGTGGTGGTGAGGGGCCGCCTGGTAACTACCAGGGGGAGGGTGACCAGCGTGGATGCGGTGGTTACCGGAATTGTTGTGGCTGCCGTGGTGGTGCTCGTCGTGGTGAACAGCACTGGTGCCAAATCTACAACAAAAATCAGACCCCACACACACAAACTAAATTAAACCACCTTTCCCATAATGGACGGCCACAGAATTTAAAACATCCTGATAAATCACATTTACATAAATCTGTCAAATGTTAATTACAACAACCACCATTTATATGTCACCCTGTCAAAAAATAATAATTGTATCCACACAATAATGTACTTTTTAAAATTAAGAATATATTTTTCCACATACAATTCAGATCCATATATTACTATTCCGGTAATTTAATTCCTACAGCATGCATTTTATAGCTGCATTCTATATTGGTTTCTGTTTGAGCTATACACCTTCCAGGAAGGATAAAAACTTGTCCTAGTGAAAAGGGAAGAGTGGGCCCCTTTATCATTCACATGATAGGAAAGGCAATAGCAAGACAGTGTAATAACACCAACGCAAAGATTAATGGGCCCTCAGCTTTTAAGGGAAAAACAAGATTTAAGAAACATTCCCTCCTCCCCAGATCATTTGGGTGGTTTAAAGGTTAAGCAATGAGCTACATTCACTGCAAGGAATGAACATAAATCACAACCACTAATGCACAGGGAGGTTCTGCAATTCATAGTTCACAACTCATCTCTCGCTCCCTCACTAGTCACCAAAGCCTCAATTATCAGTACAAGATGACAATGGGTATTTCTTCCACGTTTCTACCAAGAATAATCAATTCAGAGCCAATGGCCTACGCAAGTTTGTGAATTAGCATACAATGTATAATCCCAGCCAACCAACACACGGTGGCACAGTGGTTAGCGCCGCCGCCTCACAGTGCCAGGGATCCCGGGTTCGATTCCCGGCTTGGGTCACATTCTGTGTGGAGTTTGCACATTCGCCCCATGTCTGCGTGGGTTTCCTCCGGGTGCTCCGGTTTCCTCCCACAGTCTGAAAGGTGTGCAGGTTAGGTGCATTGCTAAATTCTCCCTCAGTGCACCCGAACGTGCAACTAGGGGATTCTCACAGTAACTTCATTGCAGTGTTAATGTAAGCCTACCTATGACACTAATAAATAAACTTTAAACCTATCTGCAATTGTTAAAAGCCCTGAGCACATAAAGGTGGCAATACTGCATTCACCTGAAAGACTGATGGACGAAGCATTATAGAATCCCTACAGCGCAGAAGAGGCCATTCAGCCCAACCAGTCTGCACCGACTCTCTGACAGAATATTACCCAGACCCTCTCCATTACCCTATCCCATAGTCCCACATATTTCCCATGGCTAATTCCCCTAACCTACGCATCTTGGGACACTAAGGGGCAATTGAGAATGGCCAATCCACCTAACCTGCACATCTTTGGATTGTGGGAGGAATCCGGAGCACCCGGAGGAAACCCACGCAGACAAGGGGAGAAGCTGCAAACTCCACACAGTCATCCAAGGCCGGAATTGAACCCGGGTCCCTGGAGCTCTGAGGCAGTGGTGCTAACCACTGTGCTGTCCTAGGTTCAAACAAAACACTGGGGTACATTGCTATAGAACAGCACTGAAAAATGTTTAATGTATTTAGGGAGTTGAAAACTACCTTGGGCGATAGTCCAAAACGGGATCTTTTGGATCATCTGCCTTATTTTACACAGTGCCTTATCTTCAATTCCAGTGATTGCAATGGAAAATTGGTTAGACCACACTTAGAGCTTAATGTGATCACATCTAGATTCCACGTTACAGAGAGAATGTAGAAGCACTGGCAAAATAGCAAAAAGCATTTCCATGGATAATATACCAGAACTGAAAGTCTAGAACTATCCAAAAAGCAACGAGAGTGAGAAATGACCTGATAGAGGTCTTTAAAATGAGGGAGTGCTCAATACTTGTTGTCTGTACTATCAAAAGCCACAGTTTGTACATTATTTATGGTATTATTTATAATGTAGCTGCCAGGGTACAAGTGTTGCTTGTGTGGTGACACAAAGGGGAGTGTAACTGACAGAACTAAGTCATCACTCTTGATGGATACAATTGCAAGCATAAATGGAATAATTTGAAATATGTAAATTCAGGGGAAAGTGCTTTTAGAAACGTATTTGGAGCATGGAAGAGACAAATAGCAAAAACACTAACATTACAGTGTTGCATCCTCCCCAAAAAGGGTGCTCACCATGGAAGTGATATTGATTACATCCACAGACATAGGGCAGGATTTTCCACGCCCACCGCAAGTTTTCCATTGACCATAAGTGAGATCTTCCAGTCCCGCTACAATAATCTCTCCCTCAATGTTAACAAAACGAAGGAGATAGTCATTGACTTCAGGAAGTGCAGTGGAAGACATGCCCCCATCTACATCAACGGGCACGAAGTAGAAATGGTCGAGAACTTCGAGTTTTTAGGTGCCCAGTTCACCAACAACCTGTCTTGGCCCCTCCACGCGGACACTATAGTTAAGAAAGCCCACCAACGCCTCTACTTTCTCAGGAGATGAAGGAAATTTGGCATGTCTGCTACAACTCACACCAACTACTAGAAATGCACCATACAAAGCATTCTTTCCGGTCGTGTCACAGCTTGGCATGGCTCCTGCTCTGTTCAAGACCACAAGAAACTACAAAAGGTCGTGAATGCAGCCCAGTCCATCACTCCATTGACTCTGTCTACACTTCCCGCTGCCTCGGAAAAGCAGCCAGCATAATTAAGGACCCCATGCACCCTGGGCATTCCCTCTTCCACCTTCTTCCTTCTGGAAAAAGATACAAAAGTCTGAGGTCACGTACCAACTGACTCAAGAACAGCTTCTTCCCTGCTGCCATCAGACTTTTGAATGGACCTACCTTGCATTAAGTTGATCTTTCTCTACAGCCTAGCTATGACTGTAACACTACATTCTGCACCCTCTCCTTTCCTTCTCTATGAACGGTATGCTTTGTATAGCACGCAAGAAGCAATACTTTTCACTGTATATTGACAAGTGACAATAATAAATCAAACAAATCAAAAGTCGACGGTACTTTATGTGGCTTGCCCATCCTACCACCGGGTTACCCTCGGCAGGGGGTTGGAAGCGCAGTGGGGGATGGGGGGGAGGAGGAGGAGAGAGAGAGAGAGACAGGTGGAAGCGGCGGGGGGGGGGGGGGGGGGCCCACCTTTGGTGGGACTGGAAGATCCCGCCTGGTGGTAAGGGCGGCAAAATCCTGCCCATAGATTCCTGGCCCGTGCAGTAACAGCAAGTGTAGCGCAAAACCATTATTGTCTTCCCTCCCGAAGTGGACCTCTGGCCTCACTTTGGCTTTGACATTACATCAGCAAAACCCAATGGTCAGCCAAGTGGACTTCCCCACAGCTTGCACGTACTGAGAAGCTGGGTCTATTTACCTTCCTGCCACCAGAGGGTGGTAGCAGTACTCCCTCTCTCTCATTCACTTCAACCTGGCGAGCACTACCTCACTGCAGCTCATCATATGTTGCGTGGAACTTTCCAGAGAATTTTAGCCAATAAAACGAGAAAACAGCTGTTCCAGTTATCAGCCAAAGCTCTGCGGAGGTGTTCCTTTCTTATTTAAAAAAAAAGAGGAACATCTGCAGAGCACAGTTTGATTATGATGAGGTTGTGTTACCCAGGACACGTTGCAAGATATGCTAAGCTTCCCTGATGGGTTACAAATATTAGCATTCCAGCAAGTTGTATTTCTCCACAGTGTCGTACGGTATGGTCTGGAACACTTGGCAGAAGATAGTTTTCATTAGCCATCTTTTAAATTAAAAAATGGATAATCATTCCATTAATAGGTTGGCAAAGAAGATACATATATACAACTCAAATGGACTCAAAAACAGAAAGAAATATTACTGATCATTACCAGGAATTTTATATTCTACAACTTAAAAAAAAGTTTACAGTGTGGTATCCAAGGCAGAGAAACTATGGTGGGGAGTCCAGAACGAGGGGTCATAGTCTGAGGATAAGGGGTAAATACTTTAGAAGATTTAAAGTTTATTTATTAGTAACATAGAAATACAGAAGATAGGAGGCCATTTGGCCCTTCGAGCCTGATCGTCCAACTCAATAGCCTAATCCTGCTTTTTCTTCATAACCTTTGATCCCATTCACCCCAAGTGCTATATCCAGCCACCTCTTGAATACATTCAATATTTTGGCATCAACTACTTCCTGTGGTAATGAATTCCACAGACTCACCACTCTTTGGGTGAAGAAATGTCTCCTCACCTCCGTCCTAAATGGTCTACCCTGAATCCTCAGACTGTGACCCCTGGTTCTGGACTCCATAGAACCATAGAACCATAGAAAATTACAGCTCAGAAACAGGCCTTTTGACCCTTCTTGTCTGTGCCGAACCATTTTTTGCCTAGTCCCACTGACCTGCACTTGGACCATATCCCTCCACACCCCTCTCATCCATGAACCCGTACAAGTTTTTCTTAAATGTTAAAAGTGACCCCGCATTTACCACTTTATCCGGCAGCTCATTCCACACTCCTACCACTCTCTGCGTGAAGAAGCCCCCCCTAATATTCCCTTTAAACTTTTCTCCTTTCACCCTTAACCCATGCCCTCTGGTTTTTTTCTCCCCTAGCCTCAGCGGAAAAAGCCTGCTTGCATTCACTCTATCTATACCCATCAAAATCTTATACACCTCTATCAAATCTCCCCTCAATCTTCTACGCTCCAGGGAATAAAGTCCCAACCTATTCAATCTCTCTCTGTAACTCAGCTTCTCAAGTCCCGGCAACATCCTTGTGAACCTTCTCTGCATTCTTTCAATCTTATTTACATCCTTCCTGTAACTAGGTGACCAAAACTGTACACAATACTTCAAATTCGGCCTCACCAATGCCTTATATAACCTTACCATAACACTCCAACTTTTATACTTGATACTCCGATTTATAAAGGCCAATGTACCAAAGGCACTCTTTACGACCCTATCCACCTGTGACGTCACTTTTAGGGAATTCTGTACCTGTATTCCCAGATCCCTCTGTTCAACTGCACTCTTCAGAGTCCTACCATTTACCCTGTACGTTCTTCTTTGGTTTGTCCTTCCAAAGTGCAATATCTCACACTTGTCTGCGTTAAATTCCATTTGCCATTTTTCAGCCCATTTTTCTAGTTGGTCCAAATCCCTCTGCAAGCTTTGAAAACCTTCCTCACTGTCCACTACACCTCCAATCTTTGTATCATCAGCAAACTTGCTGATCCAATTTACCACATTATCATCCAGATCATTGATATAGATGACAAACAACAATGGACCCAACACCGATCCCTGCGGCACACCACTAGTCACAGGCCTCCACTCAGAGAAGCAATCCTCCATAACCACTCTCTGGCTTCTTCCATTGAGCCAGTGTCTTATCCAATTTACTACCTCCCCATGTATACCTAGCGACTGAACCTTCCTAATTAACTCCCCCACTATCGGGAATGTCCTCCCTGCATTTACCCTGTCTAGTCCTGTTAGAACCCAGAAGAAACCCACGCTGACACAGGGAGAACGTGCAGATTCCGCATAGATTGTGACCCAAGTCGGGAATGGAACCTGGGTCCCTGGCACTGTGAGGCAGCAGTGCTAACCACTGTGTCACCATGCCTGCCTAGAACTGAGGTGAGGAGAAATTTGTTCACCCAGAGAGTGGGTGGAATTCACCACCATAGAAAGTAGTTGAGGTCAAAACGCTGTGTGATTTCAAGAAGAAATTAGATATAGCTCTTGGGACTAAAGGGATCAAGTGATGTGGGGGGGGGAAGGAGGGGATCGGGATATTGAATTTGATGATCAGCCATGATCAAAATGAATGGGGGAGCAGGCTCAAAGGGCCGAATGGCCTACTCCTGCTTCTAGATTCTATGAAGATCTCTGGTTGAGGTTTTGGTCTGTTTTATTGAGTCTTGGTTGCGACGGCTTTATTGAAAGGTTTGGCTCCTGGCTGTTTTGCTTGTGAGGTGTCAAGTCAGTTCAGCTGTTCCCCAAAGCAAAAAAAGCCCACTGTTGTCCAACATACCAGCCCAGCCATGAAAGACCAATGGGCACCCTAACCCAGAGAGAGAGAGATTCTTCATCGTTAGCGGTCAAAGAATGAACACAGAAATGTGCGGAGAAAGAAACAATGACGGAAAACACATTTACCAAAGTCCACGATTTTGATGTTGTTCTGTTCTGGCTTCTTCACAACGATAGACTTCTTCTTGGAGAGCCTTACTTGCTGAATTAGAGCCCTTTGTACGTCACGGGAAGTGTAGGTCGTTCCTGGGAAAATGATAAAGCAGAATATCGATAAGTGATAAAACACCGGAACAAGCCTATTAAACGTTTCCTCTTATCAACCCAAATGAGGGGCAGGCCCATATTGTACTTACTTGGATCAAAGTGGACTTCAACAGTAGCACGCACAGAATTGCTCGCTCCCAGGCCACGGACTCGGACACTCTTAAAATCTCTCTTGATGTTCGAGTTTCCCAAGAGTTCTTCCAGCTGGACAGAGTTGAGATGGAGCGACACATAGTTAGACAATCAGAAATTAAAAATAATCTAAGACTCGTCCATAAACAATGCGATTAATCAATTCCCCTTCAGGAATAACCCTGATTGTACATGGTTCTCAACCAGGATTTGGTGAAGCGTAACCTCTTTGTTAAGTGTTCTGTCCTCATTTCAACACATGCTCCTCAGACTGACTGACTGCCCAATTTTAAGGTGGGATTCTAAAATGGTGCCACCAATATGGATAGAAGGGAAACACTGAGGGCAAAACAACTTGCAAAATTCTCAAAAAACAGAAAATGCTGGAAAATCTCGGCAGGTCTGATAGCATCTGTGGAGCGAGAACCAGATTTGAAACGTTGCCTATGTTCTCTCTCCACAAATGACAATAATCTCTTCCGCAACGTCAACAAAACGAAGGAGCTAGTCACTGACCTCTGAAAGCGTAGTGGAGAAAATGCCCCGTCTACATCAATGGGGACGAAGTAGAAATGGTCCAGAGCTTCAGGTTCTTAGGTGTTCAGATCACCAACAACCTGTCCTGGTCCCCCCATGCCGACACTATAGTTAAGAAAGCCCCACCAACACCTTTACTTTCTCAGAAGACCAGGGAAATTTGGCGTGTCTGCTACGACTCTCACCAATGTTTTCAGATGCACCCATAGAAAGCATTCTTTCTGGTTGTATCACAGCTTGGTATGGCTCCTGCTCTGCCCAAGACTGCAAGAAACTACAAAGGGCCGTGAATGAAGCCCAGTCCATCACGTGAACCAGCCTCCCATCCATTGACACTGTCTACACTTCCCGCTGCCTCGGAAAAGCAGCCAGCGTAATTAAGAACCCCACGCACCCCGGACATTCTCTCTTCCACCTTCTTCTGTCGGGAAAAAGATACAAAGGTCTGAGGTCACGTACCAACTGATTCAAGAACAGCTTCTTTCCTGCTGCCATCAGACTTCTGAATGGACCTACCTTGCATTAAGTTGATCTTTCTCTACACCCTAGCTATGACTGTAATACTATATTCTGTGCTGTCTCCTTCTCTATAAATAGTATACTTTGTCTGTATAGTGCGCAAGAAACAATAATTTTCACTCTATACTAACACGTGACAATAATAAACAAAATCTGTAAGACATGCTGAGATTTTCCAGCATTTTGTGTTTTTGTTTCAGATTCCAGCAGTAATTTGCTTTCATTTTATTATATGACAAAATTCTCAAGCTGTTTGCTAAGTTTAAGTGAAGAGCAAAAATTAACAAACGCCTGTGGTGGAGGGCTTCAAATGGGGACACTGGAATGGGAAGGGGAGGAAACTCCAATGCTGCTGCAAATCATGTCTGATTTAAGTTTGTCTTATTGCTTAAACTGAAAAGCATTCGCAGTAAATGTTCCTTATCCATGAAATGACAAGTGAAGCTTACTTTACTAAGTAAGGAAGAGTGGCACAGTGGTTAGCACTGTTGCCTCACAGCGTCAGGGACCCGGGTTCAAATCCGGCCTTGGGTCACTGTCTGTGTGGAGTTTGCACGTTCTCCCCGTACATGCGTGGGTTTCCTCTGGGTGCCCCGGTTTCCTCCCACGGTCTAAAGGTACGCAGGTGGATTGGCACTGCTAAATTGCCCCTTGGTGTTCCATGAAATGTCGAATAGTGGGGTAAATAATTTGTTTATGTGTATAGGACCTGGGTAAGATGCTCTGTCAGCTTGTCAGTGCAGACTCAATGGGCCGAATGGCCTCCTTCTGCACTCCAGGGATTCTATGGACATCATATGGATAGAGTGGACGTGGAGAGGATGTTTCCACGAGTAGAAAAACTAGAACCAGAGGGCACAACCTCAGGCTAAAGGGACGATCCTTTAAAACAGAGATGAGGAGGAATTTCTTCAGTCAGAAAGTGTGAATCTGTGGAACTCTTTGCCACAGAAGGCTGTAGAGGCCAGGTCATTGAGTGTCTTTTAAGACAGAGATACATAGGTTCTTTATTAATAAGAGGGTCAGGGGTTATGGGGAAAAGGCAGGAGTATGGGGATGAGAAAAATATCAGCCATGATTGAATGGCGGAGCAGACTCGATGGGCCGAGTGGCCTAATTCTGCTCCTATGTCTTAAGGTGGTGAATGGAGGGAGGGGAAAGCAGTTCCCACAGGTTGCTGGTGAAAGCAGAGACTAACCACAGCACACTGCGACAGTGATACTCGATCCCATTCTTCACGGGGAATAAAGAAAGCTAGCTCTGGGCTGGTACGTTACAATGCACGGCAAATAAATCAGAAATTAGATCAATCTACACGTTAGTCGACATGCTTCAGAAACTGGTGCACACCAAAACCGGAGCAAGCCTAACTTTTCATTTCTGGGAACGGATAATGTTAATAATAATTAAGCATTAGCACAGCACCCACGGACATCCTTGGCCTAGTTAGTGAACAAGAGCAATCCATCAACTGCCAACTGTCACTTACAGCGCTTTGAATACTCCTGGCCGTTTCACCAAACAGTTCCGACTTCGGATCATCCATCTCCGGTGTGTAAAAAAGCTCTTGACCCTCGACCGCTTCCAAAATGAGAACTCCTTGGAATACCTTAGTAGCTGTTGAAAGCAAAATCACAGTGGGAAACCTGGCATTAATCAATGCCCCCCCCCCCTCTATCAGCAACAATAAACAAGGCTGTATCACTGGCTGATGTAACGGTGAATGGTGGGTGGTAGTGCCAGTGTCAGGGTTAGTAGGATGACATATTCTTTGAATTAGTAGCTCAGAGGAAGCTTGGAATAGGTGCACATGTAAATTTGGACCATAACACAATGCCATAAATACCAGAGGTTACCACAAGGTTTGCTCCAAGGCTCCGAACTATTGAGGTTGGCAAGAAGTTAAGCAGACAAAGAGAAAGTCGTTAGCGAAGAGGCAGGTTGAAACCAGAAGGAAACGAATAAAGAAATTTAAATTTCTCGAGCAGCCACTTTTCAACAGAAATTAAAACACACTTTGCATTAGTGACATTCACATTCTGCAGTTTTGTGTGGGAATGAATACATCACTGATTGATTCAATTCCTTCCATTATACGAAATGTCATCATTGACTTAAGTTCTTGATTGGAGGTTTAGAGAGACAAAGAATTTCCAACACATTTGTCTGCAGTGAATTCAAAATCTATAATTTGCAAAATAAGAAAAGCTATTTACTACAGCATCGGTCTCCCGCTGAATGTATTTTCAGAATTTGTGTCAATTTTCGGCTAGCCTGCCCGGGTTGGGCAGATGTGGGCAATTGGAAAGAAAACAAAGTGTCAGCTCGCAATCAAGGAAATGTTGAGATGTTCTAAAGAACCAAGTGAAAAAAGAAACACTGAGGGATTTTTTTTAATTGTTTCTGTTTTGTTATTATTGTGCCGTAGATTGTCACCAAATTACTGGTTCTGCTATTTTGGTACCAAGTGGGTTACGGTAATGCAGACAGATATTTAACCTCATTAACCACCGCCCTGTTAAAAAAAAAACCGGAGGAAATTGTACCCCGTGGATCCATCAGGTGTTTGTGTTAAATCACCACAACTTCTGCGAGTGGCATTTCTCTAACAGAATCAGTTTTTAAGACGCTATGGTTTTGTGTACACGTGAAGCCTGTGATTTGTCGGCACAGTGGTTAGCATTGCTGTCTCACAGCGCCAAGGACTCGGGTTCGATTCCCGGCCTCGGGTCACTGCCCGTGCGGAGTTTGCAAGTCCTCCCCGTGTCTGCGTGGGTTTGCTCCGGGTGCCCCGGTTTCCTCCCACAGTCCCAAAGATGTGCTGGTTAGATGCATTGGCCCTGCTAAATTGCCCCTTAGTGTCAGGGGGACTAGCTAGGGTAAATGCATGGGATTATGAGGTGGGGCTTGGGTGGGATTGTGGTCAGTGCAGACTCGATGGGCCGAATGGCTTCTTTCTGCACTACAGAATTCTATGATTCTATGATTGTCAATAAACATTGGTGTGGGAAAGGTACCGTGAGCATACATTGCCCCCAAACAACGCAGTTCACTCAACACATGGCGTTCTGACAAATACCACAGGGCAACCCTGCCCCCGGGAAATTGTTAGTAATCTCAGCCTGTGTTCGTCAAGGTACTTACGTAGACAGTTGCTTCCCTCACCATCCACAGATGACGTCTTTCCGTCAGGGCAACAGCCGAACTCAGTGTTATCGCACGATGACCTTTCAATCGGGACAGGTGTCGGAGCAACTATTAAGGACTCATTGGAACCTACAGATGACAAAAAGACTGAACTATAACTTGGGTCAACTGAACACTGAATTCCAATAATCAGATGCTGTTCAAGGCATCTTTTAAATACTTTACTTGAGCTTATAAACTCATTAAGGTGGAGGTGTCGGCGTTAGACTGGGGTGGGAACAGTAAGTAGTCTCGCAAAACCAGCTTAAATGCCATCAGGTTTAATTCATGCCTAACATTCATAGGTGAGTCTCACCTGATGAAGGGGCAGTGCTCCGAAAGCTCGTGATTCCTAAAAAATCTGTTGGACTTTAACCTGGTGTTGTGAGACTACTTACTAAGCTCATTAAGGAACATGGGGGTGTCTGAATTCCACCTGGAATTCCCTCCCGAACGCCCATTGTGGGTCAACCCACAGCACGTGGACTGCAGCGATTCAAGAAGGCAGCTCACCACCACCTTCTCAAGGGCAACGAGGGATGGGTAATAAATGCTGGCCTAGCCAGCGACGTCCATGTCCCACGAACAAATGAAAAAATAAGTTCCACAAAACAACTGGAGCTGGTTATTTTAACATTGGCATATACTGCATAAATTATTCCCTCAATATATTAACACGATAAAATACGACAAACTGGAATCATTTCGACTTGTCTAAGCCCTGATTATATTAACCCATTCTTGCGCATGCATTGCATTGTGAAATCAATTTTAGCATGTGAATTATCTGGCGCAAATAATATAAAACTACCTTCCCCGCTAACACATTATAAAAGGTGGCTTGATCCCATTAAAGCAATGGGTGATAGACGCTCAAGCAATGGGACGAATGGTTCCTCCTATGCTATAGGATTTTACGATTAAGCATTTTGGATGGAGCCATTTCACAATGTTAGACTCCAACCTCTGGGTGTTTCAGAGATAGAAAATAACGGGTTTAAACGGACAAGAGGAGTGAACTTTTATCTCGTGTTTGTAAAAGACACATCGCAGAAAATATGTTGCCGTGACAACCGAAAACCTTCTACGATGTCGTGAGGTCACTGAGAGCCACACGCATCAATTCAGTCGGCTTGTCAGCGCAGTCACTTATTTAATATTCAGAACGTTGTTAAGTTATGTTTTATATAAATCCTCTTGGTGCAAATAAAGAATACGTGTGCAGTCGACACTCACCAGATAAACCCAATGTTAGGCATGAATTATTTAGTTGCATCTGTCCGCTTTGATAAATATTGTATCTAATGAATGCTACTCTGCACCTTTATTTACAGCACCGGCTTTTAATATATATTCAACTTAACAGAGTTACTTGAAAAAAAAGTACTGAAATAAATCTTGCACTTCCAATTTTACGCTTTGAGCTGCCTTACAGTAAACAGGAGCGGCCAAATTCAACTGCAACAGGGGCGGCAATGTTACACGCCTGATCCACGTGGGCGCCGGGAGGACCTAATGGTCAGTTTTACATTTAACATGGACAACTGCTTTCCTACAAGCAACTGCGGCACGGTGGCACAGCGGCTAGCACTGCTGCCTCACAGCGTCAGGGACCCGGGTTCAATTCCGGCCTTGGGTCACTCTGCACAGTCTCCCCGTGTCTGCGTGGGTTTCCTCTGGGCGCTCCGGTTTCTTCCCACGCTCCAGAGATGTGCAGGTTAGGTTAGATTTGGTTGATTGGCCACGCTAAATTGCCCCCTCGTGTCAGGGAAATTAGCAGGGTAGATACGGGAATAGGGCCTGGGTGGGATTGTGCAGGCTTGATGGGCCGAATCGCCTTCTTCCGCACTGTAGGGATCTTAACTCAGCAAGCGGCCAAAGACTCTGCTTTCCGAACTCTGGGGGCAGCGTGAGCATTTAAGGATGCAGGAACTGTGTAGGGAAGACAAGCTTGTAGGCTGCAGGAACTGTGAGGTTTCACCGTGCTGAACCATGAGACTAATATTCTGGCTACGCTTGGTAAAATATGACTTCACGTTGTACATTGAGGGGGAGTGCACAATGATGATGCCTGCTTCAGGAACCCCCAATCTCCGTCTTCTATTTGGTTGGATTGGGCAGATATCAGTTTATTGAGCGGTTATTTTACACTCTCTCCTGGAATAAGGAACCTTTTTACCCGCAAATTGATTTCGGTTTCATCTCATTTGTTCTGCTGGTCCTCCCAGGGAACTTGATATCGGGTCGGGTAGGGAGTGTACATATTATGATGAATGAGGTGTCACAAATGGTACGAGGCAGGCTGGATGGAGTCCTTACCTCTCCCTCATGGTTTGTTCCTCTGCATTTTGACATGTTCTACTATTATTGCTGTAGGCTTCAACCACAATGGACCTTTACACATGAAGTGGCAGAATTATACCCGACAGACCTTGAGTTCAAAGATTTGCAAATCTTGGACTACAGATAAGATTCTAAATTAGATCAACCATGCTTAATTTCATTTCACCGAGTGAGCTACTCATTGGCTAATCCTCCTTAACTGCTGAAGGGTTCTTCAGCTTCAACAGTGGTTTATCATAGAACCCCTACAGTGCAGAAGGAGGCCATTCAGCCCATTGAGCCTGCACTGACAACAATCCCACCCAGCCCTATTCCCATAACCCCACATATCTAATCTTCCTGACACGAAGGGGCAATTTAGCATGGCCAATCCACCCAAGCCCCATATTTTTGGAGTGTGGGAGAATCATAAATCCCCACAGTGCGGAAGGAGGCCATTCGGCCCATTAAGCCTACACCGACAACAATCCCACCCAAGCCCAATCCCCGTAACCCCACCTATTTACCCTGCTAATCCCCCTGACACTAAGAGGCAAATTGGCGTGGCCAATCCACCCAAGCCCCATATTTTTGGAGTATGGGAGGAAACAGGAGCACCCGGAAGAAACCCATGCAGACACGGGGAGAACGTGCAGACTCCACACAGACAGTGGTCCAATGGCACAATCGAACCCGGGTCCCTGGCGCTGTGAGGCGGCAGTGCTAACCCACTGTGCCACCGCGCCGCTTCAACACTTAGGCACCGCTTAAAAGCAAGATTCTTTGCCAGCTTTAAAGGTTACGCCAATGCATTGATTCCAATAATCCTCAGGCACCATAGCTCGAATTCAGCATCCCGTGCGGCATCTCGACACAAGCAACAAACGCTCTCATGCATCAGCAAGAACCATTTTATAAAGCAATTCACATTACCCATAGGCTCTCCTCCACTGGCTTCTAGATCACCACTCGCTTCAAGATCTGTATCCCCACTGAAATCCCCGCTGCCTGACTGATCAGGGGGTTCGGACGGAATGACTGGCGTTGTAGGCCGGGCGGTGGTGGGAGGGTAGGCAGTGACATAAGGGCGCCTGGTCGTCATGAATGACTTGGCTCGGCTGTGCGACCGTGTGGTGTGTGCGGGCCTAGCTGTGGATCCGGGGGTGAACCCGGCTTCAAGAACCGCAAGTTTCTCCTTTTCAAACGGTTTGGTCGGAATGACTTCCTCCCCTATCAGAGAAGGGATTGTCGACGTGATTTTCGTCCGTTTGGTTGTCTGAGGAGAGAGGGTGGTAGAAGAAGCGGTCGGTCTCGACGGAGTTCCTGCGTGGAAAGGGAAGATATTTTCTATAGAGTTACAGAAATAAATGGAAGTATATTTAGGAAAACATCAGAGCAAAACTAGGTAAGAAATCAGCAGGCTTTAAGAAGTGGAAACTCCTTTAACCTAAAATGAAACGGTGAAGTACATCTTAAGCCATGTACACAACTTCATAATTTTAACGGGCAGGTAAGTAAGTCTAACTTATGAAAGCTTTTTTGCTCTCAATCTTTAACTCTTTAAGACAGAGCATTCAATGCAATTCGCATGCAAGGCAAGATGATTCTGGTTAACTGCAGCAGAGCAGATGGTCCCAAGTCATTTTGGGTTCACGCACGGCAGATAAAGTCATGAGTCCTTGAAAAGGCCCCCTGAACAGATAGGCGTGAGACTCAACAAAGCATTCATTATTTCACTTGCTCTCAACGCCAATTGCTTTTGCACAGACGTGACTTATCCCAACGAACAGGTTACGGACACTGCTCAGGCAATGCGAGAGCTGAGGTTTCGCAATGGATGTCTGACTTGCCAAATTTAAAATTATGAAGGGGGCCAAATGTTTAAATATGGCACGCATTGTTTTTTCAGGGAAAACAAAAGAGAGGGGCAGTAGCTACATATTATAGTTAGCTCAAACATCTGTTCCACTTCTCAAAAGCTGCAGCAGCAATAAATATTTTTTCCACATCGATGGCCTTTATGGCCACGTAACCCAAGATCGTCGGTCCCACCCATGTCAACACATAACAACAAGTCAGGGTCTTCCAAGAGATGGCTGTAGACTTTGATAAAGCCCAGAGCTGCAGGAAATGTGAGAGGGCTATCGCAATCTGTAAGTAATGCAACCATTACATCCACATGTGTACTGGGACCAGGCTCGCGAATGTGAATCCTATACCCCTGATGACTATGACAAAGCATGTGCCGTTCCGCTGTCATGGTCGGGGCATGTTTTCCACAGCCGGACACATTCTGGCCTCAGAATTTGCTTCCATTCTTAATTCCATCGTTAACAGCTGCAAAAATGATTCATTTCTACTGAAATTCTCCAAGGGTCGGAGAGAGGAAATGACAGCATATTAATTCACAGACACTGAAGGGGAAACAGCTAGTGGAATTCACAGTGCATTTTACAGTGCATTTTTACTGTCTCATGCACTATTTACTCAGCACTTCAACAATTGTGGCTCTCTGAGCAACTGGGGCAAATAATTGTGGATCCAACAATATCTGGAGGAGAAAGATTGTGTAACAATCAGCGAAAAATGGAGTTTAAAAAATATGACAAGAGCAGCTAAATAAAAAGGTAGCTTGCATTCATTGGTACGTTAGCTCATTAGCGTCGAGCAATGATTCCCAAAAGTTGCGTGTTACGTGCAGCCAGACTTACTGAGTGGCTGCTTTCCCCACTAACTAATTCAGTAGACGAACTGTCCATCAAGATACTGTGTCACGCAAACTAAAGCAGATCCAAGGTTCGACCTTTTGGTCTTTGCTGAGTTTTGGGGTTTCAGCTGGAAAAAAGTTGGGGTGCCCCGAATTATTTCAAGTTTAAAGTTTTAAAGATTATTTATTCGTGTCACAAGTAGGCTTACATTAACACTGCAATGAAGTTACTGTGAAAATCCCCCAGTCGCCACACTCCAGCCCCTGTTCGGGTACACTGAGGGAGAATTTAGCACGGCCAATGCACCCCAACCAGCACGTCTTGAACTGTGGGAGGAAACCGGAGCACCCGGAGGAAACCCACGCAGGCACGGGGAGAATGTGCAAACTCCACACAGACAGTGACCCAAGCCGGGAATCGAACCCAGGTCCCTGGCGCTGTGAGGCAGCAGCGCTAACCACTGTGCCACTCAAATTTTGGTGCCCCCAGTTGCCTCTTGAGGTGACCTAATGGAAGAGGTTTCTGGTGCCAATGAAACAGGGGCCCATGTTTTCGGGGAGTGAGGGAGACTATCAGAAAATAAATATTGCTGGGAACGATAGTCAGGTGTTGACTCAATTTGTTGACATGTTTCATGTCACTGATGTATAGAGATTGTCAAAGGGAAGGTTTGCCCAATTGTAATATTGGAGGTTTATCAATAATTGATAGTCGGGTTGCTGCAAAATCCTATGCCCATGGGTAAATTCACCTGTGCTTGCATTCCTCGCAGGGGTCACATTCAAAGACACCGCTTTGTTGGTGACAGGATTTCAACACTGTGGCATTGGTTTCCTAACCGGCATCTCCTCGAAGAGTAGCTCCCCCTTTGGGTACACGGTACTCTAGAACTTATCCGTGTATTGTGTAAATAGGTCTCTCTGGAGACTGTTTCCACATGTGGCCGCTGCCACAGCACTTTTAATAGCTCAGCTGGTAGAGTGGACGACTGTAGCTGTTCCGTGGCCATCCATAGTATGGCGGCACGGTGGTCAGCACTGCTGCCTCACAGTGCTAAGGACCTGAGTTTGATTCCTGGTTTGGGTCACTGTCTGTGTGGAGTTTGCACATTCTCCCCGTGTCTGCCTGGATTTCCTCCAGGTGCTCCGGTTTCCTCCCACATTCTGAAAGATGCGCTGGTTAGGGTGCATTGACCCGAACAGGTGCCGGAGTGTGGCGACTAGGGGAATTTCACAGTAACTTCATTGCAGTGTTAATGTAAGCCTTACTTGTGACTAATAAATAGAACTTTACTTTTACTTAACCCCAAGACTGGCCGCGCACCTCGTCAAATATGGTTGCTGTCCATTGACATGCATTCCAGCTACTCACTGTAAGCGCAGGCTGCAAATAGCACACTCGCGTGGTGGAAAGTATTCCCCTATCTCGCAGTTCACATGAATTTCTGTTGGGTGTCTGAAGTTGGACACAAGGGCTGGCTATCTTTGGATACAACACTCAGAATGAATTCATGTTGGTGATTGGGGGAGGACAGAGGAATCTTCTGTAGACAAGTGTGCTCTTTGCAGACAGATTTCTACTTTGATTTCCATACAGCCGATCAGAGTCCCAGCTGCTGGTATTTACCTGGCCAGGTGGATTATGGAGTGTTAGCACCCTAGATTTCATTAAGACGGGGAACTGCACGTTTAGTTCAACACGCAAACAATCCCATTGCAAATGATTTTACGTTGATGTTCCACCAGGTTAACAGAGCGGGAGCGCCGCCATTCTACAAACTTCGAAGAAAGCAGTACATTAACACCTAAGTAGTTCTTTTTTTTTTGACAACAGAAAAAGCATTTGCGAAAGCAGTTTTTACACTGGCAACCGTTCAGTTTGGGTTCCAGGAATTGTAAACACAGTGGGAGTAAGGTTTTTATCTCCAATGTTTGGGTGTAAATCTGGCAAAGAGGAGTGGTGTAGAATCTGCCCCATGTTTATTCCAGTGAAATAAACGCAAAATACTGCAGAGTCTGAAACAGTAACAGAAAATGCTGGAAACTCTCAGCAGGTCTGACAGCATCCGTGGAGAGAGAATAGAGTTACTGGCTGGAATTCTCCGGCCGTTCACGCCAGCGGGATTCTCCAGTCCAGTTGGCTGCGCACCCTCGCCCGCAGGATTCCGGGCGGTGTGGGGAGACATCAATGGGGAATCCCACTGACAGCGGCAGGAAAATCCCGCTGCCAGCGAAATGGCATTTTCCACCACCGTGAAACACCGGCTGGGAGGCCGGAGAATCGCCAGCGAAGCGTCATCCAGACCTAAAGCGTTAGGTGGGATTTTCCGGCCGCGCACTCCCCAAGACCGGAAATTCCAGCCCGTGGTCAACGGACCTTTAATTAGTCGGCTGAATTTTCTGCCCTGCCCGCTACGATTCCCACGGCGGGCGGGATGGGAAATTTCTGGACGTTAGCTCTGTTCTCTCTCCACAGATGCTGTCAGACTTGCTAAGGTGGAGGGGGGAGAGGGGGAGGGGGATGCTCAGTGAGTCATTGTGTGATGTTAGTGTGCCGTTAAGAATTCTTTAAAAAAATCATGTTCTCTGCAGTTGTAAGCCAACCGTTTCGCTTTTATTTCCATTGTTCCCGGGTCGTCTGCGAGAAGTCCTTTTATTGCTACTTCAATGGCTTAAATGAGGTTTTGTTTATTTTTACTGTGGGCCTCAGGTACTTTCTGGGAGTTGCTTTATGACCCTGCATTGTTAGGGGGAAGACTGGTTGGCAAGTCATGTGTTTTGGACAGCTTTTGTTTCTTCATAGTGAATTCGAGGTTTCACTTTTAATTTGGTTGCTGGCAGCAGTTTGAGTTTAGAAGGGAGGCTGAAAGCAGTGTTTCTCTCTCGCCTTGGTATTGGAAATTCTGCTGGTTTGCTGAAAGCAAGGTTTCTTGCCTTCCTGGAGTGGAAAATCTGCTGCTGGTGGTTGGCTTGCCTAGAGTCTCTCTCCCCCGGCATTCTGGGAAGCTGTTCTGACTTCAAACTGTTATGGATGCATCCAGGGGGCTGCTCGGAATTACAAGGCTGAGAAGTCAGGGTTTCAATTTTTCAACCAAAGGACTCAGTTCCAGTATCGCGTGAGCATTAGTGTTTGCTGTGTTAAACCTGTGGCAAAGGTTTTGTTGATGGGATTTGCTTCATTGGAACGGTGTTTAGCTGTTAAGGTTTATATAATATCATGATTGTTTTTTTGCTTGTAATAAGTAAAAGGTATTGCTAATTTTCTTTCCATACATGCTAACTGCATTATTAAATAAACTTTACTTGATAAAAGCTCCCGAGTGGGTCATTTGAATCATACTTGAAGTGAAACATCTCATGCTCACCCTAGCCAAATTTAAAGTGCAAAATGTATGCTCCAGGCGGGCTTCATAAAACATTTGGGTGTTTCTGACCTGAATCATAACGACTCGTCTGCCAGACTACCATGCAGTCTTTCAAAGGTTGAATCGGCAGGTGGAAGAAAGCTCCTGGAAACTAGGGGAGCCGCTGGTGTACAAGACTTTTAAAATCTGCGGCAAATCAATGCTGGAGAAAGTCATTACCCAGGTACCGTCACTTTTCCAATGGGTTTCTTTCAGAAAGCTTTCACCACGTATTCACAATTCACGTAAACAGGGCTATGTGGCCATGCAAACAATTCACAGAATAACTACAGTATCGAAGGAGGCCATTCGGCCCATCGAGTCTGTACCAACCACAATCCCACCCAGGCCCTGTTCCCCTAACTCTCATTTACCCTGCTAAATCCCCCGGACACGAAGGGTGAATTTTAGCATGGCCAATCAACCTAACCCGCACATCTTTGGAGTGTGGGAGGAAACCGGAGCACTCAGAGGAAACCCACGCAGACACGGGGAGAATGTGCAAACTCCACACAGACAGTGACCCGAGGCTGGAATCGAACCTGGGGTCCCTGACCCTGTGAGGCAGTAGCGCCACTGTGCCACCGTGCTGACCAGCGAGCTTTTTTAAAAATAAGAAAAATGGACACAAACTGTCTTTTTAACTTTGCAAGCTTCTTCTGTATCCATCTGGGAAGCAAATACAACACAAGAGGTTTCAGATACATCTCAGGTAACCGTATGTGGTTTTCCTCCTGAACCCCCCCCCCGCTCCCCACTTGTCCCTTCCAGATTGAAACATGGTACTGTGCTTGATCAAACGTCCTTACCTTGACAAGGCCCCTGGTGTGCAATTGCGATCGCTATGCCTTGGCGGCACACAATAGATTTAAGCTGGCACTCGTTGGCGTAAGTGTTGCCATCAGAGCCGCAGACCTGATATTGTACAAGGGAGGCAAATAAGCAAGGGTCATACGCACATGCTCTCGCATGCTCAACAACATAGCAACAAAAGGATTAGACCATTCAATCCCTCCATTATGGTAGATAGTGGAGGATTAGTACCCCGACCCAACGTTTCCACAATCCTTGTCCTGTACCCCTTGCTACCCTGGCCTAGCAGAAATCTCGGCATCCGAGTCTTGAAATTTCCATTCGACCCAAAGGCTTCTAGGATATCAAGTTCCGGATTTTCCGGGCTATCAAGTTTTGGATTTTCACCCTCCATTTTGAGATAGAAGATACTTCCTGAATCTTTCTTGAAAAAGGCAAAGCTGTAACTCTGAGGTTATGACCACTTCTTCTGGATTTCTTCTGGATATTAAGGTGCGTGGGGAGAAGTTTAGAGGAGATGTGCGAGGCAAGTATTTTTTTTACACAGAGGGTGGTGAATGTCTGGAACGCGCTGCCTGGGGAGGGGGTGGGAGCAGGTATGAAAGCGGCATTTAAGGGGAAACTAGACGAATACATGAAAAGGATGGGAATGGAAGGATGCGGACTCTATAAGTGCATACGGTTTTAGTTTCGGTAGGCACGATGATTGGCGCAGGCTTGGAGGGCTGAAGGGCCTGTTCCTGTGCTGTACTGTTCTTTGTTGTTTGTTCTCTGTCAGAATAGATTGTTCCTCTATATACATCCTGGCAAACCACTTTGTCATTTTAAAATACTTTAATTAGCTTATCCCTCACCCTATTCAATTCAAGGGAACATCAGTCAGATTACTGCCATTTGTCCTCATTGCTTAATCCTTTAAACACTGGTATCACTCTGCGGATCGGTGCTGTATCCATTCCAAGGCCTAAATATCCTTACTGGGGTTTGATGCCCATGGCTGAATGCAGTGCTCCACAGATGGGATCTCACCAAGGCTCTGGAAAACTGAGGGATTCATTCTTCAGCTTTGAACTGCAACCTCCTCGAGATAAAGGACAGTATTTACCAGTCTTCTTAATTACTTTTACCATGCACCAGCTTTTTAGTTGTACGTAGGCGTCTAACTTTATTTGTTTCTTCGCACTCTCTCACAGGGGAGGTGGTGCTTTAGTGATATTTTCACTGGACTTGTAATCCAGAGACCCAGGGATTCTGGATTCAAAGCCTATCATGGCAGATGGTGGAATTCGAATCCAATAAAAATCTGGAATTAAAATCCTTCTGCTAACCATTGTCATAAACCCGCCTTCTGGTTCACGAATGCCCTTGAGGGAAGGAAATCTGCCATCCTTGTCTGGCCTATGTGACTTCAGATTCAGAACCCTCTGAAATTGCCTAGCAAGCTACTCAGGTTAAGGGCAATAAATGCTGGCCCACCTTGCAGTGCCCACATCCCATGAAAGAGTAAAAAAAAATCTATTTATCTGTTCAGATCCAAAATGGACGACTTCACACTTGCCTCTGCCGTGGTTGAGTAAACCTGAAGGGCCAAATGGCCTATTTCTGCTTCTACATTTTATGGTCTTACGGCACTCATCATCTATATCACTTTCTAAGTTCTGACTCCCATTCACATAATTTATTGAACTTCCAAACATTGTTTTTTTTAAAGCTCATCCACGGGATGTGGGCGTTGTTGACTAGGCCAAGATTTACTGACTATCCCTAATTGCTCTTGAGAAAGTGGTGTGGTGTGTTGCCTTCTTGAATGCTGCATCTGCAGAGCTGGATAAACAACTCTCTGTTCCTTCATCCAAGTCACCATTACATCTGGTAGAAAATCAATGCCCCTCTCTGAACACACACATACACCACACCTCCCATCCTGCACGGTGGTTAGGTTAGCACTGCTGCCTCACAGCGCCAGAGACCTGAGTTAGAACATAAGAACTAGGAGCAGGAGTAGGCCATCTGGCCCCTCGAGCCTGCTCCGCCATTCAATAAGATCATGGCTGATCGTTTTGTGGCCTCAGCTCCCCGCCCGCTCACCATAACCTTAATTCCTTTACTGTTCAAAAATTTATCTATCCTTGCCTTAAAAACATTCAATGAGGTAGCCTCAACTGCTTCACTGGGCAGGGAATTCCACAGATTCACAACCCTTTGTGTGAAGAAGTTCCTCCTCAACTCAGTCCTAAATCTGCTTCCCCTTATTTTGAGGCTATGCCCCCTTGTTATAGTTTCACCCGCCAGTGGAAACAACTTCCCTGCTTCTATCTTATCTATTCCATTCATAATCTTATATGTTTCTATAAGATCTCCCCTCATTCTTCTGAGTTCCAATGAGTATAGCCCCAGTCTACTCAGTCTCTCCTCATAAGCCAACCCTCTCAACTCCGGAATCAACCTAGTGAATCTCCTCTGCACCCCTTCCAGTGCCAGTATATCCTTTCTCAAGTAAGGAGACCAAAACTGTACACAGTACTCCAGGTGTGGCTCACCAGCACCTTATACAGCTGCAACATAACCCCGCTGTTTTTAAACTCCATCCCTCGAGCAATGAAGGACAAAATTCCATTTGCCTTCTTAATTACCTGCTGCACCTGCAAACCAACTCCTTGAGATTCCTGCACATGGACACCCAGGTCCCTCTGCACAGCAGCATGCTGCAATTTTTTACCATTTAAATAATAGTCAATTTTGCTGTTATTCCTACCAAAATGGATGACCTCACATTTACCAACATTGTACTCCATCTGCCAGACTCTCACCCACTCAATTAGACTATCTATACCTCTTTGCAGACTTTCAGCATTACTTCAGCCTTGGGTAATTGTCTGTGTGGAGTTTGCACATTCTGCCCATGTGTACATGGGTTTCCTCCGGGTGCTCCGGTTTCCTCCCACACTCCAAAGATGTGCAGGTTAAGTTGATTGGCCGTGATAAATTGATCTTTAGTGTCAGGGGCATTGGCAGGGTAAATACCTGGGGTTACAGGGATGGGGCCTGGGTGGGATTGTTGCTGGTGCAGGCTCGATGGGCTGAATGGCCTCCTTCTGCACTGTAGGGATTCTATGATTCTTTCAGTCAGAATCTATTCTCTTGCCACGCAACCAATTACCGACCAATTCTACAAGCCTGTGCAGGCCTTATTAAACACCTTCTCATGGCCCTTACTGACAACAGACTTCAGCTTGCCAGTCACTTCCCCAAAGTATTCAACAATACTCGGACACATTCCACCCTCGATTAACCTCTGCTGACTATCTGATCACTTCATACATGTCCACCTCCATCTTGTCCTGATGTTGGGTTCCAGTAACCTCTCCACATGTGCGCTGGAAACCTCCGACCCATGGCTGGGATTCTCCAGTCCCGCTGCATTGAATGAAATTTTGGCTGAGCGCCAAATTCTCCGTTCTTGCTGGGAGCTGGGGCGGGGCAAAGCATATCAGAGAATACCCCCCTGGGATGTTTTAACTGGCTGCTCCATAACAATGTGACTCTCCCTTTTTAAAATAATGGACTAACATTAGTCATTTTAGAATCCAAAGGTACAATTTCAGAATCTAGAGAGCTTCAGAAAGGTCTGGTTAAGATAATATCCCTACCCATTTCTTTTAATACTCTGGGGTGCAGATTTGTCGATTTCATGTCCGATTATAAGCTCCATTGACATTTCTTCCCCTATGTTAAATTTACTAAATTTCTCCCTTCGACTCTAATTTACTTTGTACCACTGATGTCTTGAGGGAAATGTTGATGGTACTTAAGAAAAGAGATAATCCTTGAGCTAAGGGGGTCCTTTATGCAGCCAGAGCGCTCTGGGGAGTTGATGGAGCAGGATTTTAATGGGTGAATTTCCATTCCTGGTGCATCAGGAGCACAGTTTGACAGTTGGGTGGAAAAATGTGAGGTCTGCTTGGCCAATTTCACAAAATATGCTCTGATGACTGAAACTGAGAAACATCCATAGAATCCCAACAATGCAGAAAGAGGCCATTCAGCCCATTGTGTCTGCACCGACTCTCCGAAAGAGCATCTTGTCCAGGCCCTACCCTCCACCCTATCCCTGTAACCCTGCGCCTTCCCATGGTTAATCCACCTGACCTACACATCTTGGCACACTATAGGGCAATTTAGCGCTGGCCAATCACCTAACCCACACATCTCTGGGCTGTGGGAGGAAACTGAAGCACCCGGAGGAAACCCACACAAACATGAGGGAGAAGGTGTAAATTCCACACAGACAGCCACCCAAGGCCGGAATTGAGCCCAGGTCCCTGGTGCAGCGAGGCTGCAGTGCTAACCACTGTGCCACCGTGCCGCCCTCAACAGGAACAGACGTTTATAAAATTACTCCTTTATAAGAAAATCGTTCTCTCCAACCTATTATTCTGGCGTAAAGATGAAACAGGAGTAGCACCAATGAAGTCTTACCTTAGACTTTTTACTCTCTGGACAAAGAGGAGGGGGACATTCACAGTAAGCTCGACCAATATTCTCCACACAAGTTGCTCCGTACTGGCACTGAAGATCTGCACAGGATTTTGGAACAGATGGGTCTGTGGGAAAGTGGGAAAACCAGCTCATTCAATGCTCTCTGCATTCACTTTCTGAGTTATTTCTAATGAATTTATCACCAAGGCAATGAAGGCAGAAAATACGTTATTTTTTCCCTCGGCACCTCGAGACACAGGAACAAACAAAAGTGCAACCAAAGTTCAAAAGGCCCGGCAATGTTTGTCCTTCAAAGTAGAGATCAGACGGGAGACAGAGCTCCATTTACACTGCTCCTCAGAGAAGCAACTACACCTATGTGACATTCCCATTTCTCACACTGTCTATCCCTCACATTATCAACAGTTTGTTAACTTGTTGCTGAACCTTTTGTGTTTCCATGTAACTCAGGTCTCCAGAGATTTTTAACATCGTAGAAAATTCATAGAAGGCCCATTGGTATCTGTAAAGAAAGAACGAGATAATATTCTGGATGTAGACCTTCCAACAGATCTTGAGGCTTTGACAAAGGATCTGCACTTAACGTGTTAATCCAGCTCTGCTCTTGTTAGGCTCAACAGACCTCTGTGTATTTCCACAATTTCGGATTTTTATTATTTAATCCAATTGCCTTTTCATCATTTGCGTTAATTTCTCATATAGAAGCTGATAGATATGTAATTTTTAAAAACAATTATCGTGACTCAGTCAACTATACATTTCTGGGTCCCATATCAATGTTCATAGTTTATTAGTGCCACAAGTAGGCTTATGTTGATAATGCAATGAAGTTACTGTGAAAATGCCCTAGTCGCCACACTCTGGTGCCTGTTCGGGTACACTGAGAGAGAATTTAGCACGGCCAATGCACCCAACCAGCACGTCTTTTGGACTGTGGGAGGAAACTGGAGCATCCGGAGGAAACCTACGCAGACACATGGAGAACGTGTAGACTCTGCACAGACAGTGAACCAAGCCGGGAATCGAACCTGAGTCCCTGGCTCTGTGAGGCAACAGTGCTAACCACTATGCCACCGTGCCATCCACGTATCAGCAATTGCATGCTTTGATCATTACATTGTTAAGCTATTTGCCTTATTAAGGTGATGGTTACTGGCATGACCTTCAAAAGGTGGACACAGCCGGAACAGTTGGTGTGGGGGAGGAAACCATAAGGAGTTTGTATCTTCACTGAGCTGTGTGTTGAATCGTAGAATCCCTACAGTGCAGAAGGAGGTCATTCAGCCCATTGAGTCTGCACCGACCACAATCCCACCCAGGCCCTATCCCCGTAACCCCATGCATTTACCCTAGCTAGTCCCCCTGACACTAAGGGACAATTTAACATGGCCAATCCACCTAACCCGCACATCTTTGGAGTGTGGGAGGAAACCCACGCAGACATGGGGAGAACGCGCAAACTCCTCACAGGCAGCGACTCAAGCCGGGAATCGGACCCGGGTCCCTGACGCTGTGAGGCGGCAGCGCTAACCACCGTGCCACCCTGAATAAACTTGCTGAAGGTAAAAGACAAACTGCTGTATTATTCCACCGCGATATACCAGCATTGAAATTATCATCCTACGGGATGAATCATGGCTGCGATTCCGAGTGCCCGGAGGCTTCCGGTGCTGATGAAAGAATTGTTGTGACACCTGTTTGCCGGGTTCGCTCAACGGCACAAAGACGCTCTGCACTCTAACTCTCCGAAATCGAACACCGACCTGGCACCTTGGGCATCTCAAATTTCAGGGTGTTTTGTTTAAACAAGGAATGCTTGGCAGGAATTTTCTTCACTGCACCTGTTGACGCTCTCACCTTTATCGCAGCCGTTCTGACCCAGTTTACTTCCATCGGGACACTGGTTACACTTCATCCCAGTGATGCCGGCTTTACAGGAGCACAGGCCTGTCATTTGCTCACAATCATCTCGAATGGCCCCGACAGAATCACAATTGCAAGCTGTGTGAGTAATGGAGTGGGGGAACAACAATGTGTTAGTGCAGGGAACAAAAAAAAAATCAGCAATCCTCTCCCTGCATCAAGTGGCAAGTGAAATGAAATCAATAAGAGCTTTCAACTTCACTGTTCTTTCAAAAGATTTAATTAAGAATAAGTCAGTCCATGATATAGTGGAGTCCTTGTCAAGATAAAAGTGCTGGGGAATGAAACATATTTCCATTTTGATACTTGCAGCAAACATTTACAGCAAGTTATAGCACAGTCGGACTTAGAGTAAAGCTCCCTTTATTCTGTTTGAATAATATAACTCATCTCCCGCTCAACATTACTGGTTTCACTCTGGTGAATTCATGCCCTTTAAGAACCACATTAAAACTGCCGCTACCTTATTTAATTTTTCGTCCTCGCAGGTGTTTGTTTGGAAACAAAAAGACGATATTGTCGCCTTCTTTGCCAAAGGAGCTGGCTCGCGCTGGGCTTCCCCTCACAGTTGAGCCCTGACTGTCATTGTCCAATCTACCATTCTGTTGTGAGCCCAGTGTCGGTAGGTTATTTAACAAGAGACAGCATGAAAACACAAGCGCGCGCACACACTCTGCACGCACACACTCGTGCGCGCACACACTCGTGCGCGCACACACACATGTGCAGGACACATGCTCCAAACACACGCACATGCATAAACCCAGGCATGCCCTCCTACACATTTTTGTTTCATTCATTCATGGGACATGGGCGTCGCTGGCTGGGCCAGCATTTATTGCCCATCCCTTAGCTGCCTGAGGGCAGTTGAGAGTCAACCACATTGCTGTGGGTCTGAAGTCAAATGTAGGCCAGACCGGGTAAGGATGGCAGATTTCCTTCCCTAAAGGACATTAGTGAACCAGATGGGTTTTACTGACAATCGACAATGGTTTCATGGTCATCAGTAGATTCTTAATTGCACAAAAGTCTGAGAGCATGTATCAAACAACTCAAGAACAGCTTCTTCCCTGCTGCCATCAATCTTTTGAATGAAGCTACCTCATATTAAGTTGATCTTTCTCTACACCCTAGCTATGACTCTAACGCTACATTCTGCACCCTATCCTTTCCTTCTCTATGTACGGTCTGTATAGCGTGCAAGAAACAATACTTCTCACTGTATACTAATAGATGCGACAATAATAAATCAAATCAAGTCAAATACCATGCACTCATACTACACAAACCACGCATGCACACCCTGCACACATACATACATGTCGCAGGCAATCTATGTGTTCCTCACATACAGATGTGAGGACTGTTTACTTACGAGTGCATCCACTCTTCTCATCTATGACGATACCACGGAAATTCCAGAAGCCGGGTTCACAACGGTCACACTTCAGGCCGCCCACACCGGGTTTACAGGAACACTGGCCAGTGCTGGGGTTGCACGTTCCACTGTATGACCCATATTTATTACAACGACAGGTGCCTGCAAAGATCACATCAAAACATCACATCCCTATTGTCTCCAGGCTTACCGCCGCTACTTATCCCAGAACAAACTTTCAAAGTGAGGACACAGAAATAAGAGGATCGAAGAAAGTATTGAATATTACAAATAAAAAACCCCACGCATACCACGGGTGGGATTTTCCACTCCCGCCCAGGGCCTGAGATTCCCGCCCGATGTCAACCGACCTTTTCGCTGGTCTGTCAAATTATCCGTCCCACTCACGACGATTCCCGCGGTGGGCGGGAGCGAAAGATTTTGCCGTGTAAAAGGCATTACGCAGGCGTGTCCGGCTCTAAGGGGTTGTGAGGGTTGGGGGTGGGGGGAGAGTAAGCACGCATCAGGGTTAATTCGTGGCCCGTACCATCCTGTACACCGTAGTTCCGGAGGCAGGATGTGGAACAGTGGAGCCATCAACCTGCAAGCAGCAGGCAGAGAAATAGGGATGTTTTGCTGCAATTGTTGGTGAGGTCATACCTGGAGTATTGTGTGCAGTTTTGGTGTCCCTATCTGAGGAAGGATGTCCTTGCTGTAGAGGGAGTGCAGCGAAGGTTTACCAGGCTGATTCCTGGGATGGCAGCACTGTTAAATGAGTAGAGACTAATTCGGTTGGGATTGTATTTACTTGAGGTTAGAAGAGTGAGAGGGGATCTCATAGAAATTTATAAAATTCTAACAGGGTTAGGCAGGGTAGATTCAGAAAGAATGTTCCCAATGGTGGGGGACTCCAGAATTAGGGGTCATAGTTTGAGGTCAAGGGGTAAACCTTTTAGCACGGAGGTGAGGAGAAATTTCTTCACCCAGAGGTTGGTGAATGTGTGGAATTCACTACCACAGAAAGTAGTTGGGGCCAAAACATTGTGTGATTTCAAGAAGAAATTAGATATAGCTCTTGGAGTTAAAGGGATCAAGGGATATGGGAGGATCAGTTTGAAGGGCCGAATGGCCTACTCCTGCTTCTATCTTCTTGGTTTCTATGTGTAGCCACTTAACCAGAGTTAGTGGCCTCTTCTCAGAGCTTGCCCACAAGGGAGTGTGTTCCAGGCCTCACGGTAAATTGCCAGCCTGGGTTGGTACTCTGATATATCAGGGTGTCTCAATCTCCAAATGAATAAAAGGGACTCGCACACAACTTTGTCACCCACTTCACCACTGGCGTCAACATCCCAGAAATAAAATGATGCACTCCTCCAGGTGCTCCGGTTTCCTCCCACACTCCAGTGATGTGCAGGTTAGATGGATTGGCCATGCTAAATTGTCCCTTAGTGTCCCAAGATGTGTAGGTTAGGGGGATTAGTGGGTTAAGGGGATAGGACCTCTGTGGGATGCTCTGTTGGGGAGTTGGTGCAGAATCGAAGGGCCAAATGGCCTCCTTCTGAGATCCTTGTCCCAATGCATCCTATATCCATGTCGTGGTCTCATTGTAATCTTGTGGGCGACTGGTTCAGGCGCTATCCCTGACAGTCTATCCTTAGTTGGGTACACAGCACCCCTCTGAAGAGCTGGAAATTCTCCTTCTACAGGAACTCACAGAAGCTATTTCATGAAATGCTTAATGCTGCAAAAGGAGCCCCATCCTGAAGCAGAACGGGCAATTGGAATGGATTCACGGGTGGCACCGTGGTTAGGAAGGTTGCCTCACAGTGTCAGGGATCCGGGTTCGATTCCAGCTTTGGTTGACTGACTGTGTGGGTGCAGCGAATTCACCTGGGAGTCACCCCGATGAGTGTACAAACATGACAAAACCGTGGCGTGAATCCAACTGTAGACTTTTGTCAATTTTATGACGTTGGCCATTGTCTGGCAGTGCAACCAGTTACAGAAGAACCAGGCGACTGGCTGCAGCCCCGTAAAGCAAACGCACTGACATCCCAACTTACTCGGGCACCCTGCAAGGCCGACTCCTTGGGCAGCAGTTACGTTGTCAAGACAACAGCCGTAGACCGATTTGCTGCAATGTTGTTGTGGGGCAGACGTCAGAACTGCAGCTGCACACAGAGAGAGTTACACAGGTTAATACATTGAACACGCTCCAATACACATTTCCAGGCAAGTAGCCTCATTTTGTGTTTTATAGGATGAACACCAAGTGTCGTCAAGTTCCCTTTGCCCCTGCTGTTGGGGTGCAGGAAGCTGCAGCCACTTGGGAGCAGGTATGTGGAGTTTGACAGCAATGGAGTGGGTTTTGGTGCATTTTTGGGTGGGTGGTTCTGGTGAATAAGCACAATCCAGGACCCCACGCACCCCAGATATACTCGCTTCCACCTTCTTCCGTCGAGAGAAGGAGACAAAAGTCTGAGATCACGTACCAACCGACTCAAGAACAGCCTCTTCCCTGCTGCCATCAGACCTTTGAATGGACCTACCTTATATTAAGCTGACCTTTCCCTACCCCCTATCTGTGACTGTAACACTACATTCTGCACCATCTTCTTTCCTTTTCCCCTTTGCACTCTATGAACAATATGCTTTGAAAACAATACTTTTCACTGTATGCTAATACATGTGACAATAAATCAAATCAAATCAATGCATACCCCAGTGATGGGGCACTGCTGTTTGAAGGCATGGTGACAGTGGAATGTGGGATTTGATTTAGCCAATAATTCTTGTGATCTAGCAAGTGCTGGTGGGCTTTGACAAAGGGTCACCTGGACCCGAAACGTCAGCTCTTTTCTCTCCTCACAGATGCTGCCAGACCTGCTGAGATTTTCCAGCGTTTTCTCTTTTGGTTTCAGATTCCAGCATCCGCAGTAATTTGTTTTTATCCAGTGGTGATGGGGTGAAGGGTGGGAGGGGGAAGGGAGGGGTGTAAGGGGGAGGGTGTTTTCAAGTTCGAGGATCGCGTCGATGGGGGCTAATTCAGAATTCCAACTGCAATGGGTGATGAGATCCAGAGATCTCGGGACCACTGGGGAGGGGAAAAAGCCAAGGTGCTGTCTGCGGGGCCAGTAGGGTGGGGCAGGGTGAAGGCAAGTTCTGTTGCCCATTTCCAGACTTTGTTCCCAGACTGATAGTAACTTTAAGCATGGAATTATATGCTAATTATATAACAGCAAATGCAGAATAAATCTGTGTATATAATATATAACCACCCACTCAAGTGTAACTAATGATTGAATTTTACTGAAAAATTAAGTATCTTATTAGTAAGAAATGTGGATAGTGCAATATTCCAGTAGTTCAAAAAACCCCGCTCCTTTTCAATGGAACGTAGCTGACCACACTCAAGGCTGTCTGTATCAAAGCTTTGTTTCAATCATGTGCTTTTGATGCAATTAAATCTCCTTCCATTGCACTTTAAACAACTTAAGTAGGGGAACAGCTGATCCCAGTCATTTCCAGCCCACACTGCATCTGGTCCTACACTTGAATCACATTCTAAATCAGCGTCTGGAGGCTGCTTGCAAGAAAAATCGAAGGAACACTGGTTGGCAACAAACACGCTGTGGTTTCGCAATGCCCTCTGATCTCGGTTCCAGACCCTCAGTAACAGGCTGACAGACCCATCTCTGCAAGATGTGGTCAAATCTTCAGCGCTACCGTTGATTAGGCTTCCGCGTATTAATACAAGCAGGCACGGTGGCACAGTGGTTAGCACTGCTGCCTCACAGCGCCAGGGACCCGGGTTCAATTCCGGCCTCGAGTCATTGCCTGTGAGAAGTTTACACCTTCTCCCCGTGTCAGCGTGGGTTTCCTCCGGCTGCTCCAGTTTCCTCCCACAGTCCAAAGATGTGTAGGTTAGGTGGACTGGCCATGGTAAATGTGTGGGACGACAGGATTGGGGAGGGGGCCTGGGTAAAGTTTAAGTTTACTTATCAATGTCACAAGTAGGCTTACATGAACACTGCGATGAAGTTGCTGTGAAAATCCCCTAGTCGCCACACTCTGGCGCCTGTTTGGGTTCACTGAGGGAGAATTTAGCATGGCCCTTGCACCTAATTAGCACGTCTTTCTGATTGTTGGAGGAAACCAGAGCATCCAGAGGAAACCCACGCAAAAACAGGGAGAATGTGCAGACTCTGCACAGACAGTGACCCAAGCCAGGAATCGAACCCGGATCCCTGCCACTGTGAGGCAGCAGTGCTAACCACTGTGCCATCGTGCCGCCATCTATCTATCTAGCAGAGCTAGATAGATTCTTAGAAAGAAAGGGGCTGATGGGTATTTGGGGTAGGCGAAATGCAAATTTGAGGTTACAGCAGGTCAACCATGATCTTATTAAGTGACGGAACAGGTCTGAGGAGTGAATAGCCTACTCCTGCTTCTTGTTGGTATGTAAGTCAGGATGGTGAGTGTCTTGGAGGGGAACTTGTAGGTGGTGGTGTTCCCATATACTGTTGCCCTTGTTCTTTCAGGTGGTAGAGGTCACGGGTCTGGAAAGTGCTGGTGGAGGATTCTTGGTGCATCCCTGCAGTGCATCTTGTCAATGGGGGTCTCCAATTGCTGGAACGTTGATGGTACAATTCATGGCTCACCTTAGGCCTGAATTATTGCCTCACTTTTTCCCCTGATATTTTTGGTTTTTTTTCGAATAGATACTGATTATTGTTACCTGCCATCCTCCTGCCCAATTAAATGCTCCCTGCAACCAAACTCATCACAGGGGAGGGCACAAGGTTACAGAATCACAGAATCCGACAGTGCAGAAGAGGCCCTTCGGCCCATCGAGTCTGCACCAATGCATGAAATGCCCTGACCTGCCCATCTAATCCCACTTGCCAGCACTTGGCCCATAGCCTTGAATGTTATGGCGTACCAAGTACTCATCCAGGTACTTTTTAAAGGATGTGAAGCATCCCGCCTCCACCACCCACCCAGGCAGCGCATTCCAGATCGCCACCACCCTCTGAGTAAAGAAGTTTTTCCTCAAATCTCCCCTAAACGTTCCACCCCTCTTTTAACTTGTGTCCCCTCATAACTGACCCTTCAACTAAGGGGAACAGCTGCTCCTATCCATGCTGTCCAAGCTCCTCATAATCTTGAACACCTCAATCAGGTCGCCCCTCAGTCCTCTCTGTTCCAACGAAAACAACCCAAGCCTATCCAACCTCTCTTCATAACTTAAATGTTCCATCCCAGGCAGCATCCTGGTGAATCTCCTCTGCATGCCCTCCAGTGCGTTCACGTCCTTCCCAAAATGGCGACCAGAATTGGACACAGTACTCCAGCTGTGGCCTCACCAAAGTTCTATACAACTCCATCATGACCTCTCTGCTTTTGTAATCTATACCCCAATTGATAAAGGCTAGTGTGCCATCTGCCTTTTTCACCACCCTATTAACCTGCCTTTCCATCTTCAGAGATCTGTAGACAAACACGCCAAGGTCCCTTTGTTCTTCAGAACTTCCCAGTTTCATAGTATACTTCCTTGTCAAATTACTCTTTCCAAAGTGTATCACCTCACACTTTTCAGAGTTAAATTCCATTTGCCACTTATCCGCCTATTTGACCATCTCGTCTATATCTTCCTGTAACCCAAGACACTCAACCTCACTATTAACCACCCGGCCAATCTTTGTGTCATCGGCAAACTTACTTTACTCCATCCAGCAAACCAGAAGATTTCACCTGGGTTCGTACAGGGGCACTGAATGCCTGGCTGGGGCCCCATGCAATCACCTCTTTTTTTTGATCACTCCATTTTACCAAATGTCACGAAGCTATGCTCCTTTATTCTTGAAAACATGAATTTCCAACTTTCAACTGACGGACGTCGTGCAGTTTGAACTGAGATAGGGCAACCTGCTTAAAGATGCAAGCCTACATTCCAAGGTGAAGGCAAGAAACTAACAAATCACCCTGAGGGGAGTGTGAAGAGAGAGACATTCCCATAATGCCGGCACCCTTCAAAACTGATCATTGTCTCAGGAGAAAACATTAAAAATATGAAGCATCAGAGATTGAAACAATGGCTGCCACAGCCAGACGCGCCCAAAACCTCCTGGAAGTACACAATGGGTGAAGTATTTCAAGGCAAGGCTGCCCAGCCACTAGAGAGAGATTGCAAGTGACGCAGGTGGTATCAAGAAAGTCTTCAGCAGAAGAAACAGGCCAAAAGCTGCTCTCCACCCCCTCCCCGCCCCACCCCCCTTCCCCCCACCCCACCACCCTCTCCTTCTTTTGGAATAAGTGTGTCACCCAGTTTGAGATGCGAGAAACCTACCAGCAGAACAAAATCTCACAATAATTGCAATATCTTCTACATCTGACTGCATCCAAGAAACCAACTGACCTAAATCAGCCGCAGCGTTTAAAATCTACACCTCAAGAATAATCAAAGGACACTTCACTGAATATTAGTGTCATAGAAAAATACAGCACGGAAACAGGCCCTTCGGCCCAACTGGTCCATTGCGACCATGGTGCCCTCCCAGCTAGTCCCAATTGCCCGCGTTTGGTCCATATCTCTCTAATCCTTTCCCACCCATGTACTTATCCAAGTGCTTTTTAAATGTTGCTGTTGTACCCGCCTCAACCACTTTCTCTGGCAGCTCATTCCATATCCGCACCACCCTCTGCGTGAAGAAGTTGCCCCTCAGGTTCCTTTTAAATCTTTCCCCTCTCACCTTAAACCTATACCTTCTAGTTTTCAATTCCCCTTCCCTGGGAAAAAGACTATGTGTGTTCATCCTATCTGTGCCCCTCATGATTTTATACACCTCAATAAGGTCATCCCTCATTCTCCTACGTTCCAAGGAATAAAGTCATAACCTGGCCAACCGCTCCCTATAACTCAGGCCCCACTAGACCTGGCAACATCCTCCTAAATCTTCACTGCACTCTTTCCTGTTTATCAATCTCATTCCTATAACAGAGTGACCAAAACTGGACACAATACTCCCAAGTGCAGCCTCACCCATGACTTACACTTACATTCTTTTACCTTTTTTATTGGACTCTAACTCCCTCCCCACTGAGAAGCCCCGATGGAGAGGATGTTTCCACTAGTGGGAGAGACTAGAACCCGAGGGCACAACCTCAGTGTGAAGGGACACTCCATTAAAACTGAGATGAGGAGGAATTTCTTCAGCCACAGGGCGGTGAATCTGTGGAACTCATTGCCACAGAGGGCTGTGGAGACCAGGTCATTGAGTGTCTTTAAGACAGAGATGGATAAGTTCTTGATCAGTAAGGGGATCAAGGGTTACGGGGAGAAGGCAGGAGAATGGAGATGGGAATCATATCAGCCATGATTGAATGGCGGAGCAGACTCGATCGGCCAAATGGTCTGATTCTGCTCTGATATCTTATGGTCTTATTACATAAATGTGTGCATGTTGTGTCTTTGTGCATGCGTGTGTGTGCACATGTGTTGGTGTGCCTCTGCACACGTGTGTGATTGAATGACTGCCTGAGGGCCGAACGCTTGACTTCGGGGCAGCACGGTGGCACAGTGGTTAGCGCTGCTGCCTCTCAGCGCCAGGGACCTGGGTTCGATTCCTGGCTTGGGTCACTGTCTGTGTGGGGTTTGCACGTTCTCCCCGTGTCTGCGTGGGCTTCCTCCGGGTGCTCCGGTTTCCTCCCACAGTCCAAAGATGTGCGGGTTATTAGTGTCCTGAGATGCGTAGGTTCGAGGGATGAGCGGGTAAATATATAGGGAGGGATATGGAGGTAGGGCCTGGGTGGGATTGTGGTCAGTGCAGACCCGATGGGCCGTGTGGCCTCCTTCTGCACTGTAGGGATTTGATGATTCACGTCGTTAGTTTTTTTTGCAGGTTTAGTGGCTAATAAACTTGCTTTCTTTCACTCAAGAAAACCTGGTTTGGTTGGCTCCTTGATGCTCACAGTTGAATTGGTGAATTGCATGATGATTTGGAAAAGGCGCATCCTCGTGAGAAACCATTGTTGTGACCATTTGAGGAGGTTGGACGGAGGGAAGCCATTTTACCCTTTCCTCATGTGAAACCCACTGATGTACGTTGAGGAAAAGGCATATAAAAATAGTTGACAAAATGATTGGTAATCAGCTGGTGGCTGATCTTGGCAGGGGTGGAACAAATGCGAGCGTAAATAAACAGATTGCAACTCCCTGACAACAGATGGCCACAGGACAAGTATTAAGAACTGTTCCTGGCAGCTACCGACTGGAAAACATTGGAAATAGGTCTCCAGAGATATTTGGTGAGTTAAATCACTTGTCTATTGTTAATGTATTATTGTGCTCCACTGTAAGAGAGAACCTGGGCGAGGGACTTAAGGGCTGGAATTTTACCAGCGCTTTGCTGCGGTCAGGATTCAGGGGAGGAGTCTGCTGTCTTCCCAATGCCATGCCATTTTCCAGCACTAGGAAGGTTGGCAGAAGTGCCACCCAACAGAAGCCCAATTGTGCCACTTCCCACACCTCCATTGGCATTTTTCCCAAGTTGAGGGTGGCAGGGTTATTACTATTTTTAAAAAATTTCTTCATGGGACATGGGCGCCGCTGGCTGGGCCAGCATTTATTGCCCATCCCTGGTTGCCCAGGGGCAGTTGAGAGTCAACCACATTACTGTGGCTCTGGAGTCACATGTAGGCCAGACTAGGTAAGGACGGCAGATTTCCTTCCCTCAAGAAGTTAGATGGGTTTTTCCGACAATCGACAATGGTTTCATGGTCATCAGTAGATTCTTAATTCCAGATATTTTTCATTGAATTCAAATTCCACTATCTGCCATGGCGGGATTCGAACCCGGGTCCCCAGAACATTAGCTGAGTTTCTGTTTTAATACTCTGGTGATAATACCACTAGGCCATCACCGCCTGTGTGAGGAGATCACCCCAGTGAAACCTGGCAGGGCCCTATCATGCTACAGCAAGGTGGGGGGGCTCCTTTCTGAGCACTCCATGGCTCACCACCCCATCCCGATTGCTGGGGCCACCCTGCCATCATCTCCCTACCCACCTGCCCATTTCTTGGAGGGTGCCAGCCATTGAGCCACCCTCTCAATGCTGCTTGCAGCCTCAGCACTGGCCACAGCCAGCCTCAGATTGGGTCAGCTGCTACTGGGGGCAGGCCCATGTCCCAAATCGGAATGGGGCCCTGGTGCCAATGAATCAATTCGTCACCACCAGGAACATGAGGTCTCAGGTCCCACTCCTGGCTGAAACAGGATCGCCCCTCTGTGTTTGGCTCAGGGGGGTTCATACCGTCTACACAACACCAAGGTGATGTTACTGCAGTAATATCCTGGCCAAGTATCAAACTCCAAAGAGAATGTCTATGTGATTGATAATTAGAACAAAATGGCTGGGTGAATGAATGTGTGTGCGCACACACACACAAGTGTGCGTGCATGTAGGTGAGCACGCATGTGCGTGTACACAAGTGCATGTGTGTGCATGCTTATGGTGTGCATGCCTATGGGTGTGCATGTCTATGGGTGTGCATGTCTATGGGTGTGCATGTCTATGGGTGTGCATGTCTATGGGTGTGCATGCTTATGTGTGTGCAAGCTTATGGGTGTGCAAGCTTATGTGTGTGCAAGCTTATGGGTGTGCATGCTTATGTGTGTGCAAGCTTATGGGTGTGCAAGCTTATGGGTGTGCATGCTTATGTGTGTGCAAGCTTATGGGTGTGCAAGCTTATGGGTGTGCATGCTTATGTGTGTGCAAGCTTATGGGTGTGCATGCTTATGCGTGTGCAAGCTTATGGGTGTGCAAGCTTATGGGTGTGCAAGCTTATGGGTGTGCAAGCTTATGGGTGTGCAAGTTTATGTGTGTGCAAGCTTATGGGTGTGCATGCTTATGCGTGTGCAAGCTTATGGGTGTGCAAGTTTATGGGTGTGCAAGCTTATGGGTGTGCATGCTTATGTGTGTGCAAGCTTATGGGTGTGCAAGCTTATGGGTGTGCATGCTTATGTGTGTGCAAGCTTATGTACACATACATGTAGCAAAGCAAAATACTGTGGATACTGGCATCTGAAACCCAAACAGAAAATGCTGGAGAATCTCAGCAGGCCTGACAGCATCTAGGGAGAGAGAATAGAGGCAGCGTTTCATTGGCTCTATTCTCTGTCCCTAGATGCTGTCAGACCTGCTAAGATTCTCCAGCGTTTTCTGTTTTTGTTGAACATACATGTGTATCTGTGCACACTGGTGCATGTGTGCGCACGTATGTGCAGACTCACCCTCGCAGGAGCTTGGCGTGATGACGTGGAGGTCCTTCTGCAGCCCACAGCGGTTCATCTTCAGTTCACACTCATTGTCATAGGTCACACCGTCAGAGCCGCAGACCTGGCCGGAGGAAGAGAGGCAGTCTCGTGTTATCAGGAGAAAAAAAATATATCTTTTTATCGGAAAAGTATTAAGCCCTGTTTAAAACAAACAGCTGAGTGACTAAACCCAAACAACTGCTCCAAGCATCATTCCCAGCAGGATTTTCAAAAGGACAAAACCTCGAACAGACATACTGCTGACAGGAATAAAAGGGACTTTGTTTGATTCATAAACTATACAGTGTTTTTTTTTTGTTTAAAAGCTTTTCTTTCCTTTGCAGTTTCTGAGAGATGTTTTCTCCTCTTCCTTTGGGCTGTTGGCAGCACCTTCAGCAAAGCCTTCCAGACTGAAAATTCCACATGCCTGGTCCTTTCTGTCCCACTCCGGGAGGTAGAAAAGGAATCCGGCTATCAGTGGAAAGTCCAAAGGAGCAGGGGGGCCGGGGCGGGGGGGGGGGGGGGGGGGGGGGGGAATCAGTTATAAATTCAGTAACGGTGACTGGGAGGGGGTTTGCAGGCTCCCGCGCAAGAACAGCTCACCCAAACGAATTTCGATTTGACCTCCCGCCTCTATTTCAGGCAATTGAGGTCACGGGTCTCAGAGCGCGGAACCCATTTGTTCTGCCAGAAGGAGGAAATTAACTGTACCGTGGCATCCTTTACAGGTAGCTGAAGTGGGTGGAAGTGTCCTCAGTTGAACATCACATCCAAGAGGTGAGAGCCCTGACAAAGCAGCGCTGCCTCAGGGTATGCTGGTTGACAGCAGAGTAGCAGCCGGGATTGTGCATTCAAAACGCAGGAACAAGGCTTGAACCCTTGTGATTCAGAGGTTAGACTGTCACCGCTGAGTTAAGCAGACAAAGCATGATTTGCAAAAGTCGCTTGCCCCGGGGAGTGCAAGAGAAAAAAGGAACAGTACAATGCTTTGAATGGAAGTGACATTGATTTATAAAAGCTTTAAATCTGACCCAGTGCACAGAAAGCTCTGGGTGATAAGTTAAAGAGCTCTTAATAAAATGAGCCTCAAATTGACACGTATGGTTATTGAAGAAAGAATCAATGCCTGCTCCAATAAATAACAGTAGTGTCACAGCTGGCACTCTTATTAATGTCTCTGGTCACTTCAAAAGAGGTGTAAAAATACACCCTGGCTCACTGTGAGGCTCTGGACTCTCGATTGTTGCTTAGATGTGTAGCACAGGCACAGGCCATTCGGCCCATCTGATCCATGTCAGCAATGATACTCATAGAATTCTCCAGTGCAGAAGGAGGCCATTCGTCCCATCAAGTCTGCACCGACCACAAACCCACCCATTCCTTTCTGACTTCCCAGAGTGGGGCGGCACGGTGGCACAGTGGTTAGCACTGCTGCCTCACAGCGCCAGGGACCCGGGTTCAATTCCCGGCTTGGGTCAGTGTCTGTGTGGAGTTTGCACGTTCTCCCCGTGTCTGCATGGCTTTCCTCCGGATGCTCTGGTTTTCTCCCACAGTCCAAAGATGTGCGGGTTAGGTGGATTGGCCACGTTAAATTGACCTTAGTGTCAGGGGGATTAGGTAGGGTAAATGCATGGGGATATGGGGATAGGGCCTGGGTGGGATTGTGTTCGGTGCAGACTCCATGGGCCAAATGGCCTCCTTCTGCACTGGAGGGATTCCGTTCTATTCACCCAGGCCCTAATCCCATAACCCCATGCATTTATCCTAGCTAGTTCCCCCTGACACTAAGGGGCAATTTAGCATGGTCAATCCAACTAACCCGCACATCTTTGGACTGTGGGAGGAAACCGGAGCACCCGGAGGAAACCCACGCAGACACAGGGAGAATGTGCAAACTCCACACAGACAGTGACCCAAGCCAGGAATCGAACCCAGGTCACTGGTGCTGTGAGGCAGCAGTGCTAACCACTGTGCCACCGTGCTGCGGAAACAGGGTTTCCTCTTATCTTACTTTGTCGAACGCTATTGGCACATCCTTCTATTCCTGTTAACCTTCCACACTTATACTCATCTAGAATCCTCTTCAATATTATCTGTGGTGGCACAGTGGTTAGCACTACTGCCTCACAGCGCCAGGGACCCGGGTTCGATGCCCAGCTTGGGTCACTGTCTGTGTGAAGTTCGCACGTTCTCACTGTGTCTGCATGAGTTTCCTCCAGACGCTCCGGTTTCCTCCCACAGTCCGAAAGACGTGGCTGGTTAGGGTGCATTGGCCCTGTTAAATTCTCCCTCAGTGTACCCGAACAGGCGCTGGAGTGTGGCAACTAGGGGATTTTCACAGTAACTTCATTGTAGTGTTAATGTAAGCCTACGTGTGACACCAATAAATAAACTTAAACTTAAAACTGCGCCATTCAGCTCAAGTAAAAAAGTTAACCCGGGTCCCTGGCGCTGTGAGGCTGCAGTGCGAACCACTGTGCCACCGTGCTGTGGAAACATGGGTTTCCTCTTATCTTACTTTGTCGAACACTATTGGCACATCCTTCTATTCCTGTTAACCTTCCACGCTTATACTCATCGAGAATCCTCTTCAATATTATCTGTGGTGACACGGTGGCACAGTGGTTAGCACTGCTGCCTCACAGCGCCAGGGACCCGGGTTCGATTCCCGGCTTGGGTCACTGTCTGTGCGGAATCTGCACGTTCTCACCGTGTCTGCGTGGGTTTCCTCCGGGTGTTCCCGGTTTCGTCCTACATTCCAAAGATGTGCCTGTTAGGTTGATTGGCCATGCTAAATTGCCCCTTAGTGTCAGGGGGATTAGCAGGGGAAATATGTGAGGTTAGGGCCTGGGTGGGATTGTGGTGGGCTTGATGGGCCGAATGGCCTCTTTCTGTACTGTAGGGATTCTATGATAGTCCACGTGGTAGCAAATTCGACAATCTCACCATTCTCTGGGTAAAGAATTATTTAAATGACAAGCTCACAAACGGGGAATGTTCATTTTACATTAACACAATTCTGCGAAAGTAGGGAATCTCATCATATCGGCAAGATATTAAAATACAAGTTTCTAATTAAGGATTCCTGATCTCTGTACTAGATTAGCCTGAAGTGCTGAGTGGCAGCATCTGTAATTTATACGCACAGGAACAATAGGGTGCCTTATCATCAATCATTGGAGCGCATTTGTTTTTACAAAGAAGTACGGGGGTAAAGGAATCACTTTTCATGACATTATTACAAAGCTTCGTCTTAATTTACCGAGCTGCCGATGGTGGTGAGGAAAATCAGGAGACACATTACTCACTGGATTCCGAGGGACGTTACTGCAGAAGAATTCACAGACACAAGGTTCATCTTCCGTGTCCTCATCCCACATTCCTCCGTACTTCCGGCACCGTTCCTGCTCACACTCGTTGTCCTCACCCGATCCGGACCCTCCGGAACCACATTCTGACAAGAACAAAAAGAGACAAAGTCAACACAATTAGTGGCTCAAAAAGCAATGGAATTGGGGAGGATGGTGGGAGAGAGGGAGAGGTGGCGGGCACAGTCTCAACTCTACCCACCTGACCACTGCCCGGGGGGAGGGGTGGTGGGCACAATTCCAACTCTACCCACCTGACCACGGCCAGGTGGGGGGCAGGTGGTCGAAACAGCCCAACCTTGAGCCGCCAGCTTTGGTTCTTTTGATTTGATTTATTATTGTCCCTATTAACATACAGTGAAAAGTATTGTTTCTTGCGCGCTATAGAGACAAAGGATACCATTCATAGAGAAGGAAAGGAGAGACTGTAGAATGTAGTGTTGCAGTCATAGCTAGGGCGTAGAGAAAGATCAACTTAATGCGAGGTAGGTCCATTGAAAAATCTGACAGCAGCAGGGAAGAAGCTGTTCTTGAGTCGGTTGGTACGTGACCTCAGATTTTTGTATCTTTTTCTCGACAGAAGAAGGTGGAAGAGAGAATGACCGGGGTGCGTGGCGTCTTTAATTATGCTGGCTGCTTTGCCGAGGCAGCGGGAAGTGTAGGTGGTGAGAATGCCCGATTTAAAATAATCAGAATAACCAGCCTGCTATGATTCCCAGGCTGTGTGTAGATGTCAGTAAACTGAAATGGAAGAATAGATTATTTTTTCATACTAATTATTTGCATGTTGTACACATGCTTGGTGCAGTAATCGTTGAAGGGAAATTTAAGTCAATGTTTTTATTCAATGAGTTGCTTCTCTCTGAAATCTAGTCCTGATAATGCCACTTAAAAGTGGTTCAATAATTTTTGCAAAGGTGACCTCTGCCTCCCACAGTTTAACATTTGTTGGGTTTTGAACCCCGCTTTATCTGCGTAACGCTCTGTAATATGGGCGGCATGGTGACACACTGCTGCCTCGCAGTGCCAGGGACCCAGGTTCAATTCCCAGCTTGGGTCACTGTCTGTGCGGAGACTGCATGTTCTCCCCGTGTCTGTGTGGGTTTCCTCCAGGTGCTCCAGTTTCCTCCCACAGTTCAAAGATGTGCGGGTTAGGTGGATTGGCCGTGCTAAATTGACCCTAGTGTCAGGGGGACCAGCTCGGGTAAATGTATGGAGTTATGGGGACAGGGTCTGGGTGGGATTGTGGTTGGTGCAGACTCAATGGGCTGAATGGCCTCCTTCTGCACAGTAGGATACTATGATCTATGATCTAAGTCCGAAAGACGTGCTGATTAGCTGGATTGGCCATGCTAAATTGTCCCTCAGTGTACCCGAACAGGTGCCAGAGTGTGGCAACTAGGGGATTTTCACAGTAACTTCATTGCAGTGTTAATGTAAGCCTACTTGTGACACTGATAAATAAATGAACTTTAAACTTTATCCCCAACAGGGAACCAATTGTAACTGCAACTCTGGCCCAAGTGGGGGCAGCGCACTGATTATCTTCACAACGAACAAAGGTCAGTGGTTAATTGGAAACCGAGGCTGGGGCTCCAAAAGTTGCCTTTCAGAATAAAGAAGGATGAGGAAAAAAACCTTCATTCAAAATGGCCTCCTTCTGCACTGTAGGGATTCGATGATTCTATGATCTGCCTATAAGTGAGAAAAGATACAGAGGAAAAGGACAAGGAAGTAATATAATTAAAGAGCTCCTAAAAAGGAAGATATGCCTGGCTTAGTGTCCAAGCGTGAGACCGATGGAGGGATGAATATGATGGAATTGAGATGAACATTAATGTGCGCTTGGAGAGTGTGTTCTGAATCACCGTCATGTCTGAGGAAAAACCATTTTCACCCAGATGGTGGTGAGAATCTGGAACTCGCTGCCTGAAAGGGTGGTAGAGGCGGGAACCTTCACAACATTGAAGAAGCGTATAGGTGAACATTTGAAACGCTGTTGCAATACAAGGCTACGGACCAAGTGCTGGAAAATGGGATTAGAATAGATAGGTGCTTGATGGCCAGTGTCGACATGATGGGCCGAAGAGCCTCTCTCTGTGCAGCAAAACTCTGAGTCTACAGCTGCAATTTTGCCGTCCTGCCCGCCATGGGAATCGTAGCGGGCGGGACGCGGATCATGCAAAGATCTGTTGACCTTGGGTCGGAGTTTCTGGTCTTGGGGCGAGCGTGGCCGGAAAATCCCGCCGATGTTTTGAATTTATGGAACATTTTGTTTATAGTGCAGGGTGACAAGTTCTTGAAAGTGAGAGGGGGAAAAGTTTAAAAGAGATGCCAGGGGCAAGTTTTTCACACAGCAGGTGGTGAATGCCTGGAACGCGCTGCCGGAGGAGGAGGAGGTGGAAGCAAATTCTGTCGCAACGTTCAAGAGACATCTGGATATGAATAGTCAGGGAATAGAGGGATATGGACCATGTAGAGGCAAGAAGATATTAGAATAGAGAGGCATCTGTGTCGGCACAGACTTGGTGGGCCGAAGGGCCTGTTCCGTACTGTTCTTTGTTCTATTTCCACTTGTTTGTTTGCCAGCACCGAAAATAAACTGCAGAACAGAAAATAAGTAAATACCTACCTTTCCCTCAGAACAAAAATGTACCTTCTATTGTGGCACTGATTGATACCGGTCAGAATCGATTTTAATCCTCACTCTCGGACCCCTCTCAGTCCTCGATTTCAACTCCTTCCGTCATCCAGCCCTTCCCTTTCCAAAGAGTTCTGGCCAAAGCCAGTTAACACAGGTGGTCAGCTGTTCTCAAGTCCTCACTTTAACCAAGAGTTTAACTCCCCCACCAGACATGAAGCCAATTAGGGAATTGGGGAAATGTTTCCTCTTGCTACACTCAATCTTGGTAATGAGAATGACTTTGTTAATTAAATGTTACAAACCTCATCGGAAAGGGACATACTTTACATCCTGATTTTAGATTAGTCCTCCACAACATCGCCCAGGCTTCTGTGGCGTAAACATTTGTACATCGTTCTACACTGGAGCAATCAATACCGCATTGATCTCTGGGTATCAAATAACTTGACCGCTTTCTCCAAAACGACATTAGACACTTTAAAGTAATCTTGCACTTCCCACCCAATAAAGGTAAAATCACCAAAGTCCCAGATGACCAGAGGCTGATCCCCCCTTTGAGGGGCAGAGCTGACTGGTGATGATTTAACCCGAGGAGCGCCACACCTCAGGTGAGGGGCAAGGTTGAGAAGGTGGGAATAACCTCAGCCGGTACGGGAATTGAAACCGCGCTGTTGGCATCTCCCTGCATCGCAGGCCAGGTGGCCATCCAACTGAGCTAAACCAACCCCCATGACATTCCCACACAATACTCAGGAACAGGCATCAAACTTTCAACCCAACCCCCACCACCCACCCCAACATCCCCCATTCCACACACCCACCCCTCTCACATCAGCAAAGATCAATCGCTCACATTTTCTGTTCAAACTTAGAATCAATCACTACACTGCAGGAGACCATTCAGCCATCGAGCCGGCACCGACAACAATCCCATCCAGGCCTCATCTCTGTAACCCCACGTATTTACCTTGCTAATCCTCCGACACTAAGGGCAAAATTTTCCCTCCCGTCCATCCATGGGTGGATCATGCAAAGGTCTGTTGACCGCGGCTGGAAAATCCCACCCTTAGGGGCAATTTAGCGTGGCCAATGTACCTAACCCGCACATGTTTGGACCGTGGGAAGAAACCGGAGCACCTGGAGGAAACCCACGCAGACACGGGGAGAATGTGCAAACTGCACACGGACAGTGACCCAAGCGGGAATTGAACCTGGGTCCCTTGCACTGTGAGGCAGCAGTGCGAACCACTGTGCCACCGTGCTGCCCCTTTTTTGCTGATAAAAATTAATCTTTCTTGTTGTAAATGGCTTCCTTCCGACCTCCTGCTGCAGTTCTTTTGGTAATCGGGAAGGGGCTTGGCGAGCCAGTGTGTCTGTAGTCTATGGAGCATTTGTACAGTTCATTTAGATAAGGGCTGATTGGACTGTTCCTCCCCACATGCCAAGTGTAAGAATTTCACAGCACTAAGTTTGCTTATTGTTTCCTGAACCTTTAGAATCAGAGGAGATTATACAACATGACAAGGGTAGTGAAGTGGGAAATTTGAAATGAAATGTACCAGGTTATCTATCCGAGTGCAGCACAGCACCAGGTGATCAGTGCTCCACATGCTTGACTTCCTGCACTCTGCCCAGTAATGCCTGGGCAGACACTCACTGTGAACAAGTTTCCACTTGAACTGCAATGAATCTCTTTAAACATCTCCAAATGTTGCCATTGTCCACACTGACAATCCTGAGCTTCTGAGCACAGAACTGAATATTGAGTTGATTTGAAAAAAGAATGCCAGACCTTCATTCAAAATGGGGGGAGGGGTCTCGCCCGGCCGAATGTACTGTGTGGAAAGGAGAGAGAAAATGTCACCAAGGCGGGCGGGGTGGGCAGAGATTCACTCTCTCCTCAAAGGGGATATTGAACTTCACCGATTTCTATGGAGTTAGTCTAAAATGGAGTAATTGGAATGCAATTGGTCCAGTAATCCAAAGGCCCAGATTAATATTCCATCTGGTGGAATTTCATGGAAGCACAGCATTCCTACCATGCAGTGGGAGGCCATTTGGCCCATCGCGTTTGCACCGGCTCTCTGAAAGAGCCTCTTAGCCAGGGCCAGCACCCACTCTATCCCTGTAACCCTGCGCATTTACCATGGCTAATCCACCCAACCTGCACAACTTTGAATACTAATAGGCAATTTAGCTTGGCCAATCTACCTAGCCCTCGCATCTCTGGACTGCTGGAGGAAACCGGAGCACCCGAAGGAAACCCACACATTGATCATGGCCACTCCACGTAACCTGCACATCTTTGGACACTAAGAGGCAATTTAGCATGGCCAATCCACTTAACAAACAAAGCTTTGGACTGTGGGAGGAAACCGGAGCACCCGGAAGAAACCCACGCAGAGACGGGGAGAATGTGCAAACTCCACACAGACAGTCACTCAAGGCCAGAATCGAAGCCTAGCGCTGTGAGGCAGAGGTGCTAACCATTGTGCCACCCATTAAATTTAAATTCATTTTGATAAAAGTTGCAATTGAAAAGCCAGTATCAGTAATGGTGATCCTGAAACTATCACCGATTGTTGTAAAAACCCACCTGGTTCACTAATGTCACTTTGGGGGAGGAAATCTGCCGTCCTTACCCAGTCTGGCCTACATGTGACTCCAGACCCACAGAAATGTGATTGACTCTTAAATGCCCTCTGAAATGGCCGAGCAAGACACTTAGTTCAGGGGCAATCAATGGGCCTTGCCAGTGATGCCCACATCCCAGCAAAGAATGGAAGCAAAGTCAAAGTTAACTGACCAGAGCGGGGTGGTGGCCCTGGCTAAGATGCTCTTTCAGAAGCCAGTGCAGGCGCAATGGGCCGAATGGCCTCCCACTAGATGGTAGGGATTATGTAGCTCCATGAAATTTTCACCTGTTGGTCAGTTAAACAAATGATAATTTCTGATCCCTCCCCCCCACCCCCCTCAACTCACCCTCACACCGATAGTGGACAGGGGTCGTTGAGAAAGATTTACTTTGGACATGGATAGGCTTGGCCCATTGCATCATTGCAAACTCCGACGGCAATGAGTTCCCATTTAATGAGGGCTACTGGCAGAGTGCAGTAGACCAATAAACCTGTCTTAATAACTCCAGCATTGATTCCCACTGTCTGGAACTTGTCGACTGATGAGACTATCACACGGTCAAGGACATTGCGCCTGGCCATTGCTTCACGAATTAACATTCAAATGTATTCGAGGAGGTTGCTTTTATTTTGCGGCTTAGATGCAGTTAATGTGCAAACCAAACGAGTAAATTTAGCAATAATAGCTAGCTACTGCACTGAAGATTGGGTAGCAGTGGATGGATTATGCTTTATAGGACATTAACCTTTGCTTGTTTGAGGCATTCCATTTTGCTGATTAGCAGAATGGTGGAAGGAGGATAGAATTCCAGCTTCCATTCTTACTCAGAAATTGGATTTACAAACCTACAGTGCAGAAGGAGGCCATTCGGCCCATCGAGCCTGCACCGACAACAATCCCACCCAGACCCTAACCCCGTAACCACACGTATTTACCCTGCCAATACCCCGACACTATGGTGCTCAGGGGCTTCCAGGCCTTTATCATAGAATCCCTACAGTGCAGAAGAAGCCATTCAGCCCATCGAGTCTGCACTCACTCTGAGTATCTTACCCAGACCCTCTCGCCCGCCTTATCCCTGCAATCCCATCGCTAATCTCATCTAAACGACATATCTTGGGACATCAACGGGCAATTTACAATGGCCAAGCCACTTAACCTGCACAGCTTGGGACACCAAGGGGCAATTTAGCATGGCCAATCCTCCTAACCTTCACATCTTGGGACACGAAGGGGCAATTTAGCATGGCCAATCCTCCTAACCCACACACCTTGGGACACTAAGGGGCAATTTAGCATAGCCAATCCTCCTAACCCGCACACCTTGGGACACTAAGGGGCAATTTAGCATGGCCAATCCTCCTAATCCGCACACCTTGGGACACTAAGGGGCAATTTAGCATGGCCAATCCTTCTAACCCGCACACCTTGGGACACTAAGGGGCAATTTAGCATGGTTAATCCACCTAACCTGCACATCTTTCAGTTGTGGGAAGAATCCCGAGCACCCAGAGGAAATCCACGCAGACACAGTGGAGAACGTGCACACTCTATGCAGTCACCTGAGGCCAGAATCGAACCCGGGGTCCTTGGCACTGTGAAGCAGCAGTGCTAACCACTGTGCCACCGCGCCATCCCTTAATAACTTGATCAGGTCTCCAGTATACAGTTAAGTGCCATTCCCTGTACCACCCAGATGTGGAGCACCAGTTCACGTGGGGTACATACCGTCATCGCAGGGACTCTCTTCCACAACCTCAATTTTCTTCTTCTGCTGGCAGGAGGCAGAATGCAGATCGCACAGGTGCGTGTACGTGATCCCATCGCTCCCACAGACTGGGGAGATGGGCTGGTTCTCGCACCGAGGGCAAACGCACTGGCTGTCAACGCACTTCGCTCCAAAGAAGCAGATGTTGGAGCCGCATTGTCCTGAGAAATGGAAGAGCGAGAATGTGAGCAAGCAGGGATATGAAGAAACAGTTCTATATCACACTGGGGGCACTCCTCCAACAGCAACTGAATCATTTTAACTTTTAGAAGTCGAAACAAGTTAGAAGGGCACACCGAATCCATTCTCAAAAAATTTGTGGCACTCTAAAGACTGATGCTGTGTAAACTACCAATTGAGCTTCCCACTTCTGTAATGTCCTAAATATGTAAGGGGTTGTGGGTTTTAAACAAAAAGAAAAAGATGTGGTGTGCACACATAGATTCAAAGTAACACACAACAGGTTTATTCTAGGAGCACTTGCCTGTACAGAGTAGAAAATGAAAATAAACATCAGCCTGTGCAACACCCTAATGACATCATTAGATCATGTGATCAGCTCGTAAAGCAATCTTGCAACCACTTAAATATATAACAACTTTTGTGGGAGGTTTTCTCATCTCTTCCCAGAAATTCATTGCATTGCACAGAAACAGGCCATTTAGCCTCACAGGTTCGTGTTGGACATGAGCCTCCTTTCTCCCTATTTTTATCTGACCCTATCTACATCTCCTTCTAATCCTTTATCTGACTATATCTCCATCTCCTTCTGATCTTAAGGTGCCTCTTAAAGGCACCTCTGCTCTTCAATTCAACCACGTAGTCACAAGTAAGGTTGGAGAAATAATCCAGGGATCTCATCAAGCTGATCATCAACTGCAAGCCAAGGCAGATGTCGGAGAGCAGATTAAAGGTCAGTAAAGTACTTTCTGAGAGTGTAAAAGGCACTTATATAAATGCGAGTTTTCAGTTTTGTGCTGTTATTGGGGAGTTATTGCTGGAACCCGATCCCTTATGCTCCCCGGCCAGCTGCGACTCTGAAACTTGCAAGAGGAGAGAAGCCAAGGCACGGACTCTGAAAGCGTAATTTTGTTTGACTCCTGGGCTATCCAACAAGCTAGATGCTCTTAAAGGATTAATGACGCATCCGCTCTACTTAAACAAACCTTACATGAGAACGAGCACGAACGTGGACTTCAATAATAACCAAATAACATTTATCTGCCTAAACCTTTCGGTGACTAGGCTGATGCATCAAGGGACTAATGTGTTTTGTCAGCCGTCAGAGGAAAACATAGCTCAAGACACAAGACCGTAAAAGAGTGAGAATGTTGTGTACATAAAACAACCAACATCAGAATGAGCTCGAGATACTTTATTTAGAACACCACTCAATCCCTACAGTCATCATTAATAATGAAACCGTTCAAAAATATTTGGGGCCTTATCACTTTGAAATGTCTCAAAGCGCTTCATGTGATAAATTATTCTTGGATGGTAGTGCAATTATTAGAAGTAGCAAGAAATCAGAATCAATAACATTCCGCGAGCAGTGATGAGGTGAGCAATCACTACTCTATGATAATTGCTGATTGAACAGGGAATGTTGTCCTAGATGCTAGGAAAGATCATCTTCAAAATAGTGCCGCGGAATGGTTAGCGACCATGTGAACTACTCAAACAAACAGGCCGAACCTCAAGTTAGGGTTGTCGGCCTTGTAACTGGCTGTGGGGTTTATTCTCTGTAAAAAACGGCAATGCAAGAGGACTTACTGCACTCTCCCTGGGCTGCGACCTGGATATCTGTCTGCTTGATGCAGGACTGAACATGCAGCTCACACTCATTCTTGTACGTCCTGCCGTCTGTGCCACACACCAGCTGCTCGGAGCTGACACATTCTGTAGGGCAGAGACACTTTCCTGTCTCCGCCTCGCAAATGGCACCAAATTGGCAGTTTCCACAACGATCTGGAAGCACAGAAAAAAAACAAAATGGCATCACTCGAAAGCCAAAGTAACCCTTTGTTTTGTCAGCGAAAAAGAAGAAATAAAACAACACAAACATGCAGATTAGCCGTGGGTGAGTACATACTGAAATTGTGTGGTGAGAAATATTAGGAATGTATAGGCATTCATTATTCTTATCCATCCCCATTCTTCAGAATCACTTCAATGCTGCTGCAGGAAGCAAAATGTCTCATCGTCCGACAATGATAACCAGGTCACAGTTCACAGAGAAAGTTGGTGTAACTGACAAGGTGGAAATGCAGCCCAGAAACAGGTCATTCAACCCGACAGTTCCATGCCAGTTTATGCTCCACATGAGTCTCCTCTCACCTTAATTTATCTAGTCCTCACAGCCGATCCTTTAATTCCTTTCTCCCGCGTTAATTCGATGTGGGCGTCGCTGGATGGGCCCTCATTTATTGCCCTTCCCTAATTGCCCTCTGAACTGAGTGGCTTACTGGGCCAATTCAGGGGGCAAGTTAAGAGGCAACCACACCACTGTGGATCTGGAGTCACAAGCAGGACAGCAGTTTTCCCCCCCGAAAGGACATTCAGGAACCAGATGGGTTTTTACAACAATGGTCATCATTAGACTTTTAATTCCAGATTTTTACTGAATTCAAATTTCAGCATCTGCTATGGTGGGATTCAAACCCGGGTCCCTTGGGCATTACCTTCAGTCTCTGGGTTACTAGATTAGTGACAATTTTAAAAATTCATTCATGGGCATCGCTGGCTGGCCAGCATTTATTGCCCATTCCTAGTTGCCCTTGGAGGGCAGTTGAGAGTCAACCACATTGCTGTGGCTCTGGAGTCACATGTAGGCCAGACCGGGTAAGGACGGCAGATTTCCTTCCCTGAAGGACAGTAGTGAACCAGATGGGTTTTTCCCACAATCGACAATGGTTTCACGGTCATCAGTAGATTCTTAATTCCAGATTTTCTTTTAGTTGAATTCAAATTCCACCATCTGCCGTGGTGGGATTCGAACCCGGTTCCCCAGAACGTTAGCTGAGTTTCTGGATTAACAGTCTAGCAATAATACCACTTAACGTCACTGCCTCCCCTGTATTTATCTAACCTCTTGTTAAATTCATCTATGCTATCCGTCTCAACCCATGCTTGTGATAATGATAAGTACCAACTAATTGGAACACTTGTTCCAAATGCAGGCTATACTGTAAAAGATTTATTCAATGTCTGTCAGCTAGGCCTTGATATTCTTAAGATCAAGTGTAATGACAGGAAAGATATGGATGAGGAAGATAATTTGATCAATCCAATCAGCAGAAAGGCCCATAGTTCTCATACAGCTGCCTTTTAAATAATTTAATGGTTTTCACTATCTCCACTGTTAGTAGGGAGGTCACTGCACATCTCTCTGAACAGAGGAAACATAGAACAGCCTGAAAACTAGATAACAATTTACTGTATGCCAAAGAGGGAGATGACACCTTTTACTAACCTCGTTAGGACCCTGGCTAGTTTTGTGTTCCACAGAATCCCTACAGTACAGAAGGAGGCCATTTAGCCCAGCGTGTCTGCACTGACTCTCTGAAAGAGCACTCTACCTAGGCCCACGCCCCTCCCCTAACCCCGCACATTTATCATGGCTAATCCATCTAACCTACACGTGGGTGGCACAGTGGTTAGCACTGCGGCTTCACAGCGCCAGGGACCTGGGCTCGGTCCCGGCTTGGGTCACTGTCTGTGTGGAGTTTGCACATTCTGCATGGGTTTCCTCCCACAGTCCAAAAGAGTGCTGGTTAGGTGCATTGACCATGCTGAATTCTCCCTCAGTGTACCCTTGAGTGTGGTGACCAGGGTATTTTCACAGTAACTTCATTGCAGTGTTAATATGAACCCTACTTGTGACACTAACAAATAAACTTTAACATCTTTGGAGTGTGGGAGGAAACCGGAGCACCCGGAGGAAACCCACGCAGACACAGGGAGAACGTGCAGACTCCACACAGACAGTGATCTGAGGCCAGAATTGAACCTGGGTCCCTGGCACTGTGGGGCAGCAGTGCTAACCGCTGTGCCACCTTAACTTTTAATTAGTGACTTTAATGTCAGCTGCCACTATCGCGGGGGAACTGCTGCATTGCAAGTACTGGCGGCCATTCACGTGGATCTATTTGTTCCAGAGTGCGCCTCTCTCTGACCACAATGCAACAAACCTTCTAAAAGAAAACAGTTCCTGAAATAGGTCACTGGATTTCGTTCCCCTCCTCCCCCCAACCCCCTAAGGCACATTACTCATTAACAAATTAATTCAGTCATATTCATAACTAGCTGGAGATATTAACTGATAAAGGCAAGCCCTATTATTTCAAACCTTTATAAAGCTTGTGTGTTGTGACTTCGAGAAGGAATTCGCATTTGCAATAATGTAGTTTGGGAATCCATTAATTTGTTTGATTCAAGCTCAAATCCGCACCACTCACTGTAATCCAAACAAATTGTATTAAATTTATGGAGACTTGAGATCTGATAAGAGATAACTGGTACTGCAGGTCTTTTATTGTGCTAGGCATGGCAGAGAGGTTCCTGAGTGGGACTTATTGGGTTAAGTGATGTATTAGAAGGGTAAAATCTATCAGGCCCTGGACATACCCAATGTGCATCCAAAAATTGTCGGCTTCCTGCCCATGATATTTCCATTACACTCGACAATTGATAACATGCAAATATGAGGACGTGCCAATATAATGTTGTTTGTGGTTTCCCACATCAGCTGTTCCAGGAACGAGATTGCTAATTAAGTGCCGCATTTCGGGGGCAGTTTTACACGCTAAGCAGATGCCCACGGATTCACGCTCCACTAACTCGTGCCATGTCGGACTCCTCTCTCTCGCAGTCAGCTGACAGACAGCCCATCTGTCTGGGCTTTATTTGGACCCCGGTCTCAGGAGGTGAAAGGCCAGTTCAGAGACCACTTTGTTATCTGGTTCCTTCCCCATCTCCGGAGAGACAGAATTTAATAAAACGATTCCCTTCAGATCGCAGATACCCTACGTAGGCGTGATCCAGTTCAAGGTTAGGCTTGTTCAATTGCAATATCCATTTGTACATTTAAATTAAGGTCATCTCATGTTCAAATATAATGGTTCTATATCAGCATCACCTGTCTCCTGAATTATAGAGATAGCTGTTTCAATAGCATCTCAGACTCTTTATTAAAGAGCGTTATTGATAACACTCTCAGCTTTGCACTAAAATTGCAGAGAGATTAATAATGGTACGTGACAATGGGCAGAAATTGGATTCAATATAAAACCTTAATGGAATGTCATTCTACTTGCTACACACAATAAGCTGTAAAAGAACCAACAGGCCAGATTGGCACTGGTTCTACACTTCTGCCATAATTCACATTAACAGAATATTATACATCAAATGGAAAGATTAAACAGTTTCACGTTGAAAATGGAAAAGCAGCAAATTGAAAAAAAAGACACATTTTCATGGAAATAATTCAGCCCATAAAAATGAGCAATAACCACGGGATACCCCCCACCCCCGAGGAATGTCTGCTGATCGTGAAACTTCTCGGAATCATTCAAAATCAATTGAAATATGGAGAGAAGCAAAGGGAACATTCAATCATTCAAAGAAAAATATTGTTAATAAAAATTGTCTCCCGTAGGTTTGCCAGAAGTTTTGGCTGTGCGAATGACTATGCAAACATAGATTTGTGAACGTGTATCAAACACCGTGGCATAAAGCAGCAGCCGATTTAATAGAATCCCTACAGTGCAAAATGAGGCTGTTCAGCCCATCCAGTCAGCACCGACTCTTTGACAGAGTATCAATCCAAGCCCTCTCTCCCACCCTATCCCCATAACCCCACACATTTCCCATGACTCATCCATTTAACCTACACAGCTTGGGACACTAAGGGGCAATTTACCATGGCTAATCCATCTAAACTACACATCTTGGGTCGCTAAGGGGCAATTTACCATGGTCAATCCATCTAACCTACACATCTTTGGACACTAAGGGGCAATTTAGCATGGCTAATTCACCTAACCTGCACGTCTTCAGACTGTGGGAGGAAACCAGAGCACCTGGAGGAAACCCACGCAGACACGGGGAGTACGTGCAAACTTATGGACAGCACGCTGGCACAGTGGTTAGCACTGCTGCCTCACAGCGCCAGGAACCCGGGCTCAATTCCTGCCTCAGGTCACTGTCTATGTGGAGTTTGCACGTTCTCCGTGTCTGCGTGGGTTTCCTCCGGATGCTCCGGTTTCCTCCCACAGTCCAAACATGTGCGGGTTAGGTCGATTGGCTACGCTAAATTAACCCTAGTGTCAGAGGGATTACCAGGGTAACTATGAGAGGTTACGGGAATAGGGCCTGGGCGGGATTGCAGACTCGATGGGCCAAATGGCCTCCTTCTGCTCTGTAGGGATTCTTTGATTCTATGAATCCACGCAGTCATCCAAGGCTGGAATTGTACCTTGGTCCCTGGCGCTGTGAGGCAGCAGTGCTAAGCACTGTGCCATGGTAAGTAAATGAACTATGAGCTTTGAAAGAAATCTGGGTCGATCCTTGAATCCATTCTCTTGTTAGTGGTGGGCTAGTTGATTTCAGCCAAGGCATCAATTGGGATCCTTGGGATCCACCAAGAGTGAATGCTTAATGCAGTGGAGCCAAGAAAGAAATTGGGCAGAAATCTATGGGAGAATTTCAACCTATTCTGTCAATCGAGAAACCACAAGATCCGGCAGAATGCTGCTTTTACACCCAGTCTAACGGGAGCAATTTTAACCTGTTGCACCAGGTGTGAAAATGACAGGACTGGGCACAAAGCTGGTTTGACACCAGCCCGATTTTAATCTCCCCTGAAGTCAAAGGGAAACATTGGGCGGGGTTTAAAAATCAGCATCCTACATGATCCCGTGGGTTTCCCGCCCCAGGGGTTAGGTTCCAGTTGCCCGCAAGGTCTCAGGGTCAACTTTCCTCCCTCCTGTCCAGCTCGGAGGGCCAGTGTTGCAAAGTGAAGGATGGCTGGGGTGGGGTTTGGGAGGAATGGGTCAGGAAGGTGAAAGAATCACTTTTGTTCAAATAGCGGTTATGCTCTTGCAAGAGAGGGGAAGATCTCCTCTGTGCCAGAGATAACAAAACCAGAAGCAGGGTGGCACAGTGGGTTAGCACTGCTGCCTCATGGCGCCAGAGACCGGGGTTCGATTCCCGGCTCGGGTCATTGTCTGTTTGCACGTTCTCCACATGTCAGCGTGGGTTTCCTCTGGGTGCTCCGGTTTCCTCCCACATTCTGAAAGACGTGCATTGACCATGTTAAATTCTCCCTCAGTGTACCCGAACAGGCGGCGAAGTGTGGCGACTAGGGGATTTTCACAGTAACTTCATTGCAGTGTTAATGTAAGCCTACTTGTGACACTAATGAATAAACTTTAAAAAACTTCATTTGCAATCTTATTATGTCTGTGCTGAAAATGCATTGTCACCTCATTGTTGAGGCACAGGTTAAAAGGCGTTTCACTCAGCACCAGAATGCGCTTCATGTAATTTCAAATTGCTTGTGGTCTTTACTGGTTCCATTCTCATGTCTATTACAATGATGATCACAAAAGTTCACCAGAAAACAGAAAAATGAACAGGGTAATCAGCCCTCCATCTACCTCCCCATTTAAACACTTCATATCTCCACTATTCCTCACAATGTTTCTCGAATTTAGCAACTAAATCCGGGGGCAACAGGTCCAATTCTGCTTAGACTTCTATCTAAGTTAGTGAGGTCCAAACTATTCAGTAAGTTTAATTACAATGGATCCCACACATTCGTACCCATATTGTATCTACTATTGCTTTTCATTCTGAGCCGCAATTTAGTTTCCCTATTTAGCCTGACATCGCACCTGCACTGTCAGTCTTGCCGGTTCACAGGCATTGTCTAATTTAGATAAAGACTTTCCTTTCCATTATTCTCCTTATTATCACTGTCGCTGTGCATCAATCTGATGCAGCTCATTCCAATAGAAAACGCAGGAGAACCAAGGCTCCTGGAAGCTCAGTCGCAGCAGGAACTGCCAGGAATGACTTACAGTCATTGTACAGCGAAAATGTTTGCTCGTGAATATTTCTTTGCACCGTATGCGCAATGACAGTATGTGGTCACCGTCGCTCCTCTCATTAGAAAAGTGAAAGTGGAGCTCACTTGATGGTACAATCTGAAAAACACGGACTTGCTAAACCAGCTCCAGTCAAACCGAGGGTCCGATTGCTGCTGTCGCCTCATCTTTAAGGAACCCCGCTACCGATTCCTGTCCAAGTTGAGGCCTCGGAATAAAAATGTACTGTATGTTCTCTCTGTGCGGTGTCCTCCATGTCCAAGGGTTGCTAGTCTCATAGAACATAGAACAGTACAGCACAGAACAGGCCCTTCGGCCCACGATGTTGTGCCGAGCTTTATCTGAAAGCAAGATCAAGCTATCCCACTCCCTATCATCCTGCGGTGCTCCATGTGCCTATCCAATAACCGCTTAAATGTTCCTAAAGTGTCTGACTCCACTATCACTGCAGGCAGTCCATTCCACACCCCAACCACTCTCTGCGTAAAGAACCTACCTCTGATATCCTTCCTATATCTCCCACCACGAACCCTATAGTTATGCCCCCTTGTAATAGCTCCATCCACCCGAGGAAATAGTCTTTGAACGTTCACTCTATCTATCCCCTTCATCATTTTATAAACGTCTATTAAATCTCCCCTCAGCCTCCTCCGCTCCAGAGAGAACAGCCCCAGCTCCCTCAACCTTTCCTCATAAGACCTACCCTCCAAACCAGGCAGCATCCTGGTAAATCTCCTCTGCACTCTTTCCAGCGCTTCCACATCCTTCTTATAGTAAGGTGACCAGAACTGCACACAATATTCCAAACGTGGTCTCACCAAGGTCCTGTACAGTTGCAGCATAACCCCACGGCTCTTAAACTCCAACCCCCTGTTAATAAAAGCTAACACACTATAGGCCTTCTTCCCAGCTCTATCCACTTGAGTGGCAACCTTTAGAGATCTGTGGATATAGACCCCAAGATCTCTCTGTTCCTCCACAGTCTCAAACCCATGATCGCAGGGGTAAGGCAAAGAGGTGGGATCCTATGTCAGCTGATATGAGGATTCAACCCACACTGTTTGGTGTTAGTCTGTGTCAACCTCTAGTCCTCCAGCTGTGTTGGTCCGGATGAACATTAGACATAGGAGCAGAAGGAGGCCATTTGGCCCATTGAGTCTGCTCTGCCATTCAATGTGTTTGTCTGGAAGACTGTAAAACATAGGAGCAGAAGTAGGCCATTCGGCCCATCAGGTTTGCTCTGCCATTCAATGAGATCTTGACTGATCTGATGTGATAATTCACAACTCCACTTTCCTGCCTTATCTCCATCATCCTGGATTCGCTTACTGATTAAAATCTGTCTATCTCAGCCTTGGACCATACTTAATGACCCAGTCTCTGCAGCTCTCTGCGGTAAAAAATTCCACAGATTCTCTACCCTCTGAGAGAAGAAATTCTTCCTCATCTCTGTCTTCAATGGGCGACCCCTTACTCTGAGATTATGCCCTCTGGTCCTAGACTCTCCCTCAAGGGGAAACAACCTCTCAGCATCTACCCTGTCAAGCCCCCTGAGAATCATATATGTCTCAATAAGGTCACCTTGCATTTTTCTAAACTCCAATGAGTACAGGCCCAACCTTTACACATCTTGGGACTCTAAGGGCAATTGAGCATGACCAATCCACCTAACCCGCACATCTTTCAGACTGTGGGAGGAAACCGGAGTACCCAGAGGAAACCCAGGCAAGAGGAGAACGTGCACACTCCACACAGACAGTGACCCAAGGCCGGAATTGAACCTGCCTCCCTGCCAACCACTGCTTAAAGTTAAAAGTTTATTTATTGGTGTCACAAGTAGGCTTACATTAACACTGCAATGAAGTTACTGTGAAAATCCCCGAGTCGCCACACTCCAGAGCCTGTTCAGGTACATTGAGGGAGAATTTAGCATGGCCAAACCAGCACGTCTTTCGGACTGTGGGAGGAAACTGGAGCACCCGGAGGAAACCCACTCAGACACGGGGGAGAGCGTGCAGACTCCACACAGACAGTCACCCAAGCCGGGAATTGAACCTGGGTCCCTGGCGCTGTGAGGCAGCAGTGATAACCCACTGTGCCACCCAAATGTTTCATTCTACGAATAAATCAGGAAAAGATTGGCCTCCGGTCTCCACCTTCATCAACTGGCTGAGTTTTAACACGGAGGTTTGGAAAGGGCTGTTTTCCAATCTAGGTAAATCCTAAATTGGAAAACTTTAATTTGTTAACATCATCATGTACAAGCAGTGACACGATGGGCCACATGGCTTCTTTCTGTGATTCTGTATAAATGAATTACAACACAAATTTAAATTTCGCACATGGACTGTACACAGCCAATAAAGACAAAGGTTTGGACGCCTGACCTGGAATATAAATCTCTCCAAGGACAATTCCTAACTTTATGCAGTGCGCACACACTGTGGATTTTCACTCTGGGTGAAAGAAAATTGTTCTTTAACCCAACGCCCCATTATTCAAGCATTAAATGAAGTGAGTGAATTATTCATCACTAACAGAGTCTGGAATAAATCTATTAATCAATCCATTGTTCTGTGGCCTCAGATTAATAATGGCATGGTGGTTATCAGTCCTTTGCTGTGTAACAATGAGACGCATAAAGCATTAGCCGCTGAATAACTCAGAGCCACTCAGTCGACACCCGCCCCCATCTCTCCTAATTTGCTCTCTGACCTCTTGTCAGTCAAGCACCACCTGGCAGCCTCTGAAGATGAAACCCATCTGTGCAGCTATTGGGAGGAGCGTGACATATGTCGGCAGCAGTTAGACAAGTGGCCATAGAGTGTGAATAACCATGGTAACGGACCACATGAGCTAGCCGACACACTCCTTTCTGTCCCCGTCCTCCTTGTGGTGCACCGGGATATAGTCCGGCGACAGATCTTTCCATCGGTGAAGCACGTCTATTCATCGCAGCTCTTGAAGAGGGATCAGGCAACCTCTGAGGTCACCTACCAACCGACTCAAGAACAGCTTCTTCCCTGCTGCCATCAGACTTTTGAATGGAACTACCTCATATTAAGTTGATCTTTCTCTAGCTATGACTGTAACATTATGGGCGGCACGATAGCACTGCTGCCTCACAGCGCCAGGGACCCAGGTTTAATTCCGGCCTCGGGTCACTGTCTGTGTTGCGTTTGTACGTTCTCTCCGTATCTGCGTGGGTTTCTGCCGGGTGCTCCGGTTTCCTCCCACAGAACAAAGATGCCGGGTTAGGTTGATTGGCCACGTTAAAATTGCCCCTTAGTGTCGGGGGACCAACGGTTAATGCGTGGATTTACAGGGATAGGGCCTGGGTGGGATTGTTGTCGGTGCAGGCTCAATGGGCCGAATGGCCTCCTTCTGCACTGTAGGGATTCTATGATTCTATAACTATATTCTGCACCCTCTCCTTTCCTTCTCCCCTTTGTACTCTATGAACGGTATGCTTTGTCTGTATAGTGCGCAAGAAACAATACTTTTCACTGTATCCCAATACATGATGGAATGCATCCCAGGGTACTAAAAGAGATGGCGGGAGAAATAGCAAATGCACTAGTGGTAATTTACCAAAATTCGCTGGACTCTGGGGTGGTTTCCCGCAGATTGCAAAACTGCAAATGTGACGCCACTGTTTAAAAGAGGTAGACAAAAGGCAGGTAACTATCGGCCGGTAGCTTAACTTCTGTAGTAGGGAAAATGCTTGAATCTATCATTAAGGAAGAAATAGTGGGACATCTGGATATAAATTGTCCCATTGAGAAGACGCAGCATGGGTTCATGAAGGGCAGGTCATGTTTGACTAATTTGGTAGAATTCTTTGAGAACATTACATGTGCAGTAGACAATGGGGAACCTGTGGATGTGGTGTATCTGGATTTCCAGAAGGCATTTGACAAGGTGCCGCACCAAAGACTGCTACATAAGATAAAGGTGCACAATGTTACGGGTAATGTATTAGCATGAATAGGGGATTGGTTAACTAACAGAAAGCAAAGAGTGGGGATAAATGGATGTTTTTCTGGTTGGCGATCAGTGACTAGTGGTGTGCCTCAGGGATCAGTGTTGGGTCTGCAATTGTTTACGATTTACATAGATGATTTGGAGTTGGGGACCAAGTGTAGTGTGTCAAAATTTGCCGATGACACTAAGCTGGGTGGAAGAGCAAAGTGTGCAGAGGACGCTGAAAGTCTGCAAAGGGATATAGATAATCTAAGTGAGTGGGCGAGGGTCTGGCAGATGGAGTACAATGTTGGTAAATGTGAGGTCATCCACTTTGGTAGGTTTAACAGCAAAATGGACTATTATTTAAATGGTAAAAAATTGCAGCATGCTGCTGTGCAGAGGGACCTGGGTGTCCATGTGCAGGAATCTCAAGGAGTTGGTTTGCAGGTGCAGCAGGTAATTAAGAAGGCAAATGGAATTTTGTCCTTCATTGCTAGAGGGATGGAGTTTAAAAACAGCGAGATTATGTTGCAGCTGTATAAGGTGCTGGTAAGGCCACACCTGGAGTACTGTGTACAGTTTTGGTCTCCTTAATTGAGAAAGGATATATGGCACTGGAGGGGGTGCAGAGGAGATTCACTAGGTTGATTCCGGAGTTGAGAGGTTTCGCTTATGAGGAGAGACTGCGTAGACTGGGGCTATACTCATTGGAATTCAGAAGAATGAGGGGAGATCTTAAGAAACATATATTATGAAGGAAATAGATAAGCTAGAAGCAGGGAAGTTGTTTCCACTGGCGGGTGAAACTAGAACTAGGGGGCAGAGCCTCAAAATAAGGGGAGGCAAATTTAGGACTGAGTTGAGGAGGAACTTCTTCACACAAAGGGTTGTGAATCTGTGGAATTCTCTGCCCAGTGAAGCAGTTGAGGCTACCTCATTGAATGTTTTTAAGGCAAGGATAGATAAATTTTTGAACAGTAAAGGAATTAAGGGTTATCGTGAGTGGGCGGGTAAGTGGAGCTGAATCCACAAAAAGATCAGCCATGATCTTATTGAACGGCGGAGCAGGCTCGAGGGGCCAGATGGCCTACTCCTGCTCCTAGTTCTTATGTTCTTATGTGACAATAATAAATCAAATTAAATTATTCCCTCAAGATACTCTCTGCCTGAGCCACACAAGGCTACAATCTCACTGCAACCAACATTTGGTCACTTTGTGTGTCAGGCAGTACTGAGGTACTCGACTTGGGACAATCTGTGCAGCCAAGTCCAGGCTGTTAATCCTAATCGTCCTCTACAACCCTTCACGCTTCAGCGCAGCTCATGGGAATTTGACAAGGGAGCGGAGCGCAGTTGCTTGAATGATGGGATGTGTCTCTGACTGAAAACGGGTTCAGGGCAGACTGTCAACCAGCCGAGATTACCTGGAATCCCCAACAGCAGCAACCACAGTGGCACAGTGGTTAGCACTGCTGCCTCACGGTGCCAGGGACCCGGGTTCGATTCCCGGCTTGGGTCACTGTCTGTGTGGAGTTTGCACATTCTCCCCGTGTCTGCATGGGTTTCCTCCGGGTGCTCCGGTTTCCCCCCATGGTCAGAAAGACGTGCTGGTTAGGGTGCATCGGCCATGCTAAATTCTCCCTCAGTGTACCCGAACAGGTGCCGGAATGTGGCGACTAGGGGATTTTCACAGTAACTTCATTGCAGTGTTAATGTCAGCCTATTTGTGATACCAATCAATAAACTAAACTACCCCAATGTATACAGCACCTTTCACACAATAAAATCTCCCAAAGTGCTTCCCAGGCAGTTTCGAAAACAACATTTGTTACTGAGTCACAGAAGGTCAACGAGCTTTAAAATAGCATTTTAAAGGGAGTCAGAGAGCTCGGGAGACAGAGGTTTAGGGAGGGAATTCCAAAGTTTGGGGCCTCTGTAATGAAAGACACAGGGCATGATCTTACCGGCCGTTCACGTCACACTCCCGCTGCAGCGAGGTCGGAGAATTTGGCGCCCAGCCAACTCTTCAATCACCGCAGCGGGATGGGGAAAATCCCGCCGGCATGAACAGTGGTAACATTCCGGCCACAGTCACCAATGGCGGCCCAGTTAAAATCGGGGATGCTCAGGGGACCCGTCTTAGGTCAGCTCAGATATTTCAGAGGGTGGTCGGGATGGAGGAGATTACAGAGACAGGGAAAGGCGGGTCATGTGCTCAGTTCTGGTCGCCTCACTATAGGAAGGATGTGGAAAAGATTGAAAGGGTGCAGAGGAGATTTACAAGGATGTTGCCTGGATTGAGTGGCATGCCTTATGAGGATAGGCTGAGGGAGCTCGCTCTTTTCTCCTTGGAGAGACGAAGGATGAGAGGAGACCTAATAGAGGTGTATAAGATGTTGAGAGGCATAGATCGGGTGGACTCTCAGAGGCTTTTTCCCAGGGTGGAAATGTCTGCTACGGGAGGACATAGGTTTAAGGTGCTGGGGGGTAGGTACAGGGGAGATGTTAGGGGTAAGTTTTTCCACACAGAGGGTGGTGGGCGAGTGGAATCGGCTGCCGTCAGTGGTGGTGGAGGCGAACTCAATAGGGTCTTTTAAGAGACTCCTGGATGAGTACATGGGACTTAATAGGATGGAGGGTTATAGGTAGGCCTGGAAGGTAGGGATGTGTTCGGCACAACTTGTGGGCCGAAGGGCCTGTTTGTGCTGTAGTTTTCTATGTTTCTATGGAGGGATTGGAAAGAAAGAGGAAAATTTTTCAAATTAAGGCTTTGCTTAACCGGGAGGCAGTGTAAGTCAGCAAGCACAGAGGGCGATAGGATCAGGGCTCAGGTTCAAGCTGATTTAAACTTTATCTCCAGCACATTGCAGGGAGCAAACCAGCAGAATAACCAAAGGGCAATAACAATTCCTCACATTTTCACATTCTTTAAATGCTTCTATTTATCCATTACAAAAATATTGGGGATGGTTGGACTGTGAGCAAGTGGAGCAATAAAGTGTGTTCACTTTCCATTGGTGCAGCGGCCTGTGAGGATAGACGTACGGGGTGACCAATAGCAGGCACGTGGGAGATGGGGCATTGGGCGGCACAGTGGCACAGCGGTTGGCACTGCTGCCTCAGAGCACCAGGCACCCGGGTTCGATTCCCGGCTTGGTTCACTGTCTGTGCGGAGTTTGCACGTTCACCTCGTGTCTGCGAGGGTTTCCTCCGGGTGCTCCAGTTTCCTCCCACAGTCCAAGATGTGCGGGTTAGGTTGATTGGCCATGCTAAATTGAGACTAGTATCAGTGGATTAGCAGGGTAAATATGTGGGGTTATGGGAATTGGGCCTGGGTGGGATTGTGGTCGGTACAGACTAGGTGGGCCAAATGGCCTCTTTCTGTACTGTCGGGATTCTATGATTCTGTGTGATGAAACCTCCAGGAATACATCCAACCAGAGTTGGCATCCCCAGACCGGACAGGGTCAGATTCAAAGACAGAACACCTGCAGGTTAAAAAAAGGGAGCTCATCTCTGGGAGAGTATACTATTCACCGGGTGGTGCTCAATGATCCCTTTTACTAATGACCACCAGGACAAAGCAGCCGGTTTGATTGGCATCACATCCACAAACATCCACTCCCTCCATCACCGACGCTCAGTAGCAGCAGTGTGTACTATCTACAAGAGGCACTGCACAAATTCACCAAAGATCCTTAGACAGCACCTTCCAAACCCACCACCACTTCCATCTAGAAGGACAAGGGCACCAGATACATGGGAATGCCACCACCTGCACATTCCCCTCCAAGCCACTCACCATCCTGACTTGGAAATATATCGCTGTTCCTTCGCAGTCGCTGGGTCAAAATCCTGGAATTCCCTCCCTAACGGCATTGTGGGTCAACCCACAGAACATGAACTGCAGCGATTCAAGAAGGCAGCTCACCACCACCTTCTCAAGGGGCAACTAGGGATGGGCACTAAATGCCGGCCTAGCCAGCGACACCCATGTCCCATGAATGAATGAACGAAAAGGGATATGGAGATAGCGAAGGTAGATGGCATGTCGAGGTACAAAGTCAGCCATGATCTGGTTAAATGATGGAGCAGGTTTGCGGGGCCGAATGGGCCTACTCCTGCTCCGGTATTCCTTTATTTCTCAGTGCTTGGTCCCATTAAATTATTTGGGCGGCCACTTGCATTCGTGGAACAAGGTCCGCACAGTATTTTCCTGCACACCTGCGAATTGTAGCGGGAACATTAACGTCAAAGTATTCTAGATCGACACCATGGCAATGTAGCCCCATTATGCCCAGCCCTCCCCACATCCGAAGCTATGACATTTTACGACCTCAACAAAGACCAAATGAATCCAGTGGGATTTGAACTCATGATGCTAAGACGGGCACTCAATCTCACCTGACACGCTGGGGTGAGAATGAGAGGCGTTATTATGGTGACGCCTTAATAACTAACCTGACTTCTTCCTTTTAAATAACCTTAGCCTGGTAACTGGAGAAAGGGTGGAGAGGAATGGGGAGGCAATGGCCTAGTGGTATTATCACCAGATAATTAATCCAGAAACTCAGCTAATGTTCTGGGGACCCGGCAGATGGTGGAATTTGAACTCAATTTTAAAAATCTCGAGTTAAGAATCTCCTGATGAAACCATTGTTGATTGTCGGTAAAATCCATCTGGTTCACTAATGTTCTTCAGGGAAGGAAGTCTGCCGTCCTTACCTGGTCTGGCCTATTTGTGACTCCAGAGCTGCAAACATTGTAAATCAAATATTCAAACTGGAAGATGGCATGAGGAAAACACAGGTCTATTAGAAACTGGAAAAAGAGAAGGTGGTCTAACTAGAGGAGAGATTCCACCTGAAACTTAAGCTTATTTTCTCATCTGTTGAGTATCCATTATCTATTCCAAACCTTTTTTGAATGAATCTTGCAGTCTGATTTCTTTCTTTCTGGTTGTATCACAGCTTGGTATGGCTCCTGCTCTGTCTAAGACCACAAGAAACTACAAAAGTCGTGAACATAGCCCAATCCATCACGCAAACCAGCCTCCCACTCATTGACTCTGTCTACACTTCCCATTGCCTCGACAAAGCAGCCAGCATAATTAAGCACCCCATGCACCCCAGACATTCTCTCTTCCGCCTTCTTCTGTCGGGAAAACGATACAGAAGTCTGAGGTCACGTACCAACCGACTCAAGAACAGCTTCTGCCCTGCTGCCATCAGACTTTTGAATGGACCTATTTTATATCAAGTTGATCTTTCTCTACACCCTTGTTATGACTGTAGCACTACATTCTGCATCCTCTCCTTTCCTTCTCTATGAACAGTATGCTTTTTCTGTATAGCGCGCAGGAAACAATACTTTTCACTGTATACTAATAAATGTGGCAATAATAAATCAAACCAAATCTGACTTGGGGCTGTATATCATTAGATTCAAATAGGGATGGGCAATAAATGTTGGCCAGCCAGCGACACCCATGTCCCACGAATGAGTAAAAAAAGAGGAACAACTGCTAGGAATGGAATCATTAGAAGAAGTCAAGAGAAGTTTATACTTAGGAGAATCAGACAGAAGGAAGTGAAAATGATGACACTTTGGGAGCCTGTGCTATAAAACTGGCCAGATTCAATGTACAACATATACTTTATTCCTTATCTAAAAAAAAAGAAGTAAAACATGGGAATAAAGTTAACAGCCGCTAACGCTTTTATTTTAACAAGAACTTTCTGGAATGGATTATTTGTCACTTACCACAAGGACCCTTGTGTTTGATGGTGATGTGCTTTTTCAGAATACAAGCCATGGCCTCCAACTCGCACTGATTGCCGTAGATATGTTCGTCACTGCCGCAGACAGGTTCGTACACGTTCTGGCAAGTCTGCTGGCACTCACACACAGGTTTGTTATTCTTCACAATGCATTTGGCCCCAAAATCACAATCAATGTTCAGGCAGGGGCTTAGAGTGTTAAGGTCTGTTTGAAGAAATCAAGCAGGGGGTTAATTTTTAGCAAACCTTATTCACGCGGGACGCCATTTTGACGTGGCTGTTTACAAGTGACCCGAGATCAAACCCATCCGGCATTTTGTTCCCCCCATCCTGGCCTTCTACTCAAAGAGTACACAGGTAGCTCATTGGCTCAGGGATTTGAAACAGATCTGCTCGCACACTTTAGGCCCCAAGGTGTCTATGTTACAGGGCCCCAAAGCCTTAGCAACCTCAAGCAAGAAACCTGTTTCTTTTATTTCAAACAATTTATCCAAGTACATTATAAATTACAATACATTATAATTTCAGTCCATTTTATCAGCACCTTCAAAGTCACTGAAACATGGTTTAGAATTAAGTATTAACAGGTTGGCACAATTGGCCCTGTTTCCTTATCAATGAAGTTGGGAAGGTGGCCAGTTCCCCACTAATTGCCTTTCCATCCCTTACTCGTCCTGCTTGGGTCTAGTCTCATTTGTAAAGGGTCAGTACCTCATGCTAGATCACTGGTAATACACAACAGCGAAGTTTGTTCGCATCAGCAATCTGTGTTTGAAGTTTTAAAGTTCATTTATTACTAGTGTCGCAAGTAGGCTGACATTAACACTGCAATGAAGTTACTGTGAAAATCCCCCAGTTGCCACATGTGCCTGTTTGGGTACACTGAGAAGTCTCACAACACCAGGTTAAAGTCCAACAGGTTTATTTAGTATCACGAGACTGCTTCGGTGAGTCACCTGGTGAAGGAGCAGCGCTCTGAAAGCTCGTGATACCAAATAAACCTGTTGGACTTTAACCTGGTGTTGTGAGACTTCTTACTGTCGCCACCCCAGTCCAACGCCGGCATCTCCGCATCACGGGTACACTGAGGGAGAATTTAGCATGGCCAACGCACCTAACCAGCACGTCCTTCGGAGGAAACCAGAGCGCCCGGAGGAAACCCACGCAGAAACGGGGAGAATGTGCAGAGTCTGTGCAGACAGTGACCCAAGCCGGGAATCGAAGTCGTGTCCCTGGCGCTGTGAGACAGCAGTGCTAACCACCGTGCCGTACATAAATCAGTGGAATCACAGACTTAAACTGGAATCTAAACAGAAAATGCTGGAAATACTCAGTAGATCGTTCTGCCTGGCTTGTAGAGTATCCTCACAGTTGAAAATCTAGGCACTCCTGCTTTACCATGTTTCCAGCAGAGAATGTCCAAAAAGAGTTACTTTATATTAAAGTTGCACCTTTAAAAGGGGTAACTAAATCTGTAAACTCGGTGTACCTGACAATGTAATATTGTCAACAAATGTTTACAGAGTACACTGTAAATTCCGCTGAATTAAAGAACCAGTTGGAGCAGATAACAGTAGCCTGAAAAACAAACAGTTCCCCAGTCACAACAGAGGTGATTTCCTGAATGCTGATTGGTACACAACTGAAATTAAAGCGAGCAGTAAATCGTTGATTAACTGCGCTACTGACTGGTATAATCTCTCAATTATAATAAGCCCCAGTGTAGTACTGCAAACTCAGCATTCAAACCTCTGCAAATTCAGGGACGAGGCTTTATACTGGCTGCCTTTAAGGTAATTCAGGGCTTCAAAGCAAGTCGGGTGACTGCTGACTGGGCGAGTACAGCATTTCCCAAGCCACGGTCTCAGTTCGTGATTTACCGTTGCTTATCCAGTGAATACCAGGTGGGAATCTGGTCACTGTTTCTACACTAAACCAACTGTTGCTCTGTTTACTCCCAGTTTGTGAGATGTATCCGAAGAGATGGACTCAGATGCTTAGGACTCTTCCTGAGGAATCTGTATTGCAGAACATAGGGTGCTGTTAATGGCTTGATGAGGAGGGACCTTATTGAAACTTACATGATACTGCGAGGCCTGGATAGAGTGGACGTGGAGGGGATGTTTCCACTAGTAAGAAAAACTAGAACCAGAGGGCACAACCTCAGGCTAAAGGGACGATCCTTTAGGTTCTTGATTAATAAGGAGATCAGGGGTTATGGGGAAAAGGCAGGAGAATGGGGATGAGAAAAATATCAGCCATGATTGAATGGCGGAGCAGATTCGATGGGCCGAGTGGCCTAATTCTGCTCCTATGTCTTATGGCCCCAGGGCACGTTTGGGTGGGTTGGGGGTATCTAATTGGACAGGAGGGTGCCGGATGGAAACCCACTCACATTCCTTCCTCTGCCTCGATTGGGTCCAGGGCGAGTAAGCTCATTAACAGCCACCACCGAGGTGGGACGGTGCATAAATCCTCCTCCCTGTCAGGCACTTAGGGTGGGATTTTCCTGCTGTGCTTGCCCCAACACCAGAAAGTCCCACCTGTCCTGCCCGCTACGATTCCCGTGATAGGCGGGACGGGAAAGTTCTGTCCTCGCTGCTTGATCCATGGGACCTGGCATCAGGAAGCTGAAAGTCATCCCACAGTCCTTGCTGCTGACCCCCATAACCCGTGACGCCCTCACACTCAACTGTGACCTGAGGCATTCAGCAGTCCTGGGCATCTTCCCGGCTGGTAAGGGCAAGGAGGCTGGCTCTGAAGGTCACCTCTCCAAACCACCCACCTCTCTGTCCCCACTCCCTAATGCTGAACCCCTCGATTAGCTTGAGATAAAGATGAAGAGGAACGATACGTGAAAGCTGTATTTCAGGAACTGAGACAGCGACAGTGCCAACCACTCTGAAAAAAGCCTCCAGAAATAAAGGACCAGCCCAGCAGATGGGGAATGAAACACCATCTTCAATAGAAAAAAAGCTCAGCCCCCTTCCTCTCCAGAAGGTTTTTGCTCACAATGGGCTCTGACCAACTTTTACAGATGCACCATAGAAAGCATTCTTTCTGGTTGTATCACAGCTTGGTATGGCTCCTGCTCTGCCCAAGACCACAAGGAACTACAAAGGGTTGTGAATGTAGCCCAGTCCAGCACACAAACCAGCCTCCCATCCATTGACTCTGTCTACACTTCCCGCTGCCTCGGCAAAGCAGCCAGCATAATTAAGGACCCCACGCACCCCGGACATTCTCTCTTCCGCCTTCTTCCGTTGGGAAAAAGTTACAAAAGTCTGAGGTCACGTACCAACCAACTCAAGAACAGCTTCTTCCCTGCTGCCATCAGACTTTTGAATGGATTTACCTTGCATTAAATTGATCTTTCTCTACACCCTAGCTATGACTGTAACACTACATTTTTCACTCCTCTCCTCTCCTTCTCTATGAACGGTATGCTTTGTCTGTATAGCGCGCAAGAAACAAAGCTTTTCACTGTATCCCAATACATGTGACAATAATAAATCAAATCAACATCAACATCAAATAGGGATGATTCCTGGGTTTTGGATAGCCTGAATACCCCTGTACATGTGGGCATCATCCATGAGTAAGCCTAGGCAGAAAATGCAATCTGGCTATTTGACTGTGCCAGGCATCATTTCCGCACACTAACCTGTCCCCACTTTGCCCAGCACGCAGGCGTCACCGGAGTTTCCAGAGCGGATTGTTTCCCTCCCTATCCCAGGGTCTCCGAATCCAAATCTAGTGCCTCACTTGCTGCCTCAGAAGTGGGTTGGGTGAACCGTCAACACTTGTCAGGAGTGAGGGAGCGGGAAAGGAACTGGAAAATGCTGCCACCAGGATTCCAATCAATTCAAACGTGCTTTGGAGGAGGCGAGAGACTCAGCTGCTGAAAAACAACGTTTGTTCTTCAGGAGTCCAGAGTGTCATCCTGGCTGTAAACAGAGCCTCTGAACAGCTGCAATGTCTCACAGCTGTGTTGGCAACAGCTCGGTAAAAATGTTAGGATGGGGCCCGGGTCAAAATTTCTAGAATCATAGAATCTACGAGAGAGAGAGAGAGGCCCTTAGACCCAAACTGGTTCAAGCCAACCAAAAAGCCCGTCTAAGCTAACCCCATTTGCCTGCATTTGGCCCATATCCCTCTAAACCTTTCCTATCCATGTATCTGTCCAAATGCTTTTTGAATGTTGTCAATGTCCCTGCCTCAACCACTTCCTCCAGCAGCTCATTCCACACACGTACCACCCTCTGTGTAAAAAAAGTTGCTCCTCAGGTTCCCATTAATTCTTTCCCTTCTTAACTTAAACCTATGCCCTCTAGTTCTCGATTCCCCAACCCTGGGAAAAAGACTGAGTGCATTGACCCTATCCATGCCTCCCATGATTTCTTACACCTTTGTAAGATCATCCCTCAGTCTCCTACACTCCAAAGGGAAAAATCCTAGCCTGTCCAATCTCTCCCTACAACTCAGCCCCTTGAGTCCTGGCAACAGCCTGGCCAATCTCTTCTGCTCATCTGGGTTTCTCGGAAGAACATGTGGCGGGATTCTCCGGCCTCCCAGCTCCGTGTTTCCCCCCGGCGGGAGGTGGCGCGTTGTTTGCTAGCGGCGGGATTCTCTGGTCCCGCCGCTGTGAAAGGGAATTCCCACTGACAGTCACCCCACACCGGCAGGAAACCCGCGGACAGGGGTGCGCAGCCGGGAGGACTGGGGAATCCCGCCGGAGTGAACGGCCGCAGAATTCCGGCCAACATTTTTTTAAAAACCCAGCTTCTCGTCTCTGGTTCCATTTTGATGTCAACGGGTAAGTAAGCAGTCAAAAGGCACAGCTGCCAACTCAGTCGTAAGGAGAAAACAGTTACAACATTAGTTTGGCCCATCAAATATTGTCCCCGTCACAATTGTGGTGATGGTTTGTGCTGAAACTACGTTCACTTTAGCGACTATCAACAGCGAATATCCCTGGGAAAAGCTGCCGTTAATTTTTCAGACAGCCTCAATCTTCCTGTTGAGATTTTCCATTACTTGCTTCCTAAGGGAGCTGGGGATGGCTCGGAATCACATGTGACACCTCTACTGGTGCTGCCTAAGTGTGCAATCATCTGTTGACATCACCAGAACCTGATTACCGCTTCAACGAGTCTATGCCTCGCCATTTAAGTCCAATTGAAATCAACTCAAACTGAAGTGCCCGAGGTCAGATGAGCTGCCAGTGAGGCAGTCAAAAGCTGCTGCATAGAAACAAGTCTCCCTTTAAAAGAAAGCTGTCCAAACTGGACGCACTGAAGGGTGGCTACCTAGCTAATTTAATCACCTATATGTGGGATAATAATAAATTCTAATGTTCCTGATACAGGTAAAGATTTTGTTATGAACACAGCCAGAGGAAGCAATTAACTCCCTACAGTGCAGAAGGAGGCCATTTGGCCCATCGAGCCTGCACCGACAACAATCCCACTCACCCTATCCCTGTAACCCCTTGTATTTACCCTGCAAATCCCCCTGACACTAAGGCACAATTTAGCATGGCCCATCCATTCTCTCTCCACAGAGGCTGTCAGACCTGCTGAGATTTTCCAGCGTTTTCTGTTTTTGTTTCAGATTCCAGCATCCGCAGTAATTTGCTTCCAACCCAATAATCATCTGTCTTGTCTTCTTAATTTTTATGATATGAATGACAAAGAAGTTTAGGGACCATTAATTAAATGATTCTGGGGAAGTGAATAATGTCATTTTAAATTAAACTGTTGATGTTGGCAGCTTGGGTTAATAAGTGGCAAGTCACATTTGTACCACTCAAGTGTCAGGTAATGACCCTCTCCAAAAAGACAGATTCTTTCGACATTCAATGGCATTACAATCGCTGAATCCCCCACTATCAACACCCCGGGGGTTACCACTGACCAGAAACTGAGCTGGACTAGCCATACAAATACTGTGACTACAAGAGCAGGTCAGAGGCTAGGAGTTCTGTGATGAATAACTCGCCTCCTGAATCCCCAAAGCATGTCCGCCATTTATAAGGCCCAAGTCAGGAGTGTGATGGAATACTCTCCACTTGCTTAGATAAGTGCAGCTCCAACAACGCTCAAGACGTTTGACACCATCCAGGACAAAGCAGCCCCGCTTGACTGGTCCCCCATTCATCACCTTCAACATTCAATCCCGCCACCTCCGATGCACTGACAGCAGTGTGCACTATCTACAAGATCACTGCAGCAACTCACCAAAGGCTCCTTCGACAGCACCTTCCAAACCTGCGACCCCTACCACCTCAAAGGACAAGGGCAGCAGTTGGAAGTTCCTCTCCAAGTCATTTGCCATCCTGACTTGGAAATATATCACTGTTCCTTCACTGGATCAAAACCCTGGAACCCCCTCTTCTTAACAGCACTGTGGGTTGTACGGGCACCACATGGCCTGCAGCAGATCAACACCACCTTCTCAGGGGAAGTTAGGGATGGGCAATAAATACTGGCCTAGCCAGTAACACCCACATCCCACGAAAATGGTGGCACCACTCATGTTTGTGAGTTGTTAATGCTTCTCAAAGATTAAACATAACGATAAGAATGGTTTTCTGATATTAAGCATGAAAGAAGCAATATCTGTGCTCTGGGACAATTTGAAGAGCGAGACATGCTTCACTGGAGAAGTTTCCAGTGACACAGATTTCCTTTTCCCTGTAGACGTAGTCCCTAATTGGATGATGCAGCACGGGGAGCATTGACAGGGACATCCGAGGCCTGCGGGCTTTCCAAGGTTAACACAGGTCAGATTGGCTGAGGGATATGACCAAGAGCCTATCGCCTCCAAAATACAAACCAATCACATTCTGGGCCTTGTTATTAATTTGATTTACAGCTGGTAGCACCCACACAAATAGAAGTGGCTGCAGCCCCTTGAACCATAGGATGGTTACGGCACCGAAAGTCTCCATGCTCGTTCTCTTACTGACCTCGAAGAGCAACTCCGTTAGCCCCATCCACCTGTCTTTTCCCTGATTTCTCATGAGTCTTTTCTCCACAGCTAATTATCCAATTCCCTTTTGAAAACCTCCACTGAACCTGCCTCCACCACACTCACAGGTTGTGTCCTCCTGGATGGGTAGTTAGCACTGCTGCCTCACAGTGCCAGAGACCCAGGTTCCAATCCAGCCTTGGGTGAGTGTCTGCGTGGAGTTTGCACGTTCTCCTCGCGCCTGCGTGGGTTTCCTCTGTGTGCTCCAGTTTCCTCCCACACTCCAAAGATGTGCAGGTTAAGTGGATTGGCCATGCTAATTGCTCCTTAGTGTCCCAAGATGTGGACGGGAGGAAGAGTAGCAGGGTAAATGCGTGGGGTTACGGGGTTGGGGTGGAGGGGGCCTGGGTGGGGTGCCCTGCCGGAGGTACAGTGCAGGCTCGATGGACTGAGTGGCCTCCTTCTGCACTTTAGGGATGGTATAGATCCTAACCATTCACTGTGCCGTACAAGGGTTTTTCCTCATGTTGCCTCAGGGTCTTTTGCCATTCACCTTCCATCGGTGACCTTTGATTTTTGACCTTTCCGCCTATGGGAACAGTTTATCTCTCAGTTTCTCTTCTGTGTAAGTCCCTCATGATTATGAACATTTCTAACTGATTTCCCCTCAATCTTTTCTTTCTTGAAGAGAACTTCTCAAATCGGTGTTATAAATGAAGTTCTTCAGCCCTGCATCCAAGACCATGGGGAAGAATGATGTCTGCAATGGGTAAAACCATTTCTTGTGCTCTGAGGATTATGAATCTCAGGCAGAATTAATAAAGACCTCAGGTAAAAAATCTTGGAAATCTTTTCTATGTGTTGCCTACGGACGGCACGGTGGCACAGTGGTTAGCACTGCTGCCCACAGCGCCAGGGACCCGGGTTCAATTCCCGGCTTGAGTGACTGTGCGCAGTCTGTGCGTTCTCCCCGTGTCTGCGTGGGTTTCCTCCGGGTGCTCCGGTTTCCTCCCACAGTCCGAAAGACATGCTGGTTAGAGTGCATTGGCCATGCTAAATTCTCCCTCAGCGTACCCGAACAGGCGCCGGAGTGTGGTGACCAGGGGATTTTCACAGTAACTTCACTGCAGTGTTAATGTAAGCTTAGTTGTGACACTAATAAATAAACCAACATCTTCACATCCCTCCTAAACTACGGCTCCCAGAACTGAACAATAAAATGGCCACTTCTCTCAGTGAAATCACGTTTCTCAAAGTTTTAGAAAATGCAAGTTTCAAGCTAATAGATCCTTAAAAGAAAATCAGTGTGAAAACCCATTCCTCTAACTGTGCCTAATAAGCAGTTAGCTCACAAGGATTTCTGCTCATTAACCCTGGGTGCAGGTTTCAAAATACCCACAGCTTTCCTGCCTCGTAGCTCGGATAGAGATTAGCCCTGGAAATTTCTAGCGACGGGTGGGAAAATTTGAAGACTGCTTCTCCGGCACTGCGACGCTTTTTTTTTAACCAAGTGGATGCGGAATAGGAAATGGAGGGTGTTGGGGGTGGGGGCGTTACAGGACAAAATACACGCAAGGAGAGGGAATTGACAGGACATTCCGCCACTAATGGGCAAATCACAGTGCTGTGATATCACTAATGACTTCTGGTAAGTTAATGAGCGAATGAAGAAGACTTTGAAAAGATTAATGCCTTAGTTAGATAAAGGAAGCTCACACAAAAGCATGCGTGCCTACACGTCCTAACTCACGATCCCCAAGGTTCTTCTTCACGCTAATTTTGATGATACATGACATGACAAAAATCTGATTCTTATGCGGCAACCGGAATGTCAATTGGTAAGCTTATTACTGACCATGGAGTGCAATTTAACCAAAGGAGGGGTGTGGGGAACACAGTGGGAGTCTTTAAGCACCGATCGCTTGATTTCTGAAATTGAGAAGAATGATGCCCATAATGGGTTCAACCATTTCTTGTGCCTTGAGCTTTTAAGATCTCAGATAGAATTAATAAGGATCTCAGGAAAAACAGGTTCATAATGCTCAGCCTGTTCACCGGTGCAAAGGCAGTATAGCAGTGAAATGATGTGAAGAGCACAGACTGATGAAATCTAACACAATGTAAATGCAAACAAAGGAGTAAAGTTTGCTCCAGTTAAACATTAAGCAGCCCTCACCCACTGCAGGTCAGTAATTGCTTCATCTTAGAACAATCGATGCACAGACATTACAATATGAAAAGAAGCTTGTCGAGGCACTTCAGGATGGAGCTAGCAGTCTGCCTAATAAACATTTCTAATCCGATTTACTGTCAGTCTGCCCAGGAGATCCACTCTTTTTCTTAACACCCTTTATGCAAACTTGCATAACATGCACACATACACAAGACAGCTTGCAACCAGCATGCCAGGCAACAGGCTAGCTATTACACGCAGTTTCAGAAGCTATGATTCATGATAACACGGGAGGTTCATGCACAAGTGAAGGTGGCAGAGACAGGAACACGCATGCGCCGCACACACACGTGTGCATGCACACGCACATACACACACATGCGTGCGCGCGCACGCACACACACACACACTCTAGCAGGAGTAGGCCATTTGGCCCTTCGAGCCTGCTCCACCATTCATTTTGATCATGGCTGCTCATCAAAATTAATATCCTGATTCCCCCCATATCCCTTTAGCCCCAAGAGTTATATCTAATTCCTTCTTGAAATTACACCATGTTTTGGCCTCAACTACTTCCTGTGGCAGTGAATTCCACACACTCACCACCCTCTGGGTGAAGAAATTTCTCCTCACCTCAGTCCTAAAAGGTTTACCCCTTGTCCTTAAACTATGACCCCTAGTTCTAGACTCCCCCACCATTGGGAACATTCTTTCTGAATCTACCCTGTCTAAGCCTGTTAGAATTTAATAAATTTCTATGAGATCCCCTCTCACTCTTCTGAACCCCAGTGAATATAATCCTAACCGACTTAGTCTCTCCTCACATGACAGTCCTGCCACCCCAAGAATCAGCTTGTTTCACCTTCGCTGCATTCCCTCTACAGCAAGGACATCCTTCTTCAGATATTTGGCTCAGTCTCTAAATGTCTCAAAATGGAACATGACCATTTGATGCTAATCTCTGTTTTGACAATTTACTGTTTGTTTGACATGATCTGCTGCTTAAACCCTCACTCATGCTTTTGTTACCAAAAGACCGACTGTTTCAATGCTCGTCTGGCCATCATCTGGAAAATTAAATTCATCCAAAAGGCCTGTGTACAAACTCGCGCCCAGCTGTTCAACCATCACCCTGGTCCCAACTGACCTACAATGGCCCCTGCTCTGACAACGCCTTGATAGTTACAATTTGCATAATGGCCCCTTCCCATTGCTGTAATCCTCCCCCAGCCTCAAACAATCCAATTTCTCCGTGCTCCTCAAGTTCCGTCCTCTTCAGCACCCCCAATTTGCTTCACCCTACCATTGGTGGCCATACCTACGGCTGCCTGGGCCCAAAGCTCTGAGACTCCCTCCCCACATCTCCCTGCCTTTACATTGTTCCTTAAAACCAATCAAGCTTTTGGTCTCCTGTCATAGCTCTTTACCCGGCTCAGTGTCAGTCTTTGAGAGACAACAACGTTTGTGAATCGCCTTGGGGACATTTTCACTATGTCGAGGGTGTTCTATAAATGCAATATGACTTGTATGAGACCAAAGGAGAAAATGCTGGAAAATCTCAGCAGGTCTGGCAGCATCTGTAAGGAGAGAAAAGAGCTGACGTTTCGAGTCCAGATGTCAAAACTAAAAGGCATAGAAAGTGGGAGATATTTATACTGCAGGGTGTGGGAATAAAAGATGAGTCATAGGCGCAAAAACCAGGGTAATGGCAGTCCATAGAGAGACTCATCTTTCATTCCCTCCCCCTGCAGTATAAATATCTCCCACTTTCTATGCCTTTTAGCTTTGACAAAGGGTCATCTGGACTCGAAACGTCAGCTCTTTTCTCTCCTTACAGATGCTGCCAGACCTGCTGAGATTTTCCAGCATTTTCTCCTTTGGTTTCAGATTCCAGCATCCGCAGTAATTTGCTTTTATGAGTTGTATGAGTTCTTGGTCAAAAGACATCTGCGTGAAGAGGGAGTGTGTGCTGTTTACAAAGAATACTGATTTTATTTCACCTGGAGCTCGTTGGGGGGGGGGGGTTGTGTGTACTTGCAAATGAAAGGGAGTTGATCTAACACTGGTTCGGTAAGCAGACTGAGCCGATGGGTGGGAATTTACAGCCTCGCTCGCCCCAAAACCGTAAAATCGCGCCCGAGCTCAATGGGCCTTCCCATTATCCGACCCTCGCCCTCTCCGATTTCTGTGGCGGGCGGGCCAGTAAAATTCTGGCCTGTACCTATCAATGTTACTGCAGCTCTCGGCAATCTCCCGCAGACCAGCAGAACAATGCCCAACCAGCTATCAAATGGACTGCGTTGGTTCAACAAGGCGGTTTATCGCCATGGTCTTGAGGGCAATTGGGGATGGGCAAAAATACTGGCCTAACCAGAGCTTCCGATGCCATCAAACATTCAGGGGTAACTTTCCCGCGAGGGGTTTCCCAATCACTGACCAGAATACTGAGGTAAATTCCCAGGAAATGTTGTAGAATCATAGAATCCCTACAGTGCAGAAAGAGGCCATTCGGCCAATCAAGTCTGCATCGATTCTCGGAAAGCGCATTCCACCCAGGCCCTCCCCTCTGTCCTATGCCCGTGGCCAATCCATCTAACCTACACAGCTTTGGGCACTGTGGGGCAATTTATCATCGCTAATCCACCTAACCTGCACATCTTTGGACACTAAGCGGCAATTTACCATGGTCAATCCACATAACCTGCACATCTTTGGACACTAAGGGACAATTTAGCGCGGCCAATCACCTAACCTGCATACCTTTGGACTGTGGGAGGAAACCAGAGCATCCGGGGGAAACCACGCAGACACGGGGAGAATGTGCAAACTCCACACAGACAGTGACCTAAGGCCGGAATCGAACCTGGGTCCCTGAAGTTGTGAGGCTAACCACTGTGCCGCCGTGCCATAATCTCCGACTTGGCACCAAAGTTACAGTGAGTGGGAGAAATCCAGTGGTAAATACTGATGACTCATTTAAACAGGGAATAATTATTCCAAACTCTATTGATAGAGGAGGCTGGATAGTGAGACCCCGACTGTTTGAAAATCTGTTCATCCAACTTAGTGATCTATCTCAAATGAATATTAGCTTTGAAAATAAACCAAATTTCCAAAAGACTAGTGTGTTAAAAAAAAAATTTACTCATTTCACGCTGTATATATTTATTTTTCTTAAGCTGTGGTGTCTTAAAACCCAAGATTTAAATCTTGCCTTCCCACTCGCCTGATCGCCTCAGAGTCCAAAATGCATCCTTTCTTAAGATTCCGTTCCCCCTAATTTGCTCCTCTGGAGATAATGATTGCTAGGGGAAGGGGGGGAAGGCGCAGTTCCAGGGGTAGGCTCCGTGATCTCACCACATTGTTATTTCCCGCTGTCGAATTTATTGCTGTCTTGACTACTTGGATAGAAAAAGCATCCGAGGCCAATATCCACACATGCATAAACCATGGTGTGGTGTCTTTGGATCACACACGAGGGAGCAGGAACTCTGGCTGCTAGTTCCTCTTCCCTTGCCATTCAAATTAGACATGGATTTGGCAGTGCAGTTGGCTCTTTCTTGCTGGGACTTGTTAACTCAGTCCAGGCAGGCAGTCCAAACTGATACTTTCCACCTTATATTGCTCAATTTCGCAATAAGCGATGCCTGAACTCCCCCCAAAAAAGTCAATAAGGGAAGGAGCCAAAAAACATTAAGGTTTAAATGCACTAAAATACATCTAAAACCATGAACCTATTATTTCCTATCAAAATCCCCCTCATGTTTGCACCAAAGAACATTTGTCATGTTTGGCATCGGTGGGTGTTTTATGATGAGCTGGCAGGAGCAATCTGCCACAGAGATGGAATTGGCCTTAATCCATTCCCCTGCCCTCTTGCATGCTCCCAACTAGTCGCCTGGGTCAACACACACACACACAGACTCCTCAAGCTCAGCCAAAGCCCAGATTGGAACTCAAGCTCTTCAATTAGGGCAAGGCCCTGTCTTCGGGGAAGCTTGAATATTGGCCCGCTCAGTTTGATGCCAATTGAGTCCCCAATTCCCCACAGCTGGGAGTTCGCCGCCATCTGTCCAAGTGCTGTGGCACAAACTTCATGCAAAAACACCGACAGCACAAGTAGCAGTGTCCAAATGGAAAAAAGTCACTGAAACGTTGAATAATTAGCTAGATTTGTGAACCCAGCCCCTGTCCCCATCGCATGCAAATGACAACAAGGTGGCACAGTGGTTAGCACTGCTGCCTCACAGCGCCAGGGTCCCGGGTTCGATTCCAGCCTCGGGTGACTGTCTGTCTGGGGTTTGCACATTCTCCCCGTGTCTGCGTGGGTTTCCTCCGGGTGCTCCGGTTTCCCCCCACAATCCAAAGGTGTGCGGGTTAGGTTGATTGGCCATGCTCGATTGCCCCTTAGTGTCAGGGGGCCTATCAGGGTAAATACATGGGGCTATGGAGATAGGGCCTGGATGGGATTGTTGTTGGTACAGGCTTGATGGGCCGAATGGCCTCCTTCGGCACTGTAGGGATTCTATGATACGTGCTTTCAGAAGCTCTTTTACAGATCAACTTTTGAGTGTCTGAATGTATGCAATCATTTAAAAATTATAATTGTGCTACATCAGCCCTCGTCAGCTTTTAAATTATTCTTCTGATGTGCGCCTTGCTGGTTGGCCAGCATTTATCGTACATCTGTAATTCTCTCTGAGAAGGTGTTGTTGTGTAGTGGAGGTATTCTCACTGCGCTGTTAGGTTGGGAGTTGTGGGGATTTTTAACCCAGCAACAATGACTGCGGGGAGATGTGGTGGCGATTATATTCCCCAGGCACCTGCTGGCACTGCCATTCCAAGTGGCCAAGCTGGATTTTGAGGCCAATAAAGTTAGTTAACATTTGGCTTTGTATCAGTCGAAAACCAGAACCCAGATGTTGGTCAGACCATCTGACTAACACGCCTGTGCAGAAAATCGCACACAATTCTCCTGAGCTTCGAATCATAGAATCCTTACAGCGCAGAAGAGGCCATTCGGCCCATCGAGCCTGCACTGACTCTCTGACAGAGTATCTTACCCAGGCCCTCTCCTCCGCCCTATCCCTGCAACCCCACACATTTACTAAAGCTAATCCCCCTCACCTACACATCTTGGGACATTAAGGGGCAATTCAGCATGGCCAATCCACCCAACCTGCACATGCTTGGACACTGAGGGACAATTTAACATGGCCAATCCACCTAACCAACACATTTTGCGACACTAAGGGGCAATTTAGCATGGCCAATCCACCTAACCCACACATCTTGGGACACTAACGGGCAATTTAGCATGGCCAATCCCCCTAACCGTTGGACACTAATGGGCAATCTAGCATGGCCAATCCACCTAATCTGCACACCCTTGGTCTGAGGGAGGAAACCCAAGCAGACACGGCAAGAACATGCAGACTCCACGAAGACAGTCACCCGAGGCCGGAATCGTACCCGTGTCCCTGGCGCTGTGAGGCAGCAGTGCTAACCACTGTGCCACCCTGTCACCCCCCAGCGTATTTTCACTTCACACCCATCAAGAAAACAAATCCAAGTATAGCAGGCACATCTTCTCATTGTCATCCTCCGCACCCCACTCAACACCTGCACTGACTCCCACATCATGCTGCATGCCAATCTGACAGGATCAGTACAGGGGCATGCAATGCAGTCCTGAACACAAGATACCTTACAATAGATTTCTAGCTTCTCGCAGGAGCAAGACAAAACATATCTGGAGCGTGGGGACGTATCGTTTGAAAGATTCCACCCCCACCTCAAAAAAAAACTAATCTCAGAAACATTGCAATTCATTAAAGATACCGAGTCCTGTTTTGTTTGTTTTAAAAACCTGCCTGTGCTACGAATAAAACAAATGGGAGGGAAATGGTTGGCAGCATTTGAAACCATTTTTGCCTTAAGGTTTTTTTTTAAAAATGTTGAAGAAAGTTGCATTCTTAAGAGCAAATCCTTCCGGGTCAGGACAGACCTGACCTTTCCCCTCACTTGACAACTTCTCCTGACCCTGGTCCAGGCAGGGTCACACCCAAGATCCGAAGAGCCCTCACAGAGGAGGTCAGAGGTCGAACTCGCAGGGACAGTGGCGCGCCGCTCCCGACTCTGATTGGACAGTTCCCGAGACAAGACAAAAAGAGGTGATCATCGGTGAGACACTCTGCATACGAGAAAACACATTTGAAACAAAAACACTTGAAAATGCGGCAGGGGGAGCACGGTGATGGAACTGTGGTCTGGCACTACCGGATGTGATGGGCACGTAGAACGATGTTCTGACATGACATGATGGCAAATGATCCAGAGGAGAAAATGGGACATTGTTGGAACAGAAACAATATTGCAACATTAATCCGACTTCACTTCAGTCGAGTCGTGAGGGAAACATTTAGAATAGACAAGACAGGTATCCGATTAGACTCACAATGAGGCTACACAGTATGATATCTTTACAGAGGTGGCGGCAACAGATAGCTTTACATCCAGGCAAAATACTTTTGATTGCTCGGCACACTGAGTCGCCGTCGCCGCCGGTACTTACCACATGGACCCTGATATTTGACCGGAATGAAGGCTTTCTGCTGACATTCAGCTTGCTTGCGCTCACAGTCGTTGTTGTAGCTTTTGTTGTCCAGACCGCACACAGGTTTGTACGCTCCGTCGCAAATGATGCGGTCGCAGGAGCAGCGGGCAATGCCCCTTCGGTTGAGGCAGACTGCGTTAAACTTACACTCTTCTTCACATTTGTCTGCAAGGGAAACAGTGAGGCAATTTTAACTCTACGCTCTTGAGTCAGGCAGAGACCTCGATGGGCCGAATGGCCTGCCTCTGCTTCTTATGGTCTCTGGGCCATTTGGACAATAGTGGCTGGTACAACTTGGCAACACCCTCTGATAACTATTCATCTACCTGAAAGAAACAACGCTAAATCTATACATGCCATCCTGAAGGATACTGGGTGCTGTCTTGAGGGGACATTGGTTTAGGAAATGTGACAATACTGTGCCCTTAAGAAATGTACTTGTCATTTTTTTTGTGCAGGATCTGTTGTAGCAGTTAGTTTGTTATTATTGGAGCCTTTCTGTCTGTATACAGCATCAGTGAGTTGTTACTGCAGCAGCATAATTGATATTAATTGCTACAATGTTTGTTTTAATCTGAACTAATGCAGGGTTGTTATTTTGTGTTTTCCCCTGGGATGTTGCAGAGTAGGGCTTGATTAGGTTGAGTGACTGGTAAAGCCATATGACTGGGCTTACTCAGAGAACTCAAGCTCAGTGCTTTTTACGAGAAGAAGTGCCTCTCTTTTCCCCTCTCTCATGCCAAAATCAAATGTAAAAGTTAAGGTCCAGGCTAACTTCGTAAAATACCCTTCGGGTTTCGGATCTGGTCCTTGACAGAAGGATTCCAAATTATGCAGAAGGCATAATCGGAAATGAGAGGTGTTGGTCATGGAGAAAGACCGGAGGAATCTGGGCTCTTTCTATTAGAGCAAAGGTTAAGAGGGGATTTACAAGGGGTTACATAGGATATAGGGCATAGAAACATACAATATTTTTGCACAAATTTCTGAAAATGTATAAAATAAATGTGGAAGATTGGTCTGTCAATAAGACAATCACTGGATGAAGGGAGAAGCCAGGGCTTAAAATTACACCTGAGGTTTGACAGGACATGTAATTCCTTACCAGAAATAGTGATGAAAACAGCATTCATCATGAAAGGAATGGGTACATAAAAAGAAATGGGGTATTGGGAAAGGGTAAGAGAATGGGACAAAGTGGATAATTACAGAGAGTGGCTTCCATACATGTTATGGACACAGCCTCAGAGCAAAGGGATGGCCCTTTAGAACCAAGATGAAGAGGAATTTCTTTAGCCAGAGAGTGGTGAATCTATGGAATTCATTGCCACAGAAGGCTGTGGAGGCCGGGTCATTGAGTGTATTTAAGACAGAGATAGATAGGCTCTTGATTGGTAAGGGGATCAAAGGTTACAGGGAAAAGGCAGGAGAATGGGATAGAGAAACTTATCAGCCATGATTGAATGGTGGAGCAGGCCCGATGGGCCAAATGGCCTAATTCTGCTCCTATATCTTACGGTCTTATGTTATGATGTTCTATGACTCAATGAAGAGATCCCAGCCTCGTGAACGGATGCACTGCTGTAAACCTCCGCCTCTTGCACTGAGGAACAAAAGAATTTCAGGGATCTACAAAGTGGACGGGCGTAGGATTCATTCCTCCCTCCCCAAAGCTGCACTTCACTGGGAGACGAAAAGATAAGGCCAGTGGTCACTCTGTTGGTGTGGGTGAATGATCAATGGTTGGTCACTACCTGCCAGATGCCAACAGTGCTGTTTGTTTACCTCAGGATGCTCTACGGAAAATTAATATTTGGAAATGCAGTCACCATTGCTGCATGCGGAAAAGCAGCAGCCAACCTACGCACAGCAAGATCCCACTAATCACAATAAAATTAAGGACAAGATCATCTGTGTTTGGTGATGTTGGTTGAAGCAGAAATTTAGGGCAGGATAAAGAGAGAGCCTCACTGCTCTCCTTCCACTTGTGTCCTGGGATCTTTTACTCTTCCCGAAAAGGGCAGATGTTCATATAAAAGTCAGGACTTTTTTTCATTCATTCGTGGGACACGGGCGTTGCAGGATGGTCAACGTTTATTGCCCATCCCTGGTTGGCCCTGGAGGGGGGTTGAGAGTCAACCACATTGCTGTGACTCTGGAGTCACATGTAGGCCAGACCAGGTAAGGGCAGCAGATTTCCTTCCCTAATCAACCAGATGAGTGTTTCCTGACAATCAACAATGGTTTAATGGTCATCAGTAGATTCTTAATTCCAGATATTTTTAATTGAATTCAAATTCCACCCTCTGCCATGGTGGGATTCGAACCCGGGTCCCCAGAACATTAGCTAAGTTTCTGGATTAATAGTCCAGCGATAATCCCACTAGGCCATCACCTCACCTGCACTCCCGACAGTGCAGCACTCCCTCAGTACTGTACTGAAGTGTCAGTTGGGATAATGTACTCAAGTGGTGGCGGTTGGCTCTGAACCCATTGCTTTCTAGCTCAGAAACAAGAACTCTTCCGCTCAGCTAAGCTGAACGCTCATGTGCAGTGTGTGTGCGCGAGCCAGGGACCTAAGCATGGAACCTTACTCAGTTTTGGTCTCCTTACTTGAGAAGGGATATACTGGCACTGGAGGGGGTGCAGAGGAGATTCACCAGGTTGATTCTGGAGTTGACAGGGTTGGCATATGAGGAGAGACTGAGTAGACTGGGACTATACTCCCAGATCCAAAGATGTGTGAGTTAGGTTGACTGGCCATGCTAAATTGGGTCCACATCATGGTAAATTGACCCTGGGGTTATGGGGATTAGCAGGGTAAATATGTGGGGTTATGGGAATAGGGCCTGGATGGGATGGTGATCAGTATAGACTCGTTGGGCCGAATGGCCTCCTTCGGCACTGTAGGGATTCTATGATTCCATACTCATTGGAATTCAGAAGAATGAGGGGGGGTCTAATAGAAACATATAAAATTATGAAAGGGATAGATAAGAGGTTGTTTCCACTGGCGGGTGAAAGCAGAAATAGCCTCAAAATAAGGATAAGCAGATTTAGGACTGAGTTGAGGAGGAACTTCTTCACCCAAAGGGTTGTGAATCTATGAAATTCCCTGCGCAATGAAGCAGTTGAGGCTACCTCACAGAATGTTTTTAAGGCAAGGATAGATAGATTTTTGAACAGTAAAGGAATTAAGGGTCATGGTGAGCGGGCGGGTAAGTGGAGCTGAGTCCACAAAAAGATCAGCCATGATTGTATTGAATGGCGGAGAAGGCTCGAGGGGCCAGATGGCCTACTCCTGCTCCTAGTTCTTATCTTAAATGGGAGCAGTGGTCGTAGAACTGGACTTCCAATGTTCACCATCCAATGTTTCCACATAGTGCTGCCCAGTGAGGAAGGATAGGAAATTAGAATGATCACTTGTCTGACAAAGCGATGTCGTTGTGTTCAATAGTGGAGTGGCTTCGGGCACCCAATTTAGCTGTCCAGAGAGATCCTGCGCTTAGAACTCACCCTGCAGATCATGGAATTGAATCCAATTAATAATCTGCCTGGCTTGCAACGGAAACAATTAACATCAGGGCTGGCAGAAAGTGGTTAAAAACCCCAACTGGTTCATTCGTGCCCTTTGAGGACAAGAAACTGCCATCCCTAATGGGCCGCATCTACACCAGACTCCAGTCCTGTGCTCTGCCATTGCCCCTGGATGCCCTCTGAAGAAGTCTAACAAACCACTCAAGTGATGAAGGCGATCTCTGCGAATTGAGGAACCCATGGCCACATCCCAAGAACCAATTAGAGAAAACACTTCATTCAGTATTTGGCCTGAGGTCTAATGAGGAAATAAATTGGTTGCGCTTTGAGGGGTATTCAGAGAAATTTGTTTTTTGTCCAGAGAACGTGTTCAGATGTGTTAAATTTAATCGAGCATTGAATGGGACCCAGGACTGAATCCCTTTGAACTTAATGATTTGACAATCACCCAACACGAGTCAATTTTGAAAGGCAGCTCACCTCTAGCCTGACAGGGTCCTGAGCGGACTTTCTGAAGGTTAATGCCTTTGATAGCTCCCATTCTCTCCATGCTGCACTTGTTGTCGTAGGTGTGCCCATCATCCGCGCACACCGGCTCATACCCCGGTGGGCAGGTCTCCGGTTTCAGCAGCACCTCGGGCTTGCGGGCCCTTGGGTGTACTCGACAGGCCTTGTTCAGATCGCTCTGAGCATCTTTGCACGGGTCTGTACACAAGAGAAGAAGCGGTTACAGACCAGAGAGGCTCCCAGAGTTATTTCCTGTTAGAAGGATTCAGAAACCCTGGGATTTAAAAACTAATAAGGTTACTAAACAGGGGAAATTAACTTAGAATAAGGACCACAATGTGCCTTATACTTATTTTATACAAAAGCACTACTTGCATCGGCACACTGTTACTGTTATTGTAATTAAACATGTATTTTAGATCTAAACAAGTATTTTTGAATGTAATGTTTCCTTGGACAAAATGCAAACTGCCTTGGAGCATAATGGGAAGACAGTTAAACCAGACAGGCCACAATCTTTGGGAACAATAAGCCACAGTATACGGTTATGTTATCAGAAGAAAGTCATGGAGAGTACAAATACTCATACTTTAGACAATGAACAGAAGTATTCACAAAGTATATAAAGTATTCAATTCCTACTGATAAAAAGGCAGAGCGAGACATTGGGAATGTCACCTTTTCAACTCTGTGGCTTATGGTGAGAAAGCAACCTTTGAACCTTACGGATTTACGCAAGTGAGGTTGCTTAGCAGCAGTGGGTCGCAAGCTCCGGGTCTGAAAGTCCAATGAATTCCTAATTCTGCTAGAAGGTAGGATGCGATTGGCCAAGCTAAATAATGTGTACTAATACGATTGGAGCATCCAGTTAGGATGACAGGGTAGAAGGGAGAAATTAATTCTCGAAAATGTATAACCATTTTGCCATTGCATTGTAAACTTCAGAAAGGAGTTGGCATGTCCGGCTGCCTTTCTCCCGGCATGTGTTGATCAATAAAGAACGTCTTTAAGCAGCATACTTTCTTTCGCCAGTCTCTGTATTTAGCCATTCAGCTCAATTCTTAGCATCAGTGAGAAACCCTCGTTTCATTTCCCTTTCTCTGCCGTGTTAAACACGAAGCAATGGGCTTGGACACCCATATACCCAACTGCTACAATTCATGTGTGATATAGAATTACATAAAATGTGCAACATATGGCGAGAGTAGGCTTGTGCCAGTATTTATGCTCCACATGAACACCCTCTCCCCCTATCAGCATTACTTTCCACTCCCTTCTTCCACATATATTTACCTAGCACCCCTTTCAAAGTATCAATATTACAACTCTCGTTCCAGGCAGATGGAGCAACACGGCGGCACAGTGGTTAGCACTGATTAGAACTCCTTATTATTCATTCCTGGATCACAGAATCATGGGCGGCACAGTGGTTAGCTCTGCTGCCTCACAGCACCAGGGACCCGGTTAGCACTGGTTAGCCTCACAGCGCCAGGGACCCGGGTTCAATTCCAGCCTTGGGTGACTGTCTGTGTGGAGTTTGCATGTTCTCCCTGTGCCTGTGTGGGTGTGATAACTCCCATGATCTGCATGGGGAATCACTAATTGACCTCCCAGTTAGGTTTGTTGAATACAAACTCCCTGGGGATTGGTAATCAGCCAACCAGGTGGAGCCCGTATACCGAGCACTGCATAACTCAAGACCCTGAGAGGGTCCATTAACCTTTTAGTCTCGGTTGGGACCTGTTGTGTCCACCACAGGCTTGTGGTTATTGTTTATTTTATTTTGTTCAATTAAAGCACGGTTCCTTCACAGCCGACTCCTGGAGTTATTATGTGGGCTTCCTCCAGGTGCTCCAGTTTCCTCCCACAGCCCAAAGATGTGTAGGTTAGGTGGATTGGCCATGCTAAATTGCCCCTTAGCGTCCCATGATATGTAGGTTAGGTGGATTGGCCATGCTAAATTGCCCCTTAGAGTCCCGTGATGTGTAGGTGAGGTGGATTGGCCATGCTAAATTGCCCATTAGTGTCCCAAGATGTGTAGATTAGATGGATTGGCCATGCTAAATTGCCCATTAGTGTCCCAAGATGTGTAGATTAGATGGATTGGCCATGCTAAATTGCCCATTAGTGTCCCAAGATGTGTAGATTAGATGGATTGGCCGTGCTAAATTGCCCCTCAGTGTCTCAAGATGTTTAGATTAGATGGAGTAGCCATGGGGAATGTGTGAGGTTATGGGGATAGGGTGGGGGAGAGGGCCTGGGTAAGACCCCCTGCCAGAGTCAGTGCAGACTGGATTGGCTGAATGGTCTCTCTACATCCTAGGGATTCGATGATGGAGCTGTGGGGGAACTATGCAGTTAACTGGCTTCACATTGTCATTAAGTAGCTTCACCCATTGGGGGCTGCAAATCAGAAATTCAACTGCTGGCTGCCTGCAGTTTCCTGACTGTTCCCTTTTGGTCAGAGGAGCATGTGGTTAAATATCGGCACAATAAAAGAAACGTGATCGTCAACCTTTGATAGCCATTGGCTGCTGGTGGATCACCATCGATCACAACGACCACACGAGCAGCCCCTTCATTCTTCCCTCCTCTTTACTATGGGGTGTCGTACTCAGCATTCGAGATGGCTGTGGCTATACTTCCTGGTTTGGTCATTGGGGTAATGTGGGTTCTACAATCGGCAGCAATCCTGGGCCAGTGATAGGGAAAGAGGTCAGGGCGCCAATTCTTGTTGGACTGTGGTTCCATGGACACAGCTGGTCCTCCAGAATTTTCACTGCAGTGGATAATCTTTGCTTGTTGTCTCAATGGGAAACATTGGTGGATATTCATTCTTGAATCATAGGCAGCACAGTGGTTAGCACTGCTGCCTCCCAGGAACCCGGGTTCAATTCCTGGCTTGGGTCACTGTCTGTGTGGAGTTTGCACGTTCCTCTTGTGTCTGCGTGGGTTTCCTCTGGGTGCTCCGGTTCCCCCCCACAGTCCGAAAGACGTGCTGGTCAGGCGCATTGGCCATGTTAAATTCTCCCTCAGTGTACCCGAACAGGTGCTGGAGTGTGGCAACTAGGGGATTTTCACAGTGACTTCATTGCAGTGTTAATGTAAGACTACTTGTGGCTAATAAATAAACCTTAAACTTTATAATAATCATAGAATCCCAAGAGTGCAGATGGAGGTCATTTGGCCCATCAAGTCTGCACTGACAACAAACCCACTATCCCCTTAACCCCAACTATTTATCCTGCTAATCCTCCCGACACTAAGCGACAATGTAGCATAGCCAATCAACCTAACCCGCACATCTTTCGACTGAGGTGCCTCACAGGCATTGCCTGGACAACGAGCAGCAGAAGGGCTCTCATTTCCTACTCAAGTTAACACCAGCACAGCACGTGGCCATTCAGCCTCTTGGGCCTAGCTTTGCCATTCGCTTGGATCCTAACTGAGGCACACCGCGAATCCTATTTCCCGCCTTTGGCCCTGTAAGCTCGGTATTGTGAGCACACAACACTGATCCCAGGCCAGAAAGCTCCTTCACCTGTCTGCACAGCTTAAAGTGAATATTGAACGCGAGACAACCCGGGAAATTGGTGTGACAGGTTACGGCTAAAATATACCCAGAGCCCGAACAGCCAAGGCTGCAATTAGCAGGGAGTGAGGATCACATTTCTTTTACAACGCGAGGAGAAATATATATATATATATATAACTGACAAGAAGAGAACTGCTAGTGCAGGGGGTGCCCTTCTGTGGAGATACCTCTCAGAAGTCCCCACACAAAGACTGCACAGGAATTGCCCAGGATATTTCAACTTCTGTTATTATTGGAACCCTCCAAAACTACGATTTGAAGTCCAAAACTTTGGATAGTTCCGATTAACTTAACGGAACAGTTAACCTGATCACCCTCCCTGACTACCAGCCTGACTATCAACCCACCCTCTCCTCCAACTTTCCCCCTGACTATCCCTTCACTGTTCCAACTCCCCCCTCCCCCCCACACTGAGTTACACCCACTCCCTGCCTACCTACTCCCCCAGACCTTCCCTGACCACCTGACTATCCCTGCCCCCCAACCTCCCAACCACACCACGAGCCACACCCCACAACTACCCCAATGTTGTGTTTCTCCTCACGTGGACGGCACGGTGGCACAGTTGTTAGCACTGCTGCCTCACAGTGCCAGGGACCCGGATTCAATTCCCGGCTTGGGTCACTGCCTGTCTGGAGTTTGCACGTTCTCTCCGTGTCTGCGTGGGTTTCCTTCGGTTTCCTCCCATACTCCAAAGATGTGCGGGTTAGGTGGATTGGCTGTGCTAGGGACCAGCTAGGGTAAAAATGCATGGCGTTATGGGGATAGGGCCAGGGTGGGATTGTGGTCAGTGCAGACCTGATGGGCCGAATGGCCTCCTTCTGCACTGTAGGATTCTATGATTACTGCATCCCTCCTCGCCCTGACTACCTCCCTGATCTCCCACCACTGACCACACTAGCCTTCCCGGCCACTCTAACCGCTTCCCCAACCCCCCTCCAGGCCTGCACTCACTTACCTTCCCTCCGCAAAGTGGCCAGGACATTTCAAACTCACAGCAGGATGGCAGCTTGAGCTGTAAAAAGTGAGGGTATGACTTTGTTTCCCCCGGCGATCCTGCAGGACCAGGGGCAGCCACGCTCCACATGCAGGGTCTGAGGTCCGGATAAGAAATGTGGAGCCACGGACCAAGGTGGGTAAAGAGGAACGGGGCGGGGTGTGACATGTGACAATCCATTATCGACGTCCACTCCACAGAAGATTCGGCCCAATATTTCTCTCCCAGGTGCTGGGTGAGAATTGCATGAGGTGTTGGCCTTTACCAGCTGCCTCTGTATTTACCATACCCATCCTGGCACGAGTGTGAGAGTGTGTGTGTGTGTATGTGTGTGTGTACAGCAGTATCAGTACTGAATGCGACGGCCACAGGAGCAGAAACTCACATGAGGGGCAACGGGGGCAAATGAAATGCCACTGACACCTTGGTTGAAATCAGTAGACACAAACCGAGACCGAGAGATAGAATCATAGAAACCCGACAGCGCAGAAACCAGGGCGGCACGGTGGTACAGTGGTTAGTATTGTTGCCTCACAGCGACAGGCACCCGAGTTCAATTCCAGCCTTGGGTCACTGTCTGTGTGGCGTTTGCACATTCTCCCGTGTCTGCGTTGGTTTCCTCCGGGTGCTCCCATTTCCTTCCACAGTCCGAAAGACGTGCTGGATAGGGTGCATTGGCCATGCTAAATTCTCCCTCAGTGTACCCGAACAGGCGCCGGAGTGTGGCGACAGGGGATTTTCACAGTAACTTCATTGCGGTGTTAATGTAAGCCTACTTGTGACACTAATAAATAAACTTTAAAATTTTAGAAGGAGGCCATTTGGCCCATCGCGCCTGCACGAACAACAATCCCACCAAGGCCTTACCCCGTAACCCCACATATTTACCCCGTTAATCCCTCTAACCTACACATTCCAGGACATTAAGGGTCAATTTAGCATGGCCAATGCAACTAACCCGCACATTTTTGGACTGTGGGAGGAAGCTGGAGCACCCGGAGGAAAGCCATGCAGACATGAGGAGAACATGCAGACTCTGCACAGACAGTGACCCAAGCCAGGAATCGAACCCGGGTCCCTGGGGTTGTGAGGGTCTTGGTCTGCATCTTGGAACATCGCAAAGTGTATTTATTCATTAAGTCATCTGGTGGCTGTTCGGAAAATCAGGTCACATAAATAATTGCAGCCTGCAGGGCAGCTTATCAAGCCAGAGAACGACTCTCTTGCTGCTTGGCATGAATTTAGAGCTTTTAGCTCAGCAGGTGGTGAGAACATATTCAATTGGATCTGAAGGAACATTCATTACATCAGATCCTCTGCAGTGTAGTGTAAACCCTGGTGAAATTAAGGTCATCCAGATAGCACATCCACTGAAGAACAAATTTCAATGCCATCACTTGCATCCACAAAACCCGGGAAACAAACACGAGGCCATTCAGCCCTTTGAGCCTGTTCCACCATTTACATAGATCAGTGTTGAACTCCATCAACCCTATTCTCTCGTCTTGCTTCTGTAGCCTTTAACACCCTTGCCTAACAAAAAATATACACGTGGGAATGCTTATTTAACCCCCTCTGGTCCCAAAAGCTTATTGGAGGTATTAGTTGCAGATTTCCACTTGTGTAAAGAAGTGCTTCTTGACATCACCTCTGAATGGCCTGGCATTTGACTGGCTTCAATGTCAACAAAATGAAGGAGATGGTCATCAACTTCAGGAAGCGTAGTGAAGAACATGCCCCTGACTGCATCAACGGGGACAAAGTAGAAAGAGTTGAGAGCTTCAGGTTTTTAGGTGTCCAGATCACCGACAACCTGTCCTGGTCCCTCCATGCCGACACCATAGTTAAGAAAGCCCGCCAACGCCTCTACTTTCTCAGAAAACGAAGGAAATTTGGTAGCTCCACTATGACTCTCACTAACTTTTATAGATGCACCATCAAAAGCATTCTTTCTGGTTGTCTCACAGTTTGGTATGGCTCCAGCTCTGTCCAAGACCGCAAGAAACTACAAAGGGTCGTGAAGGAAGCCCAGTCCATCAGTCAAACCAGCCTCCCATCCATTGACTCTGTCTACACTTCCCGCTGCCCCAGGAAAGCAGGCAGCATAACTAAGGATCCCACACACCCTGGACATACTTTCTTCCACCTTCATCCGTCGGGAAAAAGATACAAAAGTCTGAGGTCACGTACCAACCAACTCAAGAACAGCTTCTTCCCTACTGCCATCAGATGTTTGAATGGACGTACCTCGCATTAAGTTCATCTTTCTCTACACCCTAGCTATGACTGTAACACTACACACTGCACTCTCTCATTTCCTTCTCTATGTACAGTATGCTTTGTCTGAATAGTGCATAAGAAACAATACTTTTCGCTGTATGCTAATACATGTGACAATAATAAATCAAATCAAATCATTTTAACATTATGGGTGGGATTTTCCAGCCACGCTTGCCCTGAAACCGGAAAATCCCACCTGAGGTCAATGGGCCTTTGCATGGAAATTCCACCCTATGCCTCTTTATTCCAGACCTCTCCACCAGAGGAAGCAGTTTCTTTCTATCCAAATCCTGTAATCATCTTAAAAACACCTCAGCTAGATCACCATTTAATCTTCTATACACTAAGGGCATACATAGAAACATAGAAGATAGGACCCAGGAGGAGGCCATTTGGCCCTTCGAGCCTGCTCCGCAATTCATTACGATCATGGTTGAATGTCCAACTCAATAGCCTAATCCTGCTTTCTCCCCATTACCTTTGATCCCATTCACCCCAAGTGCTATATCCAGCCGCCTCTTGAATGCATTCAATGTTTTGGCAAAGACAGGATTAGTCTTTGCAACTTGTCCTGGTGATTTAGCCTTTCTTAAATCTTCTGGACATATCTACACCAGCACTGTGCCTGGAAAACATGGGACCCTTCCTCCTCTTTGGGAATTCAGAACCATTCTTCAACTCACGCATCTCCTCACTCACCACAGGGCCCGTCGGACTTCTTGTACACGTTTTTGTGGTTGTCGCAGGCGTATTTGTTGAGCTCACACTCGTTCTTGTAGTCCTTGCCATCGCTGCCACAGACCATCCTCTCCGGGTCACCGCTGCAGGTGATGGGACAGACGCATTTGGCCGACTGGCCGTCTGACGACTGGATACAGGTGCTGCCGTATCCACAGCTCACTTCGCTGCAGGGGTCCTTCGAGCCTGAGGCAGAGAAAGAGACAAGCGGGCATTAGAACAGGTGCAGTCAGGTTCCGTTTTATAGTCTACCCTCCTGCTTTCTTTGGGGCACAAGTTATACTGCGGCATGTGCGTCGCTGCAAAATGAAACAGGGGTTAAAGTGTAACTCAAACCTCTATCTGCCCCACACAGGTTGAGACCTCTCTTTGAGTCAGCTTGGATGTGGCATTGTGTGGAGTACCACTGTAATGCAAGAAGAAGCTAAACAATGCATGGTCAAAGTGGGTTTAAAAGGTGCTCAGAGTGTTTGTTGGCCACTCGGCCTTTATCATTGAATAATTGAACCATAGAATCCCTGCAGTGCAGAAGAGGCCATTCGGCCTATCAAGACTGCACTGGCTCTTTGACAGAGTATCTTAGCCAGGCCCTCGCCCCCACACAATCCCTGTAATCCCACACATTTACCATGGCTAATCAATTTAGCATGGCCAGTCCACCCAACCTGCACATCTTTGGAGTGTGGGAGGAGGAAACCCACGCAGACACGGGGAAGAACATGCAGACTCTGCACAGACAGTCACCCAAGGTAGGAATTGAACCCGGGTCCCTGGCACTGTGAGGTAGCAGTGCTAACCATTGTGCCACCCTATGAAACACAGTCACAGATAACCCAATAGCACGAAGCTTCTACACACCAGGAGGACGCTGAACTTTGTCTGAATTGCAACCTGCAGTGCACAGAATAGCTCGAGCCGTGATCTGCCGCCTGGATATTCCATCTGATTCCCAGCCAGTAATTACACTAAGTGATTATCCCTGCTGTGGGCATCTAATCGGAGAAGCAGCTCCACAGTGTTTCTGAGGAATGATTCCGTTCCAGAGCTCTGAGGACGGATGCCACAAAACTGGACACCTAATTGCAAAGATTAATGAACTGAAAATTAATTGGTTAATAGATTTGTCATGAAGCCAGCTTGTACGGTCATGCACCAGTACCAACACGCACACCTGAGACAGGTCTGCACATCTCCAGCTGACAACTCCAATGAAGTCAACACGACAATATACTCACTGCCTTTAATGGGTATCTACAGTAACTGGCACAATATCAACCATACTTGATGCAAATTACCATTTTTCTGTACCTCAGCCTGAACGGTTGTCTCTCATTGCCATCGTATTAGACTCTAAACCTCGTTTCACCCGACAGCCTCAGTGAGTCCTGAATGTTTTACCTGCCAGGAGTTGGACGACTCTGGGTCAGACCTAATTTGGACTATTGTGAGCAATTTTGGACCCCGTATCGAAGGAAGGACGTGCTGGCCTTGGAGAGGGTCCAGAAGAGGTTCACGAGAATGATCTCAAGAATGGAAGGCTTGATGTATGAGGAGCTTTTGAGGCATCTGGGTCTGTACTCGATGGAGTTTAGAAGGATGAGGAAGGGGGAATCTTATTGAACCTTACAGAATACTGAAAGACCTGGATAGAATGGACGTGGGGAAGATGTCTCCATTAGTGGGAGAGACTGGGATCCGAGGGCATGGCCTCAGAGTAAAGGGACGATCCTTTAGAAACAATACAGGGAGAACTTCTTCAGCCAGAGGGTGGTGAATCTATGGAATTCATTGCCACAGAAGGCTGTGGAGGCCAGGTCACTGAATGTGTCTAAAACAGAGACAGATAGGTTCTTGATTGGTAAGGGGGTCGGGGGTTATGGGGAAAAGGCGGGAGAATGGGGTTGAGAAACATATCAGCCATGATTGAATAGCGGAGAAGACTTGGGGGGGCCGAATGGTCTAATTCTGCTGCTATATCTTATGATCTCTTGGACTCAACCTCTCAAGTTAAACAAATGATAGGTTATCTAACTAAAAGATTAATAAAAAACCTTCAGGGACTTGACAAGATAGACACCAGAGAAAATGTTTCCCCTGCTGGGGGACATGGGACCACAGTCTCGAGAGAAGGGGATCAAACATTTAGGACTGAGATGAAGAGAGATTTCTTCACTCGGAGGGTTGTGAATCTTCAGAATTTTCTACCCTAGAGAGCTGTGGATGCTCAATCATTAAATTTATTCATGATCAGAGGTCGATAGAGTTTGGGTACCAAGGGGAACTCGGGGACAGTGTGGGAAGGTGGAGTTGAGGTAAAAATTGGGCATGATCTTGTTCAATGGCGCAACATGTTCAACAGGCAAAATGGACTATCCCTGATTATACCTCTGAAATTCTTATGCTCAGGTAGCATGGTGGCACAGCGGTTAGCACCTCTGCCTCACAGCGACAGGGACCTGGGTTCAATTCCGGCCCCGGGTGACTGTCTGTTTGGAGTTTGCACATTCTCCTCTTATCTGGCTGGGTTTCCTCCCACACTCCGAAGATGTGTGGATTAGGTTGATTGGCCATGTTAAATTGCCCTATGATGACAGGGAGATTAGCTGGCTAAATATGCGGGAGTACAGGGATAGGGATGGGATTGTTGTCGGTGCAGGCTTGATGAGCCGAATGACATGTTCCTACACAGTAAGGAGTCTCACAACACCAGGTTAACGTCCAACCTGATGGACTTTAACCTGGTGTTGTGAGACTTCTTACTGTGCTTACCCCAGTCCAACACCGGCATCTCCACATCATGTTCCTGCACTGCAGGGATTCTATGGGCGGAATTTTCCCATCCTGTCTGCCATGGAAATCGTAGCAGTCGGGACAGAAAATTCAAAGATCCGTTGACCTAGAGCGGGAATTTCTGGTCTTGGGGCGAGCGCGGTTAGAAAATCCCACCCTATGATTCATTAGCTACGGGACATCGAGGCCAACCTTACACTCACACTGCCTTCCCTGGCTGAACTGTGGGAACACTTTCACCACATGGAAGTGCCAATGTTCAAGGAGGAGGACTAACTGCAGCCTTCACAAGGGATGGGCAACAGACTAAATGAAAATGATCAGCACATTGCCAGGATTGGCTTGTATGGCTCACTTCAAAAACAAGGCAACGTGAATCATAGAACCAGGAGGCCATTCGGCCCATTGAATCTGCACCGACAACAATCCCAGCCAGGCCCTATCCCCATAACCCCATGCATTTACCCTAGCTAGTTCCCCTGACACTAAGGGGCAATTTAGCATGGCCAATCCACCTAACCCGTACATCTTTGGACTGTGGGAGGAAACCGGAGCACCCAGAGGAAACCCACGCAGACACGGGGAGAATGTGCAATCTCCACACAGTCACCCAAGGCCGGAATCGTACCCGGGTCCCTGGTGCTGTGAGGCAGCAATGTTAAGCACTGTGCCACCGTGCCGCCCTATGCTTACTAATGAATCCTTGGGGAACTATGCTTCAAGATTAATGTGTTATTGTGGCAGCTGATACGCCAGCTAAAGAAGTGTTGTCTGCCTGACAACGGGCTCACTCAACACAGCATCAATGTAATATCCTCCTCACCACTCCAAACAACCGGGCTTCCTTGCCAGGTCTATAAAAGTCATGAGACAGGAGCCACGTCCGCGAGAGTGTCACCAAGAGTGTTCGAAGGGTTAGTGAGAAAATGATCTGATTTAATGTAAGCCCAAACAGTTTCTCACCAATCCTTTCACTGCAGACAAACAAATTGATGCAACTGATTACAAAAGGCTTTACCCATCCTACTCGCTGGGAGAAATGCCACTGGGGAATCAAAACCACATCATGTTGGGTGGGGAACAGGGACCAAGGGAGCTTAGGTACTAGGATCAAGCTAAAATTGGATTTGATTTTATTTGTTATTGTCACATGTATTAGTATACAGAGAAAAGTATTGTTTCTTGCGTGCTATACAGACAAAGCATACCGTTCATAGAGAAGGAAAGGAGTGAGTGCAAAACGTAGTGTCACACTCATAGCTAGGGTGTAGAGAAAGATCAACTTAATGGGAGGTAGGTCCATTCAAAAGTCTGACGGCACTAAAGAAAAAGCTGTTCTCGAGTCGGTTGGTACGTGACCTCAGACTTCGGTATCTTTTTCCTGATGGAAGAAGGTGGAAGAGAGAATGTCCGGGGTGCGTGGGGCCCTTAATTATGCTGGCTGCTTATCCAAGGCAGTGGGAAGTGTAGATGGAGTCAGTGGATGGGAGGCTGCTTTGATACGACATTAAAGTTCCATGGGAGGCTGGTCTGCGTGATGGACTGAGTGTTTCTTGTGGTATAAATTTTAAAAGGGTTCAAGTTCAGTTTTATGAGCGCAGATAGAATTAGAGGGTGTGCTGGGGACAGCTCGCGAGAAGTCACCACACTCCGGCACCGTCTTGCCACTGATGCCCAGATCCTGAGAATGAGCTTTAATTTTCAAACAGAAGATCAGATCTTAATTGGAGGGATTGGAGACAGGATGCAGTTCAGGGACCAGACATTGGCCACCATGCAATCTGGCTTCAAGATTTTTATAAGTGAACTCTCACCAACTTTTACACCAAGGAAAGCATCCTTTCCGGATGTATCACAGCTTGGCATGGCTTCTGCTCTGCCCAAGATTGCAAGAAGCTACAAAGGGTCGTGAACAAAGCCCAGTCCATCACACAAACCAGCCTCCCATCCATTAACTCTGTCTACACTTCCCGCTGCCTCGGAAAAGCAGCCAGCATAATGAAAGACCCTACGCACCCCGGACATTCTCTCTTCCACCTTCTTCCGTCGGGAAAAAGACACAAAAGTCCGACGTCATGTACTAACCGACTCAAGAACAACTTCTTCCCTGCTGCCATCAGACTTTTGAATGGACCTTTAGAATATTTACTTCAAAGTCTGAGATCATGCACCAATTGACTCAAGAACAGCTTCTTCCCTGCTGCCTTCAGACTTTTGAATGGACCTACCTCGCATTAAGTTGATCTTTCTCTACACCCTAGCTATGACTGTAACACTACATTCTGCACTCTCTCCTTTCCTTCTTTATGAATGGTATGCTTTGTCTGTATAGCCAGCAAAAAAACAATACTTTTCACTGTATACCGATACACGAGACAATAATAAATCAAATCAAAGTAAACCAGTTCCTGGTGGCAAAGGGCACGCAAGCACACACACACACCCCCCGAACTTCACTGGCAACTTACTTGGATTAGTATTGAAAGAGGAATAAGTCTCAGTGCTGAAGTATATTATGAAGCTGAGGCAGTGAGTGATCCTGGTTTATATCTAACCTTGGTGTGACTGATGTCAACATTCAGCTTTAGAAATAGGAAAATGTGGCCTTTTCCTGATGCCAATTTCCTGGTGCCTTCTATGACCACAATACAGAATTTTTTTTTTCAAATCACATTTTCTCTGGTAGATAAATTGCAACAGGCTACAGAAATATATCTCCAGCAGAAGAAACATTTATCAGATTGTTTCAGAGGTTTTTGCCTCCGTGTGTTGACTGCAATTCTTTGCTTGTTTATCTAGTCAGCCCTACTTATAGGTGGGCACAGTCAATGCTCCATTCTCTCAGAGAAGCTGGTGCGTTCATTTCCCTGGGAATATGAATAATTAGGGTTTCGATAGAAGCGATCCCTGCTGTTAATCAGGAAACAGCCGGTCTCACTATCATGTTTCCAGAAGATACCGTGTAGAGATTGGACCATTCTCAGCGTATTGTCAGAAGTTCCTTTATTCACTGCAAGTTACTTATCTCACTGTTCCCTGAAGCTGATAAGGAAAATTCTGTTGCTTATAATCACAATCTCGGTTCTTAAAGGAGATCTTTCAATATTTGCAGAATATTAAAATGTCACGACTGTCAAGATTCCCATGTTTAATTGAGACAAGGCCCACTCCTGCCTTTACTACAAGAGTTTTAACAACACCAGGTTAAAGTCCAACAGGTTTATTTGGTAGCAAATACCATTAGCTTTCGGAGCGCTGCTCCTTCGTCAGATGGAGTGGAAATGTGCTCTCAAACAGGGCACAGAGACACAAAATCAAGTTACAGAATACTGATTAGAATGCGAATCCCTACAACCAACCAGATCTTAAAGATACAGACAATGTAGGTGGAGGGAGCATTAAGCACAGGTTAAAGAGATGTGTATTGTCTCCAGACAGGATAGCCCGCAAGTCCAGGAGGCAAGCTGTGGGGGTTACTGATAATGTGACATAAATCCAACATCCCGGTTTAGGCCGTCCTCATGTGTGCGGAACTTGGCTATCAGTTTCTGCTCAGCGACTCTGCGCTGTCGTGTGTCGTGAAGGCCGCCTTGGAGAACGCTTACCTGAAGATCAGAGGCTGGATGCCCGTGACTGCTGAAGTGCTCTGTATCTTTAAGATCTGGTTGGCTGTAGGGATTCGCATTCTAATCAGTATTCTGTAACTTGATTTTGTGTCTCTGTGCCCTGTTTGAGAGCACATTTCCACTCCATCTGACGAAGGAGCAGCGCTCCGAAAGCTAATGGTATTTGCTACCAAATAAACCTGTTGGACTTTAACCTGGTGTTGTTAAAACTCTTACTGTGTTCACCCCAGTCCAACGCCGGCATCTCCACATCTTTACTACAAGTGGCATGGTGGCACAGTGATTAGCACTACTGCCTCACAACAATCTGTGTCGATATGCGCGATCTCCTTGGAGATCCTCTCCACTTGGAGCCGGCAGTTTGCGGTGTCGATGGTAGCCATGATGTGGGGATGCCGGCGTTGGACTGGGGTAAACACAGTAAGAAGTCTCACAACACCCCTGGTGTTGTGAGACTTCTTACTGTGTTTACCCCGGTCCAACGCCGGCATCTCTACATCATGGTCTCACAGCGCCAGGGACCCGGGTTCAATTCCAGCCTCAGGCGACTCGCAGTGTGGAGTTTGCACGTTCTCCCCGTGTCTGCGTGGGTTTCCTCCGGGTGCTCCGGTTTCCTCCCACAGTGCTGGTTAGGTGGCCATGCTAAATTCTCCCTCAGTGTACCCAAACAGGCGCCAGAGTGTGGCGACTGGGGGATTTCCACAGTAACGACATTGCAGTGTTAATGTCAGCCTACTTGTGACACGAAGAAATAAATGTAGAGTTTACTTCACAAATGGTGTTGACATAGCTAGAGTTGGGGGCGGAAAGAGGTTAGTGGTTCGGGAGACTAATCACTCGATAAGCCTAATCACTGCAATCAGTAAAACAAACAGAATTGCAGGGCTTTATAACCGAGACAAAGCCAGAGGAAGCCAATTCAGACTGGGAAGTGTTTTGGATGGACACACTGGATAATGCATCCAGTGTTACACACTGAGCCACAAGCACGACAATCCAGCCCTGGGGAAGGTTCTCAGAAAGAGTAACGAGATTACCTGAAACATCGGTTGGGTGGGTGAGTTGGGGGTATTGGATGTATACACATTAAGCACACGCACGCACCAAGTCTGCTTAAATAGCTAGGAACATCTGGATCAGGGCGTGCAGGCATAACTCCTTCCTCATTCTAAGGGCATACATTTTAAAGTTTATTTATTAGTGTCACAAGTAGGCTGACATTCACACTGTAATTAAGTTACTGCGAAAATCCACACTCTGGCGCCTGTTCGGGTACACTGAGGAAGAATTTAGCACGGCCAATGCAGCTAACCAGCACGTCCTTCTGACAGTGGGAGGAAACCGGAGCACCTGGAGGAAACCCACGCGGGCATGAGGAGAAGGTGCAGACTCAACACAGACAGTGAGCCAAGTTGGGGGTCGAAGAGGCAGCAATGCCAACCACTGCATTTTGTCTTCATTCTTACCTTTTCCATAATCCTATAACTTTAACACTTGACTTGGGCGGCACGGTAGCACAGTGGTTAGCACTGCTGCCTCACAGCTCCAGGGACCTGGGTTTGAATCCTGGCTCGGGTCGCTGTGCGTGTGGAGTTTGCACATTCTCCCTGTGTCTGCGTGGGTTTCCTCCGGGTGCTCCGGTTTTCTCCCACAGTCCAAAGATGTGCGGGCTAGGTTGATTGGTCATTCTAAATTGCCCCTTAGTGTCCCGGGATGCATAGGTTAGAGAGGTTAGTGGGGAAATATGTAGGGATATGTAGATAGGGCCTGGGTGGGATTGTGGTTGGTGCAGACTCGATGGGCCGAATGGCCTCTTTCTGTGCTGTAGGATTCTATGATTCTATGCTATTACTTCACTCCCAGCTCAGCAGTCCGAGCCCACCAAGGCCAAATGTAGTCCTCGACCCGCGTCACAAATCTGCAAGAGACATTTTCCAAATCCTAGGATGCTTCCCACTAACTCTTCATGCATTGGCTTTCTGCGGGTCAAGTTAACCGCTCCCACTGCAGCTCAACAGTCAGGTCGGATGAAGAGGCGGGGGGGGGAACCAACAATGTTCCTGTTTCTGGGCCTTGTCCTGGGAGAGTGCCATCGTGCGAGTGTCAGGATGACAGCAGAATTGGGTTGCGTTGCGATGCTCCACACAGTCAAACAGCCTCCTCCCCATAATGATTCTCACACTCAGCCTCACGGAGGAAGAAGAATTAACGGTCGGGTGAGAGAGCAGGGAGGCTGCTGACATCCGGGGAACTTTCCGCTCCCCAGGGTGAGTCAGCACCTGCAGACATTTCCTTTGGCGCCAAATAAATAATCTAAATCAAACCATCTCAGGGGCAAAGCAAGAAGGGCAGCCCCCAGTGTGGCATGGTGGCACAATGGTTAGCATTGCTGCCTCACAGTGCCAGAGACCCGTGTTCGATTCCCGGCTTCGCTCACTGTGCGGAGACTGCACATTCTCCCCGTGTCTGCATGGGTTTCCTCCGGGTGCTCCTGTTTCCTCCCACAGTCCAAAAGACGTGATGGTTGGGGTGCATTGGCCACGCTAAATTCTCCCTCAGTGTAACCCGAACAGGCGCCGGAGTGTGGCGACTAGGGGATTTTCACAGTAACTTCATTGCAGTGTTAATGTAAGCCTACTTGTGACACTAATGAATAAACTTAAATAAAAAGAAAGGAACTGCCCAAAACAACAGACGAAGCGTAAAGGAAACTTAAAACATCAAAATGTGATTAAAAGGATCAACGATACACCCCAGCGGGGCCCAACGGGCAGGGAAGACCTCGATGGTGCCCGAGGACCCTGCCTGCTCCCCCTCTAGGGACATCCGGCCGCAAATGTAGCCACAGTAGAGGGGCAGACAGTCGGGTCGGACGACCCCTCGGTCGCCCGGTATCTGGACCTTGTTTGTGGCAAGTTTGGCCAGGCCCAGGAGCAGATCCACGAGGAGCTCCTCCGCCTTCCTCGCAGACCGGGTGCCTGTAGATCAGGAGCGTGGGACTGAAGTGCAAAATAAAATCAATAAAAGATTTAAAATCAGACTACAGGTGACATTTTTGTAGAATATTTACCTCAAAGTCTGAGGTCACGGACCAATTGACTCAAGAACAGCTTCTTCCTGCTGCCATCAGACTTTTGAATGGACCTACCCCGCATTAAGTTGATCTTATAACTGTACCTACATTCTGCACTCTCTCCTTTCCTTCTCTATGTACGGTATGCTTTGTATAGAGCGCAAGAAACAATATTTTTCACTGTATACTAATGCATGTGACAATAATAAATTCAATCAAATCAAATCAAATTAAATTGCCTGAGCCATTGCCTATAACACGAGACGTAGACATGGTCCACGGACTCCGCGAGATTGCAGAGGGAGAGGACAGCAAGTTACCAGACATTCAGGTTTTCCCCACCCAGGACACCCGCCTTTCAGAGAAACTGAAAACTACGGCTGGACCTCCCCGTATCCAGCACGACAGAATGGAACACCCCTGGTGGACAGTAAATAACCGAGACAACCGGGATCTTGGGTTCATGTCACACTATCTGTAACCCCCACGACTTGCCTGGGCTTGCAAAATCTCACTAACTGTCCTGGCTGGACACAATACACATCTCTTTAACCTGTGCTTGGCCCTCTCTCCATTCACATTGTCTGTACCTTTAAGACTTGATTACCTGTAAAGACTCGCATTCCAACCATTATCTTGTAAATTGAGTTTGTGTCTAAATGTGCCGTGCTGGTGAACACAAGTCCTCACTCACCTGATGAAGGGGCAGCGCTCCGAAAGCTTGTGCTGCCAAATAAACCTGCTGGACTTTAACCTGGTGTTGTGAGACTTCTTACTGGGCAATAAACGTCAGTGAGTGATCCCAAATTTTGGACTTCCGGTTTGTAAACTGGGATTGAAAATAAAGACAATCGCAGTGCAAACAACGGGAGAAGCACAATGCAGATGTAACCGCCAGGAGAAGGAGATGGAATGTACATTTGCAAATGAACAACGTCATGTGCAAAAAAGCATTGTTCAGGGAGAATTCGAATAGTCGTTTCATTGCCTTCCAATGACCCTCCATCAAAATATATCTTCCATTCATTGAAAACAAATGAGAAACGAGGAATAGGAGGCCTCTCTAAATAATACATATTTAAAAGTATAGCCTATTAAAATAACAAAATCTCTCAGTGTATAATTAAATGTAATTCACAATGGCTCCAGCAATTCAAGTTGATATTTGAAAGAAATGTCACCTGTAGCTAACGTCTGATTTAATTATCACTGTGGCCAGCTCTCATCAGACTGGCATGGGCGCACTGCCTAACACATCCTTAACTGTGTGTTGCTGTTTGACAGGGAGCCGATTTCGTGACACTGAGGCAGAGTCACATTTAATTAAGGAGACAATATTCCCACTGCTGGTGAATAAGCTGAAATCCACAACCAGCAATTATCAAAAGTACCCCACCACCCGCTCGATACCATCTTTCACACATCGTCAGCGCTTGTCTGGGTAGCTGAAAGTCAGCAGTTCTGCAGGCCATTCATGCTGAAACCTTCCCTAAACCTCTGTGCAGGTACTTATTCTTCAACCTGACTTACATTGTGCATCCTGCATCCCGGCTGCTTTATCATCCCAAGGTAGAAAACCTGTCTGCTGTAACAATTTCTGCTTCTTTTGATTTGATTTATTATTGTCACATGTATTAGCATACAGTGAAAAGTATCATTTCTTGCGCGCTATACAGACAAAGCATACCTTTCATGGAGAAGGAGAGAGTGCAGAATGTAGTGTTACAGTCATAGCTAGGGTGTAGATGAAGATCAACTTAATATAAGGTAAAGTCTGATGGCAGCTGGGAAGAAGATGTTCTTGAGTCGGTTGATATGCGACCCATGCAGACACGGGGAGAATGTGCAAACTCCACACAGACAGTGATCCGAGGCCGGAATTGAACCTGGGTCCCTGGCGCTGCGAGGCAGCAGTGTTAACCATTGTGCCACCCTCGATGGAAGGAGATGGAAGGTGGAAATTCCAAGTTCAAGGCCTCAGAGAGCTGAAATCCAATCTTGCCAGTTCCTTCATTCTCACCGTACCTTACCCGTCCCTCATGTCGCGGTTCAAGGATTCTTCCACACAGGCACGGAGGAATAATCACTTGGATTCCCCAAAATAAACGCCACTCTGGACTGTCGACTCAAGTCTTCAGATGTTGGGCTTGAATTCTGGATGTATTTCTATCATTCTTCATTTTAGGACCTTTTCTATAACTTTCCCCATCACTGTGTGTCTCTGTCCTTGAGATGAAGTCACTGGCACACTGTCCACTTGTGGGAAATATAGGGCGTTGGCAAAAACGTCACAGGAAAAGAAGATTGTGGTTGACATGCTGAGCATGGCCATGCAACTGACCGGGAGCCAGGGGGCAGTAGTGGCCCCAGGGTTTGGTGTTGTGTGAACGAGAACAAAGAACAAAGAAAAGTACAGCACAGGAACAGGACCTTCGGCTGTCCAAGCCCGTGCCAATCATGATGCCTTAACTAAATGGAAAAAAAACCTCTTCCCTTACTCGATCTGTATCCCTCTATTCCCTCCCTATTCATATGCCCATCCAGATGCCTCTTAAATGTTGCTAATGTGCCTGCTTCCACCACCTCCTCTGGCAGCGCGTTCCAGGCACCCACCACTCTCTGCGTGAAAATCTTCCCCCCCCCCCCATTAATTGACACTTCTACCCTGGGAAAAATCCTCTGATATCCACCCTGGCCATGCCTCTCTTCACTTTGTAAACCTCTATCAGGTTTCCCCTTAGCCTCCGTCTTTCCAGTGAAAACAATCCTAGTTTATTCAACCTCGCCTCATAGTCAACACCCTCGAGACCCGGCAACAATCCTGGAGAATCTTCTTTGCACTCTCTCCAAAGCTTCCAAGTCCTTCTGGTAATGTGGCGACCAGAACGGCACGCAATACTCCAAATGTGTGGACAGGAATCTGTGGAGAAAACTGACCCACAACTGACTGATTCTAATGAGTGTCCAAACTGCCACTTCCTAATCCCAATTAGCATTTAACAAAGGGCGCTCTGAAATACTTTTCTTCCCAGCACTCCTCTGCCGTGCTACACTTCGTTTTGGTGCACTCACTGACCTCTCCACCACTAACTGTTAGATCTGTTAACGTCCGTTAACAGCTTGGACAACAACAAACAGATGACCTTTTGGGATCCCTGACCTAAAGATGAAGACTTTCCGCCCTCAGTAATTAAAAAGGAATAGAAACCGGCAAATGGTAGCTGAGAATCTGCAGTGAATGTATCAATTTGACTACTTCTGTCCACAAAATATTTGGACCTCCTGTGTAAATTTTGACCTGAGGGTCCTGCAAAATCCTGCAACATCCTGCATAGGATCATCTGGACTCAAAACGTTATCTCTTTTCTCTCCTTACAGATGCTGCCATACCTGCTGACATTTTCCAGCATTTTCTCTTTTGGTTTCGGATTCCAGCATCCGCAGGAATTTGCTTTTACCCCACATACTTACCCTGCTAGTCACCCTGACACTAATTTATCACGGCCAATGCACCCAACCCACACATCTTTGGACTGGGAGAGCAAACCGGGGCACCCGGAGGAAACCCACGCAGACACGGGGAGAATGTGCAAACAGACAGTGACCCAAGCCAGGAATCGAACCCGGGTCCCCGGCGCTGTGAAGCAGCAGTGTTAACCACTGTGTCACCGTGCCGCCCCAAGACTGACCTATAGCAACACCTGGAAAAGTACAGAAGTGTGTGCGTCACTGGCCTCCATGACAGGAGTGGAAGCCAAGTTCAAACTTAAGGTCAAAAGGACACCAAAATGTCTCAAAGCCAGATCAGTAGCTGACGCCATCTGACCGACAGTCAGAGAAGAACTGGAAAGAGTGCACGCTAAAAGTAAAGGTGGCAGAAGCAATGTTGGAAAACGAAAAGCAAGAGACACGCTGAGGCAGTGCCGTGGCTCAGCCGGGACTCGGAGTCTGCCCCACAGTCGCGGTACACTTCTTGCGGCACACTCACCAGTGTGCCGCACAGATTGCCTCAGATTGTGAAGCATTGTAAAGCTTGGAAGAAAGAAATGAAGTCGCTTTTGTCAATTCAAGCACCGGGTTGAGCCTTGAACTGTGTTGTGTGTTTATACTCTGAGAACCATGTGCAATCTCTGCCCCCAAAGTAGGGCGACACGGTGGCACAGTGGTTAGCACTGCTGCCTCATAATGTCAGGAACCCGGGTTCAATTCCAGCCTCGGGTCACTGTCTGTGCGGAGTTTGCACGTTCTCCCCCGTGTCTGCGCGGGTTTCCTCCGGGTGCTCCGGTTTCCTCCCAAAGATGTGCGGGTTAGGTGGATTGGCCATGATAAATTACTGTCAGGGGGATTAGCTAGGGTAAATATGTGGGGTTACGGGAATAGGGCCTGGATGGGATTGTTGTGGGTGCCGGCTTGATGGGCTGAATGGCCTTCCTCTGCACTGTAGGGATTGAATGAAGCTATGAAGTCGACAGTCCTCTCTCTATCTGCTGCTGTAAATGTCGCTGCCACGCTGAAGGTGAAAAGCTGTCTTTCAGTTGCATGTTCTCTTGGGGACAGAGCAGGGTGTGACAGGACAGGAATGACGCTGCCTCTCCAATACATAATCCAGACATTATATCAGAAGCTTCTTGCAAGGTCACAAGTGAGGCTTAATTTTACTGAGAGATCACGATTTTAATGATGCAAGAATTGGTTTGTCTGTTCTGACTCCGAGACAAGGGTGCTACCAATTGAATCATTACTGTGTACGAGAGAGAAGAAAAGCTTCACTATTAAATATAACCAAGAGGGGAGGAGTGTGATTGCGTAACTGTGAAAATGTGTTTGGCATAGCACTCAGTAAAAAGCACACACATGGGTACACACCCAAAAGGAGAGTTCATAAATGAATGGAGACAACACAGATAGTCATAGAATCCCTACATTGCACAAGCAGGCCATTCAGCCCATCGATCCGGGACCGACAACAATCCCACCCAGGCCCTATCCACGTGACCCCCACATACTTAGCCTGCTAATCCCCACCACACTCCTGTTGCAGCGAAGTCTGAGAATTTGGCGCTCAGCCGAATCTTCACTGCAGTGGGATGGGAAAATCCCATTGGCGTGAACGGTGGTGAGATTCCAGCCTAAGGGGCAATTCAGATGGCCTGTCCACCTAACCCACACATCTTTGGACTGTGGGAGGAAACCGGAGCAGCTGGAGGAAACCCACGCAGACATGGGGAGAATGTGCAAACTCCACACAGACAGTCACTCAAGGCCGGAATTGAACCCGGGTCCCTGGTGCTGTGAGACAGCAATGCTAACCACTGCGCCACTTCTGCTTACATTACTACAGGTCACGTGTCATTCTACCAGCAGAGATAATGACTAGTTTAAATATATAACGGCCAGCATTCTCCGGCCGTTCACGCCCCGCCACCACTGCCAGCGAGGACAGAGAATGTGGTGCTCAGCCACATTTCCATTCACTGCAACGGGACTGGAGAATCCCAGGCGCGGGCGAGGTTGGAGAATCCAGCCCAACATCTCCACGACAAAGAAAAGTTACAATAACACTGCAATGAAGTCATTGTGAAAATCCCCTAGTCTCCACACTCCGGTGCCTGTTCGAGTACACTGAGGGAGAATTTAGCACAGCCAATGCACCTAACCAGCACGTCTTTCAGACTATGGGAGGAAACCAGAGCACCCGGAGGAAACCCACACAGACATGGGGAGAACATGCAGACTCTGCACAGACAGTGACCCAAGCTGGGAATCGAACCCGGGTCGCTGGCGCTGTGAGGCAGTAGTGCTAACCACTGTGCCATCGTGCCGCCCCAAACTAAAAGATCTTTCCCCTGACTGACTAATCGCAGCAGATACAAAGCTGTTGAGAAAGTTTGAGAACAGAGCATCCAACAGCAATTGTCCCCCTTAAAAAAATGTGATAGAATGGCTTAAAATTTAACATACTCGTTTGAATATCTAAGTTAGGGTTTCGAGTGGTCTGTCTCTTCACACTATCTGATTCATTTGAAGAAAATGACTCTATAATGGCGTTATATTCCTGCCAGTGCCAATCTGCTGTGACATCTTTTCAATGAAATGCTAGATTCATTCTGAACTGCAGTTATGTTATCAAATGCTGTGAGGAAAAAGGTCAGTCTAATTTACACAGTAACTGCAGGATTTGAATTTTATATTCAGCACCCCAGGTGCAGCTGCTGTGAGCCAGGCTGCAGCCAAACACCTCATTAACTTGCACGGCAAAGGCAGCCACGGCATAAGCAGCTCCCGGCAGACAGACTGGGACCTCATAAACTTCATTACAGGAAATCCACCAGATCAGTCTTTTGCTCACTCCTCCCCGCAGCGTGCACAGTCAGAGGTGAATGGGGGCAACGCGGCCACAAGCGAACTGCCAGTGCTTTTACACTTCACGTACAGGTGACTGACTATTCAATACAGCGACCCACAGAGCACACGCGATTCCACTGCGCCCCACCCCACTGGAGTGTGTGCCCGACGCTCTGCGCAACCCCCAGATTGAGGCCCGGAATTTTACCGGCACGCCCGCCTGAGGCCCGTAAGATCGCGCCCGAGGCCAACGGGGAATGCCGTTCTGCGAGCCTTACCGTGTCGGTAAAATCAAGGCCTGCGTATCCATTGGCGTCCTGTACCGACTGAAGAACAGCTTCTTCCCTGCTGTCATCAGACTTTTGAATGGACCCAACTCGCATTAAGTTGATCTTTCTCCAAACCCAGCTATCACTGTAATGCTACATTCTGCACTCTCTCCTCTATGAACAGTATGCTTTGTCTGTATAGTGCGCAAGAAACAATACTTTTCACGGTATAACCAATATATGTGACAATAATAAATCAAATCAAAATCAAATCCATGCCTTTTGCTATCGAAGTGCTGCAATTTGCTTCTGAATCTTTCTGCCTCTCCTTTTCCTCCTTTAACCGACTTCACTCATATCCCCTTGGCTCAACTTGTAGGTAAAAGTGCACATTGAACACCTTAGGGGCCAGCTGGCTCAGGTGGCCCATGTGGAATCAGATTGATGCCAACAGCACTGGGTTCAATTCCTATTCTGGCTGGGGTGGATTCGGGATCTATCTCCTTGTCTGAACCATGTTGGAAGTTGTGGTGCTGTGGGTCGGAGCTTCAGAGTTAATGTACATCCCGTTCGATAATGTTTCTGTGTAGTGCCTTATTTTGTTAAAGGTCAGAGAAATTCAAGTTGTTGTCCCCCAACCTGGACTCAGCCTGTCCTCCGGGTAGCCTATACAGCCTGTACACCAGGTAGTCTATACAACCTGTACTCTGGGTAGTCTATACAGCCTGTACACCGGGTAGTCTATACAGCCTGTACACCAGGTAGCCTATACAACCTGTACTCTGGGTAGTCTATACAGCCTGTACACCGGGTAGCCTATACAGCCTGTACACCAGGTAGTCTATACAACCTGTACTCTGGGTAGTCTATACAGCCTGTACACCGGGTAGTCTATACAACCTGTACTCTGGGTAGTCTATACAACCTGTACTCTGGGTAGCCTATACAGCCTGTACACCAGGTAGTCTATACAGCCTGTACACCAGGTAGTCTATACAGCCTGTACACCGGGTAGCCTATACAGCCTGTACACCAGGTAGTCTATACAACCTGTACTCTGGGTAGTCTATACAGCCTGTACACCGGGTAGTCTATACAGCCTGTACTCTGGGTAGTCTATACAATCTGTACTCTGGGTGGTCTATATAGCCTGTACTCTGGGTAGTCTATACAGCCTGTGCTCTGGGTAGTCTATACAGCCTGTATTCTGGGTAGTCTATACAGCCTGTACAGGCTGACTCAAGTTGGACGTGGTGGGATGGAGGAAGAGTTCTTAGAATGCTGTCGGGATAGTTTCCTTGAACAGTATGTTACAGAACCTACGAGGGAACGAGTTATCTTAGATCCGGTAATGTGTAACGAGACAGGTAGAATTAAGGATCTTCTTGTGAAGGACCCTCTTGGGTCGAGTGATCACAATATGGTCGAATTTCTGGTGCAGATGGAGGGGGAGAAAGTAGGGTCCCAAACCAATGTCCTCTGCTTGAACAGAGGGGAGTACAATAGGATGAGGGCTGAATTGGCTAGGGTGGACTGGGAGAGCAGACTGGTCGGTAGGACAGCTGAGGAACAATGGAGGATTTTTAAGGAGATCTTTTTCGGTACTCAGCAAAAATATATTCCGGTGATAAAGAAGGACTGTAAGAAAAGGGATAAGATGTGGAAAGGGATAGCCAGCCATGGATAACGAAGGAAATAAAGGAGAGTATTAAATTAAAAACCGATGCGTACAGAGTGGCCAAAAATAGTGGAAACTTAGAAGATTGAGAAAGCTTTAAAAAACAACAAAGAATGACTAAGAAAGCGATAAAGAAAGGAAAGATAGGTTATGAAACTAAACTAGCTCTAAACATAAAAAATAATAGTAAAAGTTTTTACAAATATATAAAAAGGAATAGACTGGCTAGAGTGAATGTTGGACCCTTGGAGGACGAGAGGGGGGATTTAATAGTGGAAAACGAGGAAATGGCTGAGACTTTAAATAGGTCTTTTGTGTCGGTCTTCACGGTGGAAGACACAAATAGTTTACCGAATGTTAACGATCGAGTGTTGGTAGGAGGAGAGGTACTCAATACAATTATTGTTACTAGAGAGGCAGTGCTTGGTAGACGAACGGGACTGAAGGTGGCAAATCCCCGGGCCCGGATGGAATGCATCCCAGGGTACTGAAAGAAATGTCAGAGGTAATAGCAGATGCGTTAGTGGTTATTTATCAAAATTCACTGGACTCTAGGGTAGTGCCGGCGGATTGGAAAACGGCTAATGTTACGCCGCTGTTTAAAAAAGGAAGTAGACAAAAGGCGGGTAACTATAGGCCGGTTAGCTTAACGTCTGTAGTTGGGAAAATGCTGGAATCCATCATTAAAGAAGAAATAGCAGGCCATCCGGATAAGAATGGTTCGATCAAGCAGACGCAGCATGGATTCATGTGAGGAAAGTCGTGTTTGACGAACTTACTGGATTTTTATGAAGATGTGACTAGTGCGGTTGACGGAGGGGAACCGGTAGATGTGGTGTTTTTGGATTTCCAAAAGGCGTTCGATAAGGTGCCTCACAAAAGGTTGCTGCAGAAGATTGGGGCACACGGAGTTGGGGGTAGGGTGTTAGCGTGGATTGGGGATTGGCTATCCAACAGGAAGCAGAGAGTTGGAATAAATGGGTGCTTTTCTGGTTGGCAGATGGTGACTAGTGGCGTGCCGCAGGGATTGGTGCTGGAGCCTCAACTGTTTACTATTTACATAGATGATCTGGAGGAGGGGACTGAGTGTAGGGTAACAAAGTTTGCTGACGACACGAAGATAAGTGGGAAAGTGAATTGCGTGGAGGAAGCGGAAAGTCTGCAGAGAGATTTGAATAGGCTGAGTGAGTGGGCGAGGATCTGGCAGATGGAGTATAACGTTGGCAAATGCGAGGTTATTCACTTTGAAAGAAATAATAGCAAATTGGATTATTATTTAAATGGAAAAAATTACAACATGCTACTGTGCAAAGGGACCTGGGGGTCCTTGTGCATGAGTCGCAAAAACTCAGTCTGCAAGTACAACAGGTGATCAAGAAGGCAAATGGGATGTTGGCATTTATCGTGAGGGGGATAGAATATAAAAGCAGAGAAGTCTTGCTGCATCTGTACAAGGCATTGGTGAGGCCGCAGCTGGAATACTGTGTGCAGTTTTGGTCCCCTTACTTGCGAAAGGATATATTGGCCTTGGAGGGAGTGCAGAGAAGGTTCACCAGGTTGATACCGGAGATGAGGGGTGAAGATTATGAGGAGAGATTGAGCAGATTAGGTTTGTACTCATTGGAGTTTAGAAGGCTGAGGGGTGATCTTATAGAGGCATATAAGATAATGAAGGGGCTGGATAGGGTAGAAGTGGAGAGATTCTTTCCACTTAGAAAGGAAACCAGAACTAGAGGGCACAGCCTCAAAATAAAGGGGGGTCACTTTGGGACGGAGTTGAGGAGGAACTTCTTCTCTCAGAGGGTGGTGAATCTCTGGAATTCTCTGCCCACTGAAGTGGTGGAGGCTACCTCGTTGAATATGTTTAAGTCACGGATAGATGGATTTCTGATCGGTAAGGGAATTAAGGGTTATGGGGAGCAGGCGGGTAAGTGGAACTGATTCACTTCAGATCAGCCATGATCTTATTGAATGGCGGGGCAGGCTCGAGGGGCTAGATGGCCTACTCCTGCTCCTATTTCTTATGTTCTTATGTTCTTATGTACGGACTACCCAGAATACAGGCTGTATAAACTACCCAGAATACAGGCTGTATAAACTACCCAGAATACAGGCTGTATAGACTACTCGAAGTACAGGCTGTATGGGCTACCCAGAATACAGGCTGTATAGACTACCCAGAATACAGGCTGAATAGACTACCCAGAATACCTGTACTCTGGGGAGTCTATACAGCCTGTATTCTGGGTAGTCTATACAGTCTGTATTCTGGGTAGTCTGTACAGCCTGTACTCTGGGTAGTCTATACAGCCTGTATTCTGGGTAGTCTATACAGTCTGTATTCTGGGTAGTCTGTACAGCCTGTACTCTGGGTAGTCTATACAGCCTGTATTCTGGGTAGTCCTTACAGCTTGTATTCTACAGAAAGAGTGCAGAAAAGATTTACTAGGATGCTACTGGGACTTGATGGTTTGAGTTATAAGAAGAGGCTGGATAGAATGGGACTTTTTTCTCTGGAGCGTAGGAGGCTGAGGGGTGATCTTATAGAGGTCCATAAAATAATGAGGGGCATTGATAAGATAGATAGTCACTATCTTTGCCCAAAGGTAGGGGAGTCTAAAACTAGAGGGCATAGGTTTAAGGTTTAGGGGAAAGAGACAAAAGTGTCCAGAGGGGCAATTTGTTCACACAGAGGGTGGTGTGTGCCTGGAACAAGCAGTCAGAGGTAGTAGTAGAGGTGGGTACAATTTTGTCTTTCAAAAAGCACTTAGATAGTTACATGGATAAGATGGGTATAGAGGGATATGGGCCAAATGCGGGCAATTGGGATTAGTTTAAGGGTTTAAAAAAAAGGACGGCATGGACAAGTTGGGCTGAAGGGCCTGTTTCCATGCTGTAATCCTTTATGACTCTATTCTGGATAGTCTATACAGCTTGTACTCTGGGTATTCCATACAGCCTGTACACCGGGTAGTCTATACAGCCTGTATTCTGGGTCGTCGATAAAGCCTGTACTCCGGGTAGTCTATACAGCCTGTACTCCGGGTAGTCTATACAGCCTGTACTACGGGTAGTCTATACAGCCTGTATTCTGGGTAGTCTGTACAGCCTGTATTCTGGGTAGTCTGTACAGCCTGCATTCTAGATAGTCTATGCAGCCTGTAATCCAGGTAATCCATACAGCCTGTACTCTGGGTCGTTTATACAGCCTGAATTTGAGGTAGTCTATACAGCCTGTATTCTGGGTAGTCTATACAGCCTGTACTCTGGGTAGTCTGTACAGCCTGTACTCTGGGTAGTCTGTACAGCCTGTACTCTGGCTAATCTATACAGCCTGTATTCTGGGTAGTCTATACAGTCTGTACTCTTGGTAGTCTATACAGCCTGTACTCTGGCTAATCTATACAGCCTGTATTCTGGGTAGTCTATACAGTCTGTGCTCTTGGTAGTCTATACAGCCTGTACTCTGGCTAATCTATACAGCCTGTATTCTGGGTAGTCTATACAGTCTGTACTCTGGGTAATCTATACAGCCTGTACTCTGGATAGTCTATACAGCCTGTATTCTGGGTAGTCTATACAGTCTGTACTCTAGGTAGTCTACACACCCTGTACTCTGGATAGTCTATACAGCCTGTACCTGGGTAGTCTATACAGCCTGTATTCTGGGTAGTCTATACAGCCTGTACTCTGGGTAGTCTATACAGCTTGTACTTTAGGTAGTTAATAACAAAGTTTGCTACTTCAGGAAGGAAATTCAGATTGCTGCATCTTCCCGTTAAAAAAAATTGGCTGCAATTTTCATAACACCATGGGTAGCAAATTAAAATAATTGTGCAGTGATGCGAACTTAATGAAGCAATAGCAAGTGTTTGAGCAAAGCTAACTAGAGGTCGCATCACAGTTGTAATCATTATCCTTCTTAAAGTAGTTACAAAATAACAAGCTCTAACTAAACAACAAGCCTGTTACAATAAGTGCGAATGATGTTTCAGTGTTAAGGAACTGTTGTAGTTCAGGAAATAGAAAGGCAGCATGTATTACCGAATGGATTGAGAGGATTCCGAGTAAGGTGAACTGGGAGTGGCATCGAGTAAGAAGTTTAACAACACCAGGTTAAAGTCCAACAGGTTTATTTGGTAGCAAAAGCCACACAAGCTTTCGAAGCTCTAAGCCCCTTCTTCAGGTGAGTGGGAATTCTGTTCACAAACAGAGTTTATAAAGACACAGACTCAATTTACATGAATAATGGTTGGAATGCGAATGCTTACAACTAATCAAGTCTTTAAGAAACAAAACAATGGGAGTGGAGAGAGCATCAAGACAGGCTAAAAAGATGTGTATTGTCTCCAGACAAGACAGCCAGTGAAACTCTGCAGGTCCACGCAACTGTGGGCGTTACAAATAGTGTGACATGAACCCAATATCCCGGTTGAGGCCGTCCGCGTGTGTGCGGAACTTGGCTATCAGTTTCTGCTCAGCGACTCTGCGCCGTCGTGTGTCGCGAAGGCCGCCTTGGAGAACGCTTACCCGAATATCAGAGGCCGAATGCCCGTGACCGCTGAAGTGCTCCCCAACAGGAAGAGAACAGTCTTGCCTGGTGATTGTCGAGCGGTGTTCATTCATCCGTTGTCGCAGCGTCTGCATAGTTTCCCCAATGTACCATGCCTCGGGACATCCTTTCTTGCAGCGTATCAGGTAGACAACGTTGGCCGAGTTGCAAGAGTATGTACCGTGTACCTGGTGGATGGTGTTCTCACGTGAGATGATGGCATCTGTGTCGATGATCCGGCACGTCTTGCAGAGGTTGCTGTGGCAGGGTTGTGTGGTGTCTTGGTCACTGTTCTCCTGCAGGCTGGGTAGTTTGCTGCGGACAATGGTCTGTTTGAGGTTGTGCGGTTGTTTGAAGGCAAGAAGTGGGGGTGTGGGGATGGCCTTGGCGAGATGTTCGTCTTCAGCAATGACATGTTGAAGGCTCCGGAGGAGATGCCGTAGCTTCTCCGCTCCGGGGAAGTACTGGACAACGAAGGGTACTCTGTCCACTGTGACCCGTGTTTGTCTTCTGAGGAGGTCGGTGCGGTTTTTCGCTGTGGCGCATTGGAACTGTTGATCAATGAGTCTAGCGCCATATCCTGTTCTTATGAGGGCATCTTTCAGCGTCTGGAGGTGTCTGTTGCGATCCTCCTCATCCGAGCAGATCCTGTGTATACGGAGGGCTTGTCCGTAGGGGATGGCTTCTTTAACGTGTTTAGGGTGGAAGCTGGAGGAGTGGAGCATCGTGAGGTTATCCGTGGGCTTGCGGTACAGTGAGGTGCTGAGGTGACCGTCCTTAATGGAGATGCGCGTGTCCAAGAATGCAACCGATTCCGGAGAATTCCGGGTAAGCGTTCTCCAAGGCGGCCTTCGCGACACACGACAGCGCAAAGTCGCTGAGCAGAAACTGATAGCCAAGTTCCGCACACACGCGGACGGCCTCAACCGGGATATTGGGTTCATGTCACACTATTTGTAACGCCCACAGTTGCGTGGACCTGCAGAGTTTCACTGGCTGTCTTGTCTGGAGACAATACACATCTTTTTAGCCTGTCTTGATGCTCTCTCCACTCCCATTGTTTTGTTTCTTAAAGACTTGATTAGTTGTAAGCATTCGCATTCCAACCATTATTCATGTAAATTGAGTCTGTGTCTTTATAAACTCTGTTTGTGAACAGAATTCCCACTCACCTGAAGAAGGGACTTAGAGCTTCGAAAGCTTGTGTGGCTTTTGCTACCAAATAAACCTGTTGGACTTTAACCTGGTGTTGTTAAACTTCTTACTGTGTTTACCCCAGTCCAACGCCGGCATCTCCACATAGTGGCATAGAGAACAGGAGATTTCAGTATCATGAAATCTGGTACTTACTGGGAAGTCTTGTGGCGTAGCGAGGAGTATCCCTGCCTCTGAGAATTTACCACCATGCACCAATGGCAGGCAATAAGTTATTATATTTGTTTGGCACAAGTAGGCTTACATTAACACTACAATGAAGTTACTGTGAAAATCCACTGGTCGCCACACTCCTGCGCCTGTTCAGGTACACTGAGGGAGAATTTAGCACGGCCACTGCACCTAACCAGCACATCTTTCAAATTGGGAGGAAACTGGAGCACCCGGAGGAAACCTACGCCGATACAGGGAGGACGTGCAGACTCCGCACAGACAGTGACCCAAGCCAGGAATCAAAGCTGGGTCCCTGGTGCTGTGAGGCAGCAGTGTTAACCACTGTGCCACCGCGCCACCCACGATGGAGAGAGAGGGAGGCGATGGTCTAGTGGGTATTATCGCTAGACTATTAACCCAGAAACTCAGCGAATGTTCTGGGGACCTGGGTTCGAATCCCGATACTGCAGATGGTGGAATTTGAATTCAGTAAAAAATATCTGGAATTAAGAATCTACTGATAAACATGAAACTATTGTCGACTGTCGGGAAAACCCATCTGGTTCACTAATGCCCCTTAGTGAGGGAAATCTGCCGTCCTTACCTGGTCTGGCCTACATGTGACTCCGGAGCCACAGCAATGTGGTTGACTCTCAGCTGCTCTCCAGGGGCAACTGGGGATGGGCAATAAATGCTGGCCATCACTTTTCAGGGCTCCGGACTACAACATGCAGTTAAAAGTGCATGCACTCTCCATAAGACCATAAGACATAGGAGCAGAATTAGGCCACTCGGCCCATCGAGTCTGCTCCACCATTCAATCATGGCTGATATTTTTCTCATCCCCATTCTTCTGTTCTTTGCCCTTTATTAATCAAGAACCTATCTATCTCTGTCTTAAAGACACTCAATGACCTGGCCTCCACAGCCTTCTGCGGCAAAGAGTTCCACAGATTCACCACTCTCTGGCTGAAGAAACTCCTCCTCATCTCTGTTTTACAGAGATGTCACCTTGATAGTCTATAACTTGAGAGCGGCTGACTCAGGTGGCCAGGGTGGATCAGATTGATGTCAACAGTATGGGGTTGGATCCCCATTCTGGCTGGGGTGGATTGGGGCTTGCCTCCTTGCCCTAACCACGTTGAAGGTTGCGGTGCTGTGGGTCAGACCTGTATTTGGGCAGGAAACTGACAGCCACAGGTGCCATTCCTTACCAGCCGTGATGGGATAGAGTTCCTCATTTCTCTTGTGCTCTCCAATACTGTGTCCAGTTCTGGAAACACCTCAAGAGGAAATCAATGTTCTAGGAAGGAGAGTAGCACTGACTCAGCACAATGATGCTGGGGCAAATTGTGAGGGTTGGTTACATAAATGAACCTTGTATTCTCTTCAGTACAGAAGCTTCAGGGATAATCTAATGGGAGTGTTTAAGATGTTTTGAAAAGGTTCGATGGGGAGAAACGTTATCATCTGTTGCTGGGGTCCCGATCAGGGGGCACAGCCTATCATGAGTGTTCGGCCATTTATGGGTGATTCAAAGTACAAAGGGTAGTGGAAATCTGGAACTCTCTCCACTAAAATCTATTGAAGCTGGGGGCCAATTGAAAATTTCAGAGCTGAGATGGATTTATTTTCCATGTGGGGGTGTTAAGATCCACAGAAACAAGATGGGTAGATGGAATTGTATAATGTGGATCTGTTATGATCTAACTGAATGGTGGGATAGACTTAAGTGGCCGAAGACCATAAGATGTAGGAACAGACGTAGGCCATTCGGCCCATCGAGTCTGCTCCGCCATGATTAATCTGACATGATAATCCTCAACTCCACTTTGACCCTCAATTCCCCTACTGATCCTCGAGGGACAACTCCTCACAAATTTACAAGATAGCCACAGATGAGAAAGGAAAGGGCTATCTCGCAATTCTATGTCGCTCTTTCCGCATCCTCACAGAGTCCCAACACATGTCAAGGCCAATGGGATACTTCAGAAGTGCAGTCAGTGTTGTTAAGTGGGGGGAAACGCAGCATTGCACAGAAAGGTCCCGCAAGTGAATCAACGGCCAGCTAGTAACATATTTTCAATGGTGTTTAATGGAGCAGGAATCCTGGCCAGGACATCCCAACAACATTCTCCTTGACGATATTAGCGGGTGACCATGTAAGGATACGTACAATATTCCGTCAGCTGTTATTCTAACGCACGAGAACAAATTCACAATACGTGCGCTGTGCATTTGCCGGTTAATATTTGCAATATTTCGAACCACGATACAGGGAAAAAAACACTAGGAAAGAAAATCTGCGGGGGCAAAATAAAACTAGCTCGTGGACCATTTAAAGAGTTCATTTTTGAAATCATTAAAAAATATCTGTCAAGCAGCAAGTATTCCGGTTTCGATATCAGGACAGGTTGGGTGGAAGGAACAAGATAACAGCAAAGAACAGCAGCGGCCAAGGTACGCGGGTGGTATGATAAATCAGCACAGCCTCTTGTCAGGATGAACTGGATTGGATGTGCCCAAGGTTTTGGCAAACTGAGAGGGGCTGTGTATGGACAGCACGATAGACAACAAAACATACTGACACCGGGGCCTCAATACAGCTCCATGCACTTTTGCACAGCAAGGCTATTGAAGAGGGGCCGCGTTAACATTTTTTTTCTGTTGGATTCTTGATGGGATGTCAGAGCACGTCAATCATAGGGTTGGTGGGGTGGGGTGGAATCTCACTCCATGCTTGGTTAACACAAGCAGGTTTTGTGTTCTGTTAAATATTTATACTAACAATCAGCCATAAACAATTTCTTTCTCTAGTTCCGCCGCCCCCACGCCAACTGCAAGCTAAGGCACAATTCTTCGGAGAGAGAGGTATGGCTCCACTAGTGCCAACTGCCTTCCGACATCTTGTCCCCATCTGGCCATCTCCACATCATTCATTATGAGTCAGCCCAGTGGCAACTGGCCTAGCTGAGATGTTTAAACCGATTAAACAAGTTGATGAGATGACTGGTGGGGCATGTGTTACAGTTAACCCAGGAAGTCCAAGTTGCTGTGGCAACATCATACACTTCTGCATGCCTGTTGCAATCCTGAGCTATGGATAGTGATGGTCGAGGCTGCAACATTTTTCCCATCACACAGCTGCCCAGGAGTCTCTCCTGCCCTTACCGTCAGCCATTGGCGTGTTTGGAAGGTTCTACTCAACCTGTTGGGACTGAGGGGCCAGAGGGGCAATTTTTTCACACAGAGGGTGGTGAGTGTCTGGAACAAACTGCCAGAGGTAGTAGTAGAGGCGGGTACAATTTTGTCTTTTAAAAAGCATTTAGATAGTTACATGGGATTGATGGGTATAGAGGGATATGGGCCAAATGCGGGCAATTGGGATTAGCTCAGGGGTTTTAAACAAAAGGGCGGCATGGACAAGTTGGGCCAAAGGGCCTGTTTCCATGCTGTAAACCTCTATGACTCTATGACTGCATTATGAATGTATCTTTCTTGGTCATCAAGTTCTGGGGTGGGACTCAAACCCAGAACTTCTGGCTCAGAGACAGGGACGCAGCATCACAAGACAATAAGGTGGGGAGGGAGAGACTATTTCCTCAGGTGGCATAGTCAGGAACAGAGGGGCCATTAGAACAAGGCCATTCAGTAGTAACAACAAGAAGAACTTCTCCAAACAAACGATAGTTTACAAACGATTGGGCGGCACAGTGGTTAGCACTGCTGCCTCACAGCGCTAGGGACCCAGGTTCAATTCCGGCCTTGGATCACTGTGTGTGGAGTTTACACGTTCTCCCCGTGTCTGCATGGGTTTCCTCCGGGTGCTCCGGTTTCCTCCCACAGTCTGAAAGACGTGCTGGCTAGGGTGCATTGGCCATGCTAAATTCTCCCTCAGTGTACCCGAACAGGTGCCGGAGTGTGGCGACTAGGGGATTTTCACAGTAACTCCATTGCAATGTTAATGTAAGCCTACTTTGGTACTAATAAATAAACATTAAACTTCAGTAGAAACTTTTCCCCCCAAAATTGTGTTGAGGCTGGAAGACAATTGAAAATTGATAACGTTCAGCAGGAATATTAGGAGATACAAGAACAACGTATAAATGGAATTAATATACAGAGCAACAGGGTCAAGGGGCTGAATGGCCTACTACTATCTCAATGTTCTCAATCATGGGTTGGGTGGGGTGCGCAGGGAAAGTCAGAGGTAAACCTGATCACATGCCCACTGAACTGCCATCCCAGCATTTTATTCATTCGTGGGACATGGGCGTCGCTGGCTGGGCCAGCATTTATTGTCCATCCCCAGTCGTCCTTGAACTGAGTGGCTTGCTAGGCCCATCCCTAGTTGTCTGAGGGCAGTTGAGAGTCAACCACATTGCTGTGGCTCTGGAGTCACATGTCGGCCAGACCGGATAAGGACGGCAGATTTCCTTCCCTCAAGGACATTGGGTGAACCAGATGGATTTTTCCGACAATCGACAATGGTTTCACGGGTCATCAGTAGATTCTGAATTCCAGAGTTTTTTTATTGGATTCAAATTCCACCATCTGCCGTGGCAGGATTTGAACCCGGGTCCCCAGGAGATTAGCTGAGTTTCTGGATTAATAGTCTAGCGATAATACCACTTGGCCATCACCTCCCCTCAACTCTTTCACTATTTCTGGGGATATAAATCTATTTCCTTCATTTCTGTCGGCTGCTTTGCGTTCATCTTAATCAGCTGATAGCCCCTTCTTTTCAGAATCACAGAATGTTATCACAGTGGAGAGAGACCACTCGTGCCATCGTGTCTGTATAAGCTTCCTCACAATGCTATCCCACTTACTCCCCTTCGCCTGTCAATCTCCCGCCAATTTTCTTTTCTCATGGGTATCAATTTTCTTTTTTAAACGTTCCTGGCGATTCAATACCACTCCCCCAACCCCGCCACCACCCTGCCGCAACCTACCCCCCACCACCCCATGTTTATGACAGACAATTCCATTTCAAGAGACTAGGTTGGTTAAGGTTATATTCATTGGAGTTTAGAAGAGTGAGAGGGGATCTCAGAGAAAGTTATAAAATTCTAACAGGGTTAGACAGGGTAGATTCAGAAAGAATGTTCCCAGTGGTGGGGGAGTCCAGAACTAGGGGTCATAGTTTGAGGATAAGGGGAAAACCTTTTCGGACTGAGGTGAGGAGAAATTTCTTCACCCAGAGGGTGGTGAATGTGTGGAATTCACTCCCACAGAAAGTAAAAAGTTTATTTATTAGTCACAAGTAGGCTTACATTAACACTGCAATGAAGTCACTGTGAAAATCCCCCAGTCGTCACACTCCGGCGCCTGTTCGCGTTCACTGAGGGAGAATTTAGCATGGTCAATGCACCTAACCAGCACGTCTTTCGGACTGAGAGGAGAAACTGGAGCACCCGAAGGAAACCCACGCAGACACGGGGAGAATGTGCAAACTCCACACAGACAGTGACCCAGCCGGGAATTGAACCCGGGTCCCTGGAGCTGTGAGGCAGCAGTGCTAACTACTGTGCCGCCGTGCCACCAAAAGAGTTAAGGCACATTGTATAATTTCAAGAATAAATTAGATATAGCTCTTGGGCCCAAAGGGATCAAGGGATATGGGGGGAATCAGGATATTGAATTTGATGATCAGCCACAATCAAAATGAATGGCGGAGCAGGCTCGAAGGGCCGAATGGCCTACTCCTGCTTCTAGTTTCTATGTCTGTGGAAAAGAGGTTTCCCCTAATCTCATCCCTTTGAGTCAGTAAATTACAGATTTGAATCCAAGTCCAGCCCCTGGAAGTGTAATCTAAGCTGAGGTAGTGCTGCTCTCAGGAAAGGTGGCACGGTGGCGCAGTGGTTAGCACTGCTGCCTCACAGCGCCAGGGACCCAGGTTCAATTCCCGCCTTGGGTCGCTGTCTGTGTGGAGTTTGCACATTCTCCCCGTGTCTGCGTGGGTTTCCTCCGGGTGCTCCGGTTTCCTCCCACAGTCCAAAGATGTGCGGGGTTAGGTGGATTGGCCATGCTAAATTGCCCCTTCATGTCAGGGGGATTAGCAAGGTAAATGAGGGTTATGGGAATAGGGCCTGGGTGGGATTGTGGTCGGTACATACTCGATGGGCCGAATGGCCTCCTTCTGCACTGTCGGGATTCTAAGCATCTGACTTTTGGATGAGCAGTTAAGCTGAAGCCTCATTTGCTTGTTTAGAGGAACAGAAGGAATATTGTTCAAAAAGTGCCCTATCCCCATCTCCCCCACCCAACTAAAAGGGTTCCAAAAATCACATATTACCTCATCCCCCCACCCATCAGCTGTTTGTGGAGTCCCGATTTTACAAGTAGCTGGCTCAGTACTGACGATGATTACACTTCAGCAGGAATTCATTGGCTGCCAACGGCTGATACGGCGGCGGATAAATCCAAACCCTTTCTTTGTTTATTGCTGGGTGTTCTTGTCACACTGAAGCATCAACTGTTTCTCCCCGAATAAACCCCAAGACTTACCGCAAACTCCTTTGCTAATGACCTTGATCCTCCGCTGCTGGGTGCACTGGGCCATATCCAGCTCACACTCGTTACTGTATGTGGAGTAATCTGACCCACAGACTGGGGCGATGACGGTCGGGCAGACGCCTTTCTTGCAGACACATATCCCGTTGGCTGGCTCGTTGGGGTCTCTCTCGCAGACGGCTCCAAATCCACAGAGGACACCTCTACACACTGCGGGAAAAGGAGGGGAGAATGGAGTTAGAGATTCCATCTTTCCAACAACCGTACGCCCTACTCCATACATTCGATCAGACTTCATCTTAGAACGCAATGAGCGATGCTCACCAACTGGCCAGCAAATATCTACGTGAACAACGTTTTTTTTCAAGTTTTAAAGTTTATTTATTAGTGCCACAGGTAGGGTTACATTAAAAAGATCAAAAGTCCAAAGATGTGCGGGTTAGGTTGATTGGCCATGGTAAATTGCCTTAGTGTCAGGGGGACTGGCAGGATAAATATGTGGGGTTAAGGCCTGGGTGGGATTGTGGTTGGTGTAGACTCAATGGGCCGAATGGTCCCCTTCTGCACTGTAGGGATTCTATGATTAACACTGCAATGAAGTTACTGTGAAAATCCCCTAGTCGTCACACTCTGATGCCTGTTCGGGTACACTGAGGGAGAATTTAGCATGGCCAATGCACCCTAACCAGCACGTCTTTCAGAGTGTAGGGGGAAACCGGAGCACCCGGAGGAAACGCACATCGACAAGGGGAGTATGTGCAGACTCTGCGCAGACTGTGACCCAAGCCGGGACTCGAACCCGGGTCCCTGGCGCTGTGAGGCAGCAGTGCTAACCACTGTGCCACCATAAACAGCGAATGGGCACAGAAATAGCTGGGGTTGTAGCAGCAATGTCATCATCAGGGAAATATTCGGAGCAACGATTGAAGGCTTTGACCGGAAGGTTACGGCCGTTCACGCCGGCAGGATTTTCCCATCCCGCTGTCTGCAAATGGAGGTTTGGTTGGGCGACAAATTCTCAAATTCACGTGGGAGCGCGGCGTGAACAGTCGGTAAGATTGCGCCCTGAGAATATGGAGTTGCTATTATTTTTCTATAGTCAAGAGATACAACATATTTACAGCACAGATGCAAGACCATTTGATCCAACTGGTCCACGTGGTTGTATTCCATACAAACCTGCTAACACTTAACTTCATCGAACCCTATCTTGTATATCTTTCTCTCCCGCTGCCTCATTAATGAACTGCCGGCAGCCAACAAGCTGGTCTCAGCCCTTCCTGCCCTCCACGTTAATCAGGGGAAATGTTTTGGGGGCCTGTCTTGTGAATAAGTGCACCCCTCCACCATATTTCCTGCCCACTGGGCTACATCCAATCCAACCTGCAGAGTCCAGACAGAGACAGAGTACTCCATGTGTGCTCTAACCCAAGTTGTATACATGCTTAATGTAACTCTCCTGCTTTTCAATTCTCTTTTAAAGAGAGAGATAACTCAAACAGTCCAGCTTGCTATAAGTGTTTTTCGATTACTTTTCTAGTTTAAGGCTCCCAGCGGCACATTCTCCCATTAAACTTCCAATATGGGCTGCTAAACTTCCAGGAATAAAGATGTGTGTGTGTGTGATGTGTGTGATGTGTGATGTGTGTGTGTGGTGTGTGTGATGTGTGTGTGTGATGTGTGTGATGTGTGATGTGTGTGTGTGGTGTGTGTGATGTGTGTGTGTGATGTGTGTGGTGTGATTAGAAACTTTACAGGCGGCACAGTACGGTGGCACAGTGGTTAGCGCTGCTGCCTCACAGTGCCAGGGACCCAGGTTCGATTCCAGTTTTGGGTCACTGTCTGTGTGGAGTTTGCACATTCTCCCTTAGTCTGTATGAGTTTCCTCCGGATGCTCCGGTTTCCTTCCATACTCCAAAGGTGTGCGGGTTTGGTGGATTGGCCGTGCTAAATCGCCTTCTTAGTGTCCCATGATGTGTAGGTGAGGGGGATTAGTGGGGTAAATATCTGGGGTTACAGGGATAGGGCCTGAGGAAGTTGCTATGTCGAAGAGTCAGTACAGACTCAATGGGCTGAATGGCCTCCTTCTGCGCTGTCTGACTGTTGCCTGAATTTTACCGCCTTGCCCGCCCGTGGCTCGTAAGATCCCACCCGAGGCCAACCGGGAATGCCGTTCTGGGAGCCTCGCCTGCCCCGAAATCGGGACGGGCGTGCCGGTAAAACTCCAGCCTCTATGACTTACCTGCCATCACATCTTGCTGCTGCTTCCAGGGTCCACCCACCATTTTTAATAGGAGAACGGACCCCTCCTCTGGAGGGTCATTTGGAGAAAATCACAACGAGTGACACCCCCCCCTGTCTTCCACCCCACAGGGCAGACTTCTGAGGGTCTGAGGGTTCACGAGCGTGCAAGGAACATCCTGCCTGGTGAGTCTTGCCACAGAGATACAACAATTGAACTATTGTTTTACAGTCTTTATGTTACACCAAGTGAAAATTGGTGTCTTATAATAAGATCTATAAGGGCCTTGCCTATCCAGAACTCTCTAATTTGGATGTATCCTGACATATTAACCTATATTTTCTCCCTTTTTCTTTTTCCTCAATTTTTCTAATTTATTTTTTCTCTTCTGCTCTGCTCGGGACAGCACACAAGAAGTCTTCTTTACGATGCCAATATTAACTAAGGCAGGCCATCGTATTTCCATTGCAGTTCAATATTTCTCATTATCCCTAGGTTAGGTCCATCTTTAGAGTCAATTAATCAAATCTTTCATTTGCCTGTCCGCTGGTACACGGTTTCATTACCTGACGTTTTATTGGGCGATTGATGCACTACTTTCCAACTGTGAGAGCGTTAAAATTCCAATACATGTAGGTGCAGGAAATTATTGGAAATAAATAGTTGTATGTCTAACAAAGATGATTCACAGGGCTCCAAGATGACACAGCGAGAACATCTCTTCCATTCGTTCAAAAATTGTGGAGCCAAGACAGACAGATGGAGTTACGGGCTGGAATTTTACCACCTCGCCCGCCTGAGGCTTGTAAGATTCCGTCCAAGGCCAATGGTCACCATGCCAACACTATAGTTAAGAAAGCCCACAAACGCCTCTACTTTCTCAGAAGACTAAGGAAATTCGGCATGTCAGCTACGACTCTCGCCAACAGATGCACCATAGGAAGCTTTCTTTCTGGTTGTATCACAGCTTAGTATGGCTCCTGCTCTGCCCAAGAAACTACAAAAGGTCGTGAACGTAGCCCAATCCATCACACAAACCAGCCTCCCATCCATTGACTCTGTCAACACTTCCTGCTGCCTCGGCAAAGCAGCCAGTATAATTAAGGACCCCACGGACCCCGGACATTCCCTCTTCCACCTTCTTCCGTCGGGAAAAAGATACAAAAGTCTGAGGTCATGCACCAACCAACTCAAGAACAGCTTCTTCCCTGCTGCTGTCAGACTTTTGAATGGACTTAACCTTGCATTAAGTTGACCTTTCTCTACACCCTAGCTGTGACTGTAACATTACTGCACTCTCTCGTTTCCTTCTCTATGAATGGTATGCTCTGTCTGTATAGCACGCAAGAAACAATACTTTTCATTGCATACTAATACATGTGACAATAATAAATGAAATGAAATCAAATCAAATCAAAGAAAATGCCGTTCTATGAGCCTCAGCATGCCCTGATTCCGGGGCAGGCATGCCAGCAAAATTCCGGCAACGGTGTACTGAAAGATGAAGCAGGCTTGAGGGGGCTAAATGGTCTATTCCCGTTTCTATCTATCTACATTCTTACCAGTTAAATATATACAAGTATATACAATTTCTGGCTCATTGGTCTACAAGTGTGGTTCTCGCCTTGTGTATTTCCAGCAAAAGGGGGCGAAAGGTCCCTGTTTCAAATCCCAGCCGAGCCCTTTAATGGTGTTTCCACGGCTGGCACAGTGGTTAGCACTGCTGCCTCACAGCGCCAGGGCCCCGGGTCCCATTCCTGGCTTGGGTCACTGTATGTGCGGAGTCTGCACGTTCTCCCCGTGTCTGCTTGGGTTTCCTCCGGGCGCTCCGGGTTCCTCTCACAGTCCAAAGATATGCATGTTAGGTGGAATGGTCATGCTAGATTGTCCCTTAGTGTCAGAGGGTTTAGCAATGTAAATACCTGCACCCCACGTATTTACCCTGCTAATACAGGGATGGGGCCTGGGTGGGATTGTTGTCGGTGTAGGCTCGATGGGTCAAATGGCCTCCTTCTGCCCTTCAGGGAATCGATGATTCTATAATCCTTAAAATTTTGATTTGCACTTTGATTTCCACTCAATGTTTACACAATATTGTAACCTGTGTGACCTTTTAAGAAATGTATTTTAATCATGTTTCTCTGCAGTTTTCTTAAGCAGGCCTAGTATTTTTGTTATTGTTGCCGTGACGCCTGTACTGGTATCTTTTATTGTTGCTGAAGCAATATAATGGGCATCTTGGTGATTTTTAATTTGGCCTAATGCAGTGCCCTAGAGTTTTATGGCCCTTTTTGAATTGTGTGTAGAATGACTGACAGGTCAGGTGGTGCCTTGGGAAAGTTGTTTTTCACGGGAGAATTCCTAAAGTTTTACTGTCAATTTGGCAGAAGCTGTTGGGACTGCAGGCTGAAAGCAGTGTTTCTGTTCCTCTCCCTGGTATTGGAAATTCTGCTGTCAGTGGCTGACTAGCTAGAAGCTAGAGGCAAGTAGTGTCTCTGTCTCTCGCGGTGTGCTGGAAGTTCCAGGGCTGGAAAGCCTCAGCGTTTCAATTCTCCATTCAAAGTACTGATTCACAGCAGGTATTGGAAAGCTGCAAAATCCAGCATCACGCGAGCCTACTTGCTTTCTGTGCTAAGCCTAGCACCTACAGTATATTTGTGGGGGTTGTTTAGCTTGGGACAGTATACTTAGCTGTTACGGTTTATATAATGTTACAGTTGTGCTTTAGTAATTGGTAAAAGTTATTGTTGATTTTTCTTATTATAGTTCAACTGTGTTCTTAAATAAACTTTGTTTGATGAAAGCTCCCTGGTGGATCATTTGAATCATATCTGGAGTAAAACACCTTAGGCTTACCTGTGCCAAATTCAAAATGTAAAACTTATGGTCCAGGTTGACCTCATGAAACACTCTGGAACTTCTGGCCTGGATTATAATACCTGATTAGAGAGTGCATGGGACTACATACAAGTCATGGAATCCCTACTGTGCCGAAGAGGCCAATCGGCCCATCTAGTCTGCACCGACTCTCCAACACAGCATCTTATCCAGGCCCTATCCCTGTAGCCCACGTATTTACCCTGCTAATCCCCCTAACCAACACATTATTGGACAGTAAGGGGCAAGTAAGCATGGCCAATCCACCTAACCTGCACATTTTTAGACTGTCGGTGGAAACCAGAGAACCTGGAGGAAACCCATGCAGGCAGGGGGAGGATGTACAAACTCCGTACAGACAGTCACCCAAGGCTGGAATCGAACCTGGATCTCCGGAGTTGTGAAGCAGCAGTGCTAACCACTGTGCTTCCCTAGTCTAGCACCTCTGATTCCCATTTAACTCAGGCTGAATTAATCGTTAGATGCAGAGGTTCTATGTGAAATGAGTTGGGGCAGTCTCAAGCTCCAGAGGACAAAACAGCACCAAGTTTGCTATCTCTCTGATCTGACAAGATGTGCAGGTATTTGGGAAGGGCAAAGGAAGACAGTTGGCGCACTTAGGTTTGGAGCTAAGTCATCAGCCTTGGGTAGTTAGAGAGAACATCAACCTCCACTAATCTCTGACCTTGGGAGGGTTTGACGGGGAACACAAACTGTCCGAAATGGAAAATGCTGGACTCCAAACCACCAACATCCTTCAATTGAAGTCACCATGATGGCCTAGTGGTATTATCACAAGACGATTAATGCAGAATCTCAGCTAATGTTCTGGGGACCCGGGTTCAAATCCCGCCACGGCAGATGGTGGAATTTGAATTCATTAAAATTGAATTTAGAATCTACTGATGACCATGAAACCATTGTCGATTGTCGGAAAAACCCATCTGGTTCACTAATGTCCTTCAGGGAAGGAATCATAGAATTCTACAGTGCAGATGGAGGCCATTCAGCCCATCAACCACATTCCCACCCAGGCTCTATCCCCATAACCCCATGTATTTATCCTGCTAGACCACTGACACTTAAGGGGAATTTAGCATGGCCAATCCACTTAACTCGCACATCTTTGGGCTGTGGGAGGAAACTGGTGCACCCAGACAAAACCCATGCAGACACGGGGAGAACGTGCAAACTCCACACAGACAGTCACCAAGCCGGGAATCGAATCTGGGTCCCTAGCGCTGTGAGGCAGCAGTGCTAACCACTGTGCCACCATGCTGTCCATTTACAACAAAGATGGGCAAAGCTTTTTTTTAAACTCATTCATGGGATGTGGACTACTTATTGCCTACCCCTAACTGCCCTCGAACTGACCACATTGGGCCGAGTGTTTCGTGTAGGCCAGACAAGATAAGGATGACAAGTCTCCTCCACTAAAGGGCTTTAGTGACCATGTGTTTTTTTTACAACATTAAACTTTTTCATTGAATTCAAGATCAACCAGCTGCCATGGTTGGATTCGAACCTGGGTCCCCAATGCATTATGCTGGATTACTAGTGCAGTGACAATACCACAATGCCACCACTTCCCCACCGTTCCTACCTGGTCTGGCCTACATGTAACTGCAGAGTTGGTTGACTCTCAACTGCCCACTGAACAAGGGCAACTAGGGATGGGCAATAAATGCTGGCCAGCCAATCATGGAATCCCCACAGCACAGAAGGAGGCCATTTGGCCCATCGAGTCTGCACCGACAACAATCCCACCCTTGCCCTATCCCTGCAACCCCACATACTTACCCTGCTAATCCCACTGGCATCCCCCCCTAACACTAAGGAGCAATTTAGCATGGCCAATCAACCTAACCCGCACATTTTTCGTCTGTGGGAGGAAACCGGAGCACCCGGAGGAAACCCACGCAGACACGGGGAGAATGTGCAAACTCCACATAGACGGTGACCCCAAGCCGGGAGTCGAACCCAGGGCCCCTGGCGCTGTGAGGCAGCAGTGCTGACCACTGTGCCACCGTGCCCACAATGTCCCACAAATGAATTTTTTAAAAACCCACGAGTTTCAATCAGGACGTGCTCAAGAGGCAGGGAAGTCGTAGCTTTGGAGGTTGAAATGATACTTCTTCCCCTCGCAGGGAAGTTGCAGTGAAAATGAAGTTCCAAGGTCAATGGATCAGCATCGACTAAGATGGATTATAATTGGTATCTGTGAATTCTCACTCCATTAACCTCCAGCATCAGGAATAAATTCCATCATTGTCTTTTCTACCTGCAGTTATTTCTTTAACGATTAAGTTGGTCTGCCAGAAGTGGGATGCTTAATGGTCAAATGTTCTTACCCTGTTCACACACATTAAATTCTAAGTACCTTGCAACGCTCGAGAGCCCAGTGAAAATGTGATCACACTTCAATAAGAAGCGTTCTCCTTCTAAAAAAAAATGTTTGCTTTTTCTAATTTCACTTCTCGATTGCCCTGGTACACCGACTCTCCAGCCCGCGCTGCCGCTGAGTACCAGTGAGTTATTAGATCATTAAGGACATGACGGCTCAACCCATCCCCTGCTCTCATCCAGCAACGCACTCAGCGCACACCCTCCAACACGGTTAGTGAATAGCCAATAAAATCAGAAGCCACGGGCGATGTTCCTACTCTCCAGAGGCACAGGCTACAAGGCAAGCCCGGAATCTTCTAGTGCTGCAAGCTCATCTGTAGTCGCCAGCAGTATCTTAACCAACAGTTCATTTGAGAACTTGAACACAGCAGCTCTCCACTGAGGGGTCTACAGGGTCCCATGACTGGGCGGCACGGTGGCACAGTGGTTAGCACTGCTACCTCGCAGTTGGCCGGGACCCGGGGTTCGATTCCCGGCTTGGGTCACTGTCTGTGTGGAGTTTGCACATTCTCCCTCTGTGTCTGCGTGGGTTTCCTCCGGGTGCTCCGGTTTCCTCCCACACTCCAAAAGATGTGCGGGTTAGCTTGATTGGCCATGCTAAAGTCATAGAATCATAGAACCCCTACAGTGCAGAAAGAGGCCATTCAGCCCATCGAGCCTGCACTGACAACAAATCATCCAGGCCCTAACCCTGTAACCCCATGCATTTACTCTGCTAATCTCCCTGACACTGAGGGACAATTTAGCATGACCAATCCACCTAACCAGTGCATCTTTGGACTGTGGGAGGAAACTGGAGCACCCGGAGGAAACCCACGTAGACATGGGGAGAACGTGCAAACTACGCATAGTCAGGGTACAGATTAAAAGTTGCATCTGTGCAGCTCTGCTGAGTGGGTTTTTGTGCCAGTCTTCTGGAGCTTTCAACCCACACAAATGTTTCCACTTCTACGTCTTTATTTAACAATAGCCCAGGGGAAGGGATATATAATTGCCCCTTAGTGCCAAAGTTTATTTATTAGTGTCACAAGTAGGCTTACATTAACATTGCAATGAAGTTGCTGTGAAAATCCCCCACTCGCCACTCTCTGGCGCCTGTTCGGGTACACTGAGGGAGAATTTAGCATGGTCAATGCACCCTAACCAGCATGTCTTTCGGACTGTGGGAGGAAATCGGAGCGGAGGAAACCCATGCAGACACGGGGAGAACGTGCAAACTCCACACAGACAGTGACCCAAGCCGGGAATCGAACCCGAGTCCCTGGCGTTGCGAGGCAGCAGTGCTAACCACTGTGCTACCCAGGAGGATGAGTGGAGCAAATACATGGGGTTACGGGGATAGGATGGGATTGTTGTTGGCGCAGGCTCGGTGGGCCGAATGGCCTCTTTCTGCACTGTCGGGATTCTATGAGGTTAAAAGAGCGCTGTGTTGTAAAAGGATGCATTTGGGTGCAAAGTCTCCAGGAGGAACTCTGTCCCACACTATGCACTGTTCCTGCAGCCCATGATGCATAGTCTCACGCAGTCGGCGCAGGCGTCCATTAATAATTTCAGCCGATCAGCAGCCCCAATTCCATCACATTGTACTCACGTTTCCCCCCGCTGCAGCTTCCATAGGCGGGCTCAGCAGATCTGAGCATTTCGTCTGCACGGATTTATAAATAAACATCTGACCCAATTAAATTGTGACTCAATGCAAACTACAGGTTATCCTTTTTTGAAAAAGGAAATGGAATCAATGCACTCAAGACAATGGGGGCAAACGCAAGACTCAACATCTCCCTGACCTTCCCCAACATGCTGCTGGATTGATAATAATGGTCAGGCCTGCTCATTTCCCTGCTTTGCCATGCAGTGCAAATCAAAGCTCTGGTGACAGCTGTAACTCTGCCTCTGTTCTCTCTGCAGTGACCCAGATTGAATGTCTCGCACTGGAACCAATTTACACTGACACTGGCACACCGCGTGTGCGAAGGCAGACTGTGGATTTAAAGGCACAAGTTCAAGCCTCGGTACAGGAGGCAGGGAGGTTGCACGACTCTGCTGCCCGACAATCAGTGTTTGCAATCGACACAAACGCCCACTGTGAAGCGGGCACTACCTTCAACAACAAGCATTAGTCAATATTTCACTGATACAGGGCGGCACGGTAGCACAGTGGTTAGCACTGCTGTCTCACTGCGCCAGGGATCCAGGGTTCAATTCCGGCCTATGGTGACTGTCTGGGTGGATTCTGCACATTCTCCCCGTGTCTGAGTGGCTTTCCTCCGGTTTTCCTCCCACAGTCCGAAAGATGTGCAAGTTAAGTTGATTGGTTGTGGCAGAATTGCCCCTTTATGTCCCATGATGTGTAGGTCAGAGGGATTAGCCATGGTAAATTTACCTTTAGTGTCCCAAGATGTGTTGGTTAGGGTGATTAGCTATGGTAAATTTCCCTTTAGTGCCCAAAGAAGTGCAGGTGAGGTGGACTGGCCATGGCAAAATGCGTGGATTTACGGGGATAAGGGGCCTGGGTAAGATGCTCTTTCGGAGACATGGTTAGACTCATTGGGCTGAGTGGCCTAATTCTGCACTGTAGGGATTCCAATAGTTCCTTACTGTTCCAATAGTTCCAATAGCTGGGTGTCAAATTTAGTTGGAGAATGCACTTGTGAGGAGCACTGGGTCATTTTACCACTTGAATGATGCTGCATAGGTTGTTAAGTCTACCATGCTGGACAGCTGAGCCACATTAGAGCCTTGTTATCATTCAACATCCCAGATCCTGCACTTTTCTAACACAAGGATGGTGACTGCCACTGCCTTTACCTGCTGGTGGCTCAGAGATCGAGGTGAATCATAATGTTACCACCAGTGAAACGCTCGTAATGAGCACCGGGGCTTTGGACTCGAGTGCCAGCAGCGAGCACAGGTACGAGTGGGCACCAGCAGCAACAGGGGATCTTTTCTCCAGGAAAGAAGGATAATTAGGATGAGGTGTGACCGGGTGTTGGTAGCAAGGGCGCAAGGGTAGAATGTTGGCCAAGACACCACTCTCTGCTCCACTTTGAATAAAGTTTTAAAGAGTTTATTTATTAGTGTCACAAGTAGGCTTACATTAAACACTGCAATGAAGTTACTGTGAAAATCCCCTAGTTGCCACACTCCGGCACCTGTTCAGGTACACTGAGCGAGAATTTTAGCATGGCCAATGCACCTAACCAGCACGTCTTTCAGACTGTGGGAGGAAATCGGAGCACCCGGAGGAAACCCACGCAGACACCAGGAAGAATGTGCAAACTCCGCACGGTGACCCAAGTGGCACAGTGGTTAGCATTGCTGCCTCACAGCGCCAGGGACATGGATTCGATTCCCAGCTTGGATGACTGTCTGTGTGGAGTCTGGACATTCTCCCCATGTCTGCTTGGGGTTTCCTCCGGGTGCTCCGATTTCCTCCCACAGTCCAAAGATGTGCACGTTAGGTGCTAAATTCTCTCTCACTGCACCCGAACAGGTGCCAAGAGTGTGGCGACTTGGGGGTTTTCACAGTAACTTAATTGCAGTGTTAATGTAACTTGTAACTAATAACTACTTTACTGAGCCAGGAATCAAAACCGGGTCCCTAGCGCTGTGAGGCAGTGGTGCTAACCACTATGCCACCGTGCCGCTCATGGTGCTAACATTCCACCTGAGCCAGCAGATCAAGTCTCGCATCTCATTTGAAAGCCAACACCTCTGACAAGGCAGCCTCATCAGTACAGTATTCAAGTATTGACCTCGAATAAGTCCTTAGGCTTAAACCCACAATCTTGTGATTCAGAGGAAGGAATGCTGCAAATTAAACTAAATTGACACTTGTGCAAAAGGAATAGTGGCTGACAGATTGATAGATTCGATGTATATTTCAGACACAATGAATAATAATATAAAGGTATCTAACCTCCTTCAAATTGCACTAAAAGGAGTATTTGATCAGTCTCCTTTCCTCAAGTCTTTTTAGTGCAAGTTAATTTTCCTTTTCAAGGTTCTTGCTGATGCCTTTGGCCAAACACTTTTTCATTGCATTCATTTCCATTTCCCTATAGCCAGCAATCGCCATGGCAATATGAGTGATTATTTGGAAATTACAGATCCCACCTTCCTATCTCTGCATTGAGATCATTAAAAAAAAAATCAAAACAGCCCTGGTTTATTCTGCACGCCTCTTCATGCTTTGCCCCAGTGTTTTTTATTCATTCATGGAATGTGGGTGTCGCTGGCTGGGCCGCCCTTAATTGCCCATCCCTGAGGGTATTTGAGTATCAGTCACATGGCTGTGGCTCTGGAGTTACATGTAGGCCAGACCAGGTAAGGACGGCAGATTTCCTTCCCTAAGGACCAGGTGGGTTTTTACGACAATCGACAATGGTTTTTTCATGGTCATCAGTAGACTTTTAATTCTGGATTTTTATTGAATTCAAATTACACTATCTGCAACGGTGGGATTTGTACCCGTGTCCCCAGAGCGCCAAGGGCCCGGGTTCAATTCCAGCCTCAGGTCACTGTCTGTCCGGAGTCTGCACATTCTCCCCATGTCTGTGTGGGTTTCCTCCGGGTGCTCTGGTTTCCTCCCACACTCCAAAGATGTGCAGGTTAGGTTGATAGGCCATGCTAAATGACCCTAGTGTTAGGTGGTTAGTAGGGTAAATAAGTAGGGTTATGGGATTGTGGTCTGTGCAGACTTGATGGGCTGAATGGCCTCCTTCTATACTGTAGGGATTCTATGATTCTAGTTGACTGACTGGGATTCCTCCCTGCTGCTGTTGCACTTATATCTTCACCCTGCTGGCTTTGACAGTTATTGGACAGTAATCAGATATGCAACAGAGGAGAACTCTTCCTCCACCCCTCCCTTTCCCTCTCATTGTGTCAAGTTTCCAATATTCCAAGAGGTCCCTCGAGGTTCCATGAATGGAAGATTAATTGCTGGGTGGGGTACAGCCCCGAGCAAGCCAGGGAGAAAAATCATTGGGGCCTCGTTAAAATTGGGTGCTTTTTCCCCAATTTCCTTTGAACTGCCTTTTTTCCCTAAGAAGCATTGGAGATGGGGGTAGAAAGGCGGGTTGATGGGAACTAGGCTGGTGTTGGGGTGGGGCGGGGTTGGGGGGGGGGGCGTGCAGCAGCGGTGGGGTGGGAGGTGGGGAATTGGGATATAGTCATAGAATGCATCTCTTAAATCAGGCCGGTTCAAGCAGATATAAAAGACCCTGTGCCATTATTCAAGAAGAGGGGGGAGTTCTTCCAATGCCTTGTCCACATGTTCATGCTTTAACCACCGCACCCCGCCCTCACCACCAGTAAAAGCAGACTAACCAATCATTCACCTCACACTGGACATTGGCAGAGTCAAAGCTAAAGTCACCACAGCCCCAGATGACTATACTGGTGGTGATTTATTTTATTCATCTGTGGGACATGGACGTTGCTGGCTGGCCAGCATTTATTGCCCATCCCTATTTGCCCTTGGAGGGCAGTTGAGAGTCAACCACATTGCTGTGGCTCTGGATCACATGTAGGCCAGGCCAGGTAAGGATGGCAGATTTCCTTCCCTGAAGGACATTAGTGAACCAGATGGGTTTTTCCGACAATGGTTTCATGATCATCATTGGATTCCTAACTCCAGATATTTTTTATTGAATTCAAATTCCACTATCTGCCGAGGAGGGATTTGAATCCGGGTCTCCAGAATATTAGCTGAGTTTCTGGATTAATAGTCGAGTGATAATACCACGAGGCCATCACCTTCCCCTTCAACTTGAGGATCACCATACCTCAGGCGAGGGGTAAGGTTGAGAATAACCTCAGCTGGTACAGGAATTGACCCCACACTGTTGGCATTGCTCTGCATCACTAACCAGCCGTCCAGCCAACTGAGCTAATTACACTGACCACAACTGTCTGAATTTGGTGCAGGCCAATGAGACAATGGTTGGAAGTCTTTTTGGGATGTTTTGAGGATGAGAGAGCCAAGTCCTTTCTGCCGCTTCATTAGCTGGTGCTGAGTGGAGTTTGCACTTTGCAGGAAAATATTTGACATTCAAGGTAGAAATTCAGTTAGTAAAGGTGCACGTCTCACTATGGGAACACTTCCACACCTGTTAACACGTACAGAATGTATTGGTGGAATGGGTGAGAGGGCACACACGTCTTGCTTTCTCCACACAACAGTGCTCTACAGATTAAATCGACCTTCAATAGTGTACTCGCAGGGTGCGGAAAGTCCATTTGCACCTTTTGTAGAAAACGTGGCCAGTTCAGTTTACTGTGACAGACGCTGGGTCTTCTGTCTGTCGCTTGGATCTCAATTAACGCGAGCGTTCCCAATCCTGCCTGTCCTTTGTCTAAAAATATAAAATTTGTCTGATATTCGGGTAAGCGTTCTCCAAGGCGGCCTTCGCGACACACGACAGCGCAGAGTCGCTGAGCAGAAACTGATAGCCAAGTTCCGCACACACGCGGACGGCCTCAACCGGGATATTGGGTTCATGTCACACTATTTGTAACGCCCACAGTTGCGTGGACCTGCAGAGTTTCACTGGCTGTCTTGTCTGGAGACAATACACATCTTTTTAGCCTGTCTTGATGCTCTCTCCACTCCCATTGTTTTGTTTCTTAAAGACTTGATTAGTTGTAAGCATTCGCATTCCAACCATTATTCATGTAAATTGAGTCTGTGTCTTTATAAACTCTGTTTGTGAACAGAATTCCCACTCACCTGAAGAAGGGGCTTAGAGCTTCGAAAGCTTGTGTGGCTTTTGCTACCAAATAAACCTGTTGGACTTTAACCTGGTGTTGTTAAACTTCTTACTGTAAAAAAAAGGGCAAATTATTCCCAAGGAGCCCTTGAGCCAATTCAACAAAGGCCTTTTTGGCAGCGTCTGGCGTCATGGACTGTCATGATGTGGAGATGCCGGCGTTGGACTTGGGTAAACACAGTGAGAAGTTTAACAACACCAGGTTAAAGTCCAACAGGTTTATTTGGTAGCAAAAGCCACAAGCATTCGGAGCCTTAAGCCCCTTCTTCAGGTGAGTGGGAATTCTGTTCACAAACAGGGCGTATAAAGACACAAACTCAATTTACAAAATAATGTTTATTCTGTATTTACAGAATTCTGTAAATACGGTGGGGGGCGGTGGGGGGGGGGGGGCGGTGGGGAGGGGGGAATCAGCTATAGTTAGTAAATGGCCTAGGAATGTGGGAATTGGAGTAAAGATTTTGTTTTTAAAAACCTCCTGTTTATATAACGTCCTTCATGACCTAAGGGCACCCCAAAGTGCTCTACCACCAAGAAATTCCTTTTAAATGTAATCACTGCTACAATGGATGCAGCAAGGCAGACAATTTGTGCACAGCAAGCTCCCACAAAGAGCAAGGTGGTAATCCACAGGTTTCAGTCTCATCGGCTGAGGGTTGGATATTGGTCGGGGCACCGGAGAGAACGTTCCGGCCTTTCTTCTGAATAACGTCATTGGGACTTTAAACCTCCACCTCAGAGGACAGCAGAGGCGTCAGTTTAAATTTGCATCTGGATTAGACCATTTGTCTAAACAAGGCAGCACGGTGGCACAGTGGTTAGCACTGCTGCCTCAGTGCCAGGGACCTGGGTTCGATTCTTGGCTTGGGTCACTGTCTGTGTGGAGTTTGCACGTTCTCCCCATGTCTGCGTGGGTTTCCTCCGGGTGCTCCGGTTTCCTCCCACATTCTGAAAGACGTGCTGGTTCGGTGCATTGATCCGAACAGGCGCCGGAGTGTGGCGACTCGGGGAATTTCACAGTAACTTCATTGCAGTGTTAATGTAAGCCTTACTTGTGACTACTGAATAAATAAACTTTATCCACCTTGTGCTAAAGTTGATCATTCACTGCCTATTTCCCCCCCCCCCATCCCTTTACCTGCAGAAAGCCTCAGGGTTATTCTGGAACTGTAGCTCTCTGAAACATTGAATTCCATAACTGCACAAGCTCTTGGTGAATTTGTTTCCTCTCGGATGAACACACTGTTTAAATTCTAGGTTTGCCCACTTATTCAGGGCTTCCCGAGAGCCAGGTCACACCTGACTGAACCTGTCAATCCCCTCTGTTGTCTAAGACACTTCAATCAATCAGTGTTCGAGCCCCCATGTCTGACCCTCACACACAAAGAAAGGCGTTCCCACAGCAGGGATTGTTGCATTCATTCCGGTATCTTGTTGAAATCTCACTCTGCATTGTTGAACCTGCCAATAAAAGTGCTGGGGAAAACCTGACAAGCGGAGTAATTATTTTTTTGTTATTCGTTCAGGGGCTGTGGGCGTCGCTGGCTGGGCCAGAATTTATTGCCCATTCCTAATTGCTCTTGAACTGAGTGGCTTGCTCGGCTATTTCAGAGGGCATTTACGAGTCAACCACATTGCTGTGGCTCTGGACTTACACGTAGGTCAGACCAGGTAAGGATGGCAGATTTCCTTCCCTGAAGGACATTTGTGAACAGATGGGTTTTACAACAATCGACAATGGTTTCATGAGGCATGGTGGTTAGCACTGCTGCCTCAAAGCGCCAGGGATCCGGGTGACTGTCTTTGTGGAGTTTGCACGTCTCCCGGTCTCTGCGTGGGTTTCCTCCAGATGCTCTGGTATCCTCCCACACTCCAAAGATGTGCAGGTTAGGATTAGCCATGGTAAATGGGTGAGGGGGGAGGTGGGGTGGGGTAAAGATGCTCTGTCAGTGCAGACGTGATGGGCTGACTCGCTTCCTTCTGCACTGTGGGGATTCTATGGTCATCATCGGACTTTTCATTCCAGATTTTTATTGAATTCAAACTTCACCATCTGCCATGGTGGGATTTTAACCTGGGTCTCCGGAGCATTGCCCTGGATCTCTGGATTACTAGCCCAATTACAATACCACTGCTTCCTCTTTCAATAATCAACGCTAATAATTTATATTTATATAGCTCCTTTAATGTAACAAAGCTTCACAAGGTGCCACACGGGAACATTATAAAACAAAGTACAAGACTGAGTCACTAATAAGGAAATATTAAGTCAGGTGACTAAAAGATGGGTTAAAGAGATAGGATTGAAGGAGTGTCTGTGAGGAAGAAAGTGAAGTAGAGAGACAGGCAGTGTTGGGAGGAAAAGGAGGGACAAGGTTTAATGAGATTGTGGCACTTCTGCAAGCTAACTCCATATTCTTGCCTTGGCTCCATACCCAAAGGATACAGTAACACAAGAAATAGGAGCTGATCACCATTTGTCCCATTATTCTGTTCCACTACTCAATACAATCTCAGCTGATTGTAGGCTTCAACTCCCATTTTCTCGTCTGCTCCTCATATCCCTTAATTCCGAGATAACAAAAATGTATTAAATGATGGTGCATTTACAATCCTCTGGGGTTGAGAATTACAAAGATCCTTTGAACTGTAAAGATCCTGTGAGTGAAGCAATTTCTCCTCATGACAGTCCTAAATGACCAGCCCCTTATCCTGAGACTTGTGCCCCATCGACCAACAGAATCAATCTCTCAGCATCTACCCTATCGATCTCACACACAGGGCCCTGTACTATGTGGACAGAAGGAAAATGTCCATGCATTAAGCCTTTTTCAATTAAACTAAAGCTGGGAGGCCAGCCATCCCTTTCTTCATTCCCCATGTCAGTGACTGACCAATGAGTCAACCTGCCTGGTTTGAAATTAAACAAAAGCTTGGCAGTTAACAGTTAACCAAGGGGCATTCTCCATGGCAACACATCTACCAACGAGAGTCTATTTGCCAACCAATTAGTGCATGCATGCAGTGCAAATTGTTATTCCCATTACAATTTGGTATTCTTGTTAATCTGCCCTGATGAGTGCAAGATGAAAAGCTTCATCAGCATGTCTCTTTTTGCAGCAATACTGAAGTCTTTAAAGGAGATGTACGAGGCATGTTTTTTACACAGAAGGTAGTGGGTGCTTGGAACTTGCTGCCGGGGGAGGTAGTGGAAGCAGATACGATAGTGACTTTTAAGGGGTGTCTTGACAAACACATGAATAGGATGGGAATAGAGGGATACGGTCCCCGGAAGGATAGGGGGTTTTAGTTCAGTTGGGCAGCATGGTCAGTGCAGGCTTGAAGGGCCTAAGGGCCTGTTCCTGTGCTGTAATTTTCTTTGTTCTTGGATCCTAAGCAACTAAAGGCATGGTCACCAAAGGTGGAGCAACTAGAATTGGTGATGGCACACAGGAGATCAGAATTAGAGGGGCACAGATATCTCAGAGAGCTGTGGGCTGGAATTTTACTGCCCTCCCCACCACGGTAATCGGAGCGGACGAGGGACGGACAATGGGAAGGTCCCTTGACCTCGGGCGGGATTTTACGGTTTCAGGATGAGCAAGGCCATAAAATCCTACCTGTGGAGTTCGAGCAGATTACAAGGATAGGGAAGGGCAAGACCATCGAGGGATTTGGAAAAAAAAGGGTGAGAATTTTCAAATCGAGATGGTGGCTTGACTGAGAGCCCCTGTAGGTCATCGCGCATGGGGCAGGGTGGGTGATAGGTCAGTGTTGAGACCTAACAGGCAACTGTTAAGCCTGGACATACTAACAGAGAAGACACGGTAGCACAATGGTTAGCACTGTTGCCTCACAGCGCCAGGGACCCGGGTTCAATTCCAGCCTCGGCTCACTCTCTGTGTGGAGTTTGCACATTCCTCTGTGTCTACGTGGGTTTCCTCTGGGTGCTCCGGTTTCCTCCCACAGTCCAAAAATGCGCGAGTTAGATGGATTGGCCATGCTAAATTGCCCCTTAGTGTTAGGGGGACTAGCTAGGGTAAATGCACGGGGTTATGGGGATAGGGCCTGGGTGGGATTGTGGTCGGTGTAGGCTCGATGGGCCGAATGGCCTCCTTCTGCAATGTAGGATTCTATGAGATGTAACTCATCCAAGGCTGCAAGTTGAACGCGAAGAGCCTTGGGCTGCTTATCGAGACTGTCTTTCCACATTAGACAAACAGCAAAAGGCTGAAGTGCTGGGAGAAAGTCTGAGCAGTTAGCATAGATGACTGAATATTTCATTTGCCGCTTCTCCGCCAATCAACGCAGCGGGGTTTTGATGCTATCTCAATGCAGCAGCCTTTTGAATTAAATGTGGCCTGAGCGTGCAATAGTAACTGAGGGAAACAACATTGTTAAATAATTCTGTTAAATGAAGGGAGTGTGGGGATATCAAACCATCTGGATAACATGTTACTCATTAACTTTCTAACTGATGCCAATGCACATTTTACTCAAAAATATCAAATGGAACGTTCTGGTGAATTCAGTTCATTTTAACTACTAAAAGCCGCAGCCATTGTCTTGGTTTCCAGTGACTGAAGTGAGATGTTATGACACTGCACTTTACATGGCGTTTTCTTCCTTTATTGTCTGTGTTCCACATCAAAGCCCCAAGTGAGCTTTGGCGGTGAGTTCAGGCAAATCTGTCAACCTCGGGGGGTATCAGAGATGCTGATCTTTCTGAATCACAGCTAACCACCTGCCGGCGTGACAGTTTCGGAGGAGCAGAGAAGCAGGAAGAGGTCACTCAGGTCCTTGAACCTGATTCAATTAGACCATGCCTGATCTCCATCTTAACTCCATCTAACCACCTTTGTAAATAGCCTTGTTTATCAGGCACCCAGATTTGAAACTGCCTGCTGTTGCCGCCACCCACCCCCCACCCCCCCCCCCCCACCACCACCCCCACCCCCCCCTGCCCATCATCAGCTTTTTAGAAATGAGTTCCAGATTCCCACTAGCTTTTGGGGTAACATCATTCCCAAACAACCTCGCTCGAATTTGAAAGTTTTGCTGTCTTGTTCTGGACTCCCCACCTTGATAAGTTCTCACTTCAAATAGATCGCCACTTCATCACAGAATCTCTAAAGTGCAGCAAGAGGCCTTTCAGCCCACCGAGTCTGCGCCAACTTTCTGAAAGGGCAGTTTTGGAGTACATAAAAACGTAAGAACTAGGAGCAGGAGTAGGCCATCTGGTCCCTCGAGCCTGCTCCGCCATTCAATAAGATCATGGCTGATCTTTTCGTGGACTCAGCTCCACTTACCCGCCCGCTCACCATCACCCTTAATTCCTTTACTGTTCAAAAATCTATATCCTTGCCTTATAAACATTCAACTGCTTCACTGGGCAGGGAACTCCACAGATTCACAATCCTTTGTGTGAAGAAGTTCCTCCTCAACTCAGTCCTAAATCTGCTCCCCCTTATTTTGAGGCCATGCCCCCTGGTTCTAGTTTTACCCGCCAGTGGAAACAACCTCCCTGCTTCGATCTTATCTATTCCCTTCATAATCTTATATGTTTCTAAAAGATCTCCCCTCATTCTTCTGAATTCCAATGAGTATAGTCCCAGTCTACTCAGTCTCTCCTCATAAGCCAACCCTCTCGACTCCTGAATCAACCCAGTGAACCTCCTCTGCACCCCCTCCAGTGCCAGTACATCCCTCCTTTGTGGGAGGCAACCAGAGCATCCGGAGGAAACCCACGCAGATGCGGAGAGAACGTGTGAAGTACATACAGACAGTCACCCGAGGCCGGAATTGAACCCGGGTCCCTGGCGCTGTGAGGCAGCAGTGCTAACCATTGTGTCACTATGCTGCCCATAATCTTTATATTCAAGACACTGTAAACTCAATCCGTGCCCTCACGATTCAACTCTTTGGGCAGGATTAACCCCGCGACCCACCACGTGGCGACGGGAGACAGCCGGTGGTGGGACCTTCTGGCTCCGCCATTGTCAATGGGATTTCCTGTTGGAATGCACCTCTGGCTGCCGTGTAACCCGCATCAACGGCAGGAAGTTCTGGACTTTATCTGTAAACCGGAGACAAACCACCAATTTATTATGGGAAGGCGATGGCCGAGTGGTATCGCTAGACTATTAATCCAGAAACACAGCTGATGTTCTGGGGACCCGGGTTCGAATCCCGCCACGGCAGATGGTGGAATTTGAATTCAATAAAAAAAAATCTGGGGTTAAGAATCTACTGATGACCATGAAACCATTGCCGATTGTCGGAAAAACCCATCTGGTTCCTTTAGGGAAGGAAATCTGCTGTCCTTACCTGGTCTGGCCTACATGTGACTCCAGAGCCACAGCAACATGGTTGACTCTCAACTGCCCTCCAAGGGCAACTAGGGATGGGCAATAAATGCAGGCCCAGCCAGCGATGCCCATGTCCCATGAATGAATTAAAAAAAAGATATATGTGAAACCCAAAAAACAGAATACCAGAATTGCAGTAATGACTGTAACTTTGCTTCACCATTGTAAAAAAATAAACTTCGAAAATCTTAACACGTTTTTTTGGCCAGCGTTGATGATGGTGAGATGTATGTAGGAGTGAATTCTCATTAAAAACACCGAGGGACAAAGGTTACCTCGCAAAATACCACGCATCCCTTCTCTTTAATGTTGCCAGCTGCTCCAAAGGAGGACAGCAAAAGTAACCCCGATAAAAATTAAAGCTGTCAAATAAAATGGATTGCAAAGACACTGGGGCCGTGCATCAGAATTTCTAAAACAAACAATTCACACAAGACAATGAAAAACAGAAGCTTGTACACAAGGCCCCCTTAAGGCACAGGCCTACAATCAATATTAGTCACAATGGCATCGGCACACTTGACAAGGCAGAAGATTCACCATCATCCCTCCATCCAGAGGGACAAAAGACAGCAGGAAATTTCTCTCAAACCATCAAAGGCATTTTCAAATTGTTACAGAATTGCCGCAGCCACAAATACCTCCAAAAAAATGAAAGCTGCACCGCAAAGAGAAATTCTGGACCCTCATGCCTGTCCTGGCATGGATTTATATTTATCGCAAAGTCGGCAAAGGGAAATTTATTTTCTCTGAAAGCAAAAGACAAAACCCATTATTGTAACGCCGCACATTTTTCATTGTCTAGATTCTGTCAGAGGCTGGAATAAGGTGTACTGCACAGCTGAACAAGTGCCATTATAGCGAATTGCTGTCACACCAATTTGAGAGTACACTTGAAGGGTTGATGTTAGGATTACAGCAATATGATCGCCTCTCGGAGGATGTGTCCCTCCAGCCAAAAGACAATGGTCAAATCCTCATTAACAGAATCACCAGCGTGCTAATTAACAGAAGATTATAAGATCTCGGAGCAGAATTAGGCCATTCGGCCCATCTGCTCTGCCATTCAATCATGGTTGAGATCATCATTCTCATCCCCATTCTCCTGCCTTCCCCCTGTAACCCTTGATCCCCTTATTGATCAAGAACCTATCTCTCTAACTTAAAGACACTCAATGACCTGGCCTCCACAGCCCTCTGTGGCAATGAGTTCCACAGATTCACCACCCTCTGGCTGAAGAAATTCCTCCTCATCTCAGTTTTAAAGGAGCGTCCCTTCACTCTGAGGTTGTGCCCTCGCGTTCTGGTCTTCCCCACTAGTGGAAACATCCTCTCCACGTCCGCTCTATCTAGGCTTCTTAATATTCAGTAAGTTTCAATTAGACCCCCCCCCTCACCCTTCTAAACTCCCTCGAGTATAGACCCAGACTCCTCAACCGCTCCTCAGATGACAAATCCTTCATTCCTGGGATTGTTCTTGTAGCCTTGAAAGGCCTGACTTGGGGAAGCTGAACTAAATTCTCAATAGGCTCTAATTTTAGCCGGTCTGTTTTTCCAGCCAGTAACTATGTCTGTGTGTTTTCTCCAGATAAGGTCAGCTGAGGTCTGGACAGTGTAAGAGACAGGTCCATGTTTGCGAAATGACTGTGGCAATAACAAGTTCACAGAAGCTGTGCTGGAGCTCTGAGGCAAATCGACCCCAAAAAAAAGGGTTAAAGTCGTTGTCTGGTAAAGTTTAGAATTAATTCGAGACCAAAATGAAGAGTGAGCAGATGAAGAAAAGCAGGAGTGTTGTTTGCCAGCTATTGATTTTCAAATGCTTCTGAAAACCTATCGATCCTGAGAGGGGAATTAGCAAGTTTTAAAAATCACCTGTATTTTTCTACTTCGTTAACCTGTGGCCACGTATTAATTCCTGGGTCCCAATTAAGATATGACCACCTACAGGCCATAGGCCGATTGAAGGACATCTAAAGGTTTCACCCGGACGGCTGTGCCCTAGACTGCAAGCCCTCATTAAATTTACTGAAGTGGCATTCGATGTAGCGTGTGGCCCAAGAACGATGGGGGAAGCTTCAGCGGGGAGAGGGTGCAAAGGTGGCCAACTGCTCCAGTTTTGCGCATCCTTGCAAAGGCCCCCAACAAGACAAATCAAGAATGAGTCAAAACTTGCTGCCATTTTGCCTGGCAGGCGAGCTCATCAAGGGTGTGCAGGGAGCGTCCATGCTCCGATAATTGGCCCCGATCCTTGCTCACTCATTTGCAATTGAACTGCCAGGTTGATAAGCCGTCTTATTCAAGCTAACTCTGAATCAGATCGCTACCTTCTCCGCGAAGACAGGAGCAGAGCTGGAGTCCGTTACTCAACCGGAATGGAAATGCGGGTAAGAGTTCGATGGATTGGAGGAGTTTCGTCGTGAAAGTCAACTTTTCATTGAGGTCATGGGTCGGGAACATCCTGACAAACCTTGCAATTGCCGCACGCAGCGGGCCGTGGATGTGTAATTCAGCGTTATAAGTTCTTTGGGCCAAGGATGAGCCTGATGTGTTTGAGTGGAAACAAAATGTTGTGTATTGTGGGGTCAAGGGGATAGGGCCTGGGTGAGATTGCGGTCGGCGCAGACCCAAAAGGCCGAATGACCTCCAGTAGGGATTCTACGACACTCAGGAACACTCAATAAACATACGTAGTTTTATCGTGGTGTGTTCTCTCTCATACCTGCTGCTCCACCTCCTTACATACATTACTACAACAGGTGAGCCAACAGGGTCAAATATATAACACTTCCTCCCCTCTTAATTTGAACGTCCCCAAATCAAGTTCACCATGAACAATAGTCAATCGGTTAGTCGCTGCTATAAATTCAGGCAGTCTGGAGGTCGTCGCAATTGGAACAGTTGACGGTAAACTTCTGGCGTTTATATCTTCACACTGAGGTCAGTGGTGGCTGGTTTAACCGGCATTGACATGGGAACTGGAGGCTGTCTCTGCAGCTGAACAGAAGGTGAGGTGTCGGCATCCCAAACGGTCTCTGGTGGTATCGGGGTCACAGGAAAGTCCTGACCTGGTAATCTGAATTCTCCACTGGCTCTAACTTTAACCAGTCTGTTTTTCCAGCCAGTAACTGGTCTGCGTGTTTCCTCCAGATAAGGCCATCTGAGGACTGGACAGTGTAAGAGACAAGTCCAATTTGCAAAAGGACTTTGGCAGGAACCCATTTCTCCCCCTGTGGAATAATTCCGAGCCAAGGTTCCTTGTCCCTGGTGGAAAACTCGGTGCTTTGCCTGCTTTCACACCATTCCACCTGTGCTGGCTGTTGTTGTCTGACATTTTCCTTGGCTTTTGGAGGTTTTCGAAAATCAAAAGCACAACACCGTTTCACTTTGAGTAATGCAGGAGAGGTCGTGGCATGTGTGGTGCTCCGATAGACCAGTAAGAATTTGTCGATGCTTTGGCTCACTGATGAGATCCCGAGGCTTGTGTTTTGCAACACGAACACCTTAACTGGTCGACTGCAACTATAGTTTTGCGTGGAGCTGTTCCATGCAGGCTTACTGCTTTTCTACTCGCGTGACCAATTCAACAATCTCATTCTGGCACGTAATCTCAGCTTCTTTCTCTGTCTGAATTGCTGATTCTACTGTCAATTTCAATGCTTTTACCTCTTCAGTTAATTTCTCATTGTCAAGCTTCCTTTTTCAAGTTCTTATTCTCTTATTCAATTCCTCACTGGTCTTGTTTGTACGTTCTAGTTGCTTTTTCACAGGGGGTTAGCTTATTCTCCATTGTCTCATTAAGTTCCCCTTTTTCACTCCAATTTGTAAATTTTTCGTAACTTTTATTTTTCAAGTTTGCTGTCATTCCTTTCATCTTGATTTTCTGATGTCTCCTCTCGAGCTTTAACTCTTTTTGCCGATTCTTCTTTACATTCAGCAGTTCCAGGTTTCTTTTGAAGTCTTCAATTTCTGTGTTTTGTCCGAGGGAAATCCATCATGTTCTTACTGGACACATACATTGCACAGATGGAACCTTAACTTCAACCAAACCATTTTTGACTTCACTGTGGGTTGGGCCTGTCTCTGACAAAAGAGTTGACTTGTTTCCATTCTGCAATTTTCACATTTCCCTTCATTTGGTCAATTATTGTATTTTGTTGTCGTCCTTCCAGGATCTCTCAATGTCCTCCTTCTAGGATGTCTCAGTGTCGTCCTTCCAGGGTCTCTGAGTGTCCTCCTCCTGGGGTCTCACAGTGCCCTCCTTCCAGGGTCTCTCAGTGCCCTCCTCCTGGGGTCTCTCAGTGCCCTCCTCCTGGGGTCTCTCAGTGCCCTCCTCCTGGGGTCTCTCAGTGCCCTCCTCCTGGGGTCTCTCAGTGCCCTCCTCCTGGGGTCTCTCAGTGCCCTCCTCCTGGGGTCTCTCAGTGCCCTCCTCCTGGGGTCTCTCAGTGCCCTCCTCCTGGGGTCTCTCAGTGCCCTCCTTCCAGGCTCTTTCGGCACCCTCCTCCTGGGGTCTCTCAGTGCCCTCCTCCTGGGGTCTCTCAGTGCCCTCCTCCCGGGGTCTCTTAGTGCCCTCTTCCCGGGGTCTTTCAGTGCCCTCTTCCTGGGGTCTCTCAGTGCCCTCCTTTAGAGGCCTTTATTGCCTCTTCTTTGAGGCGGCACGGTAGCACAGTGGTTAGCACTGCTGCTTCACAGCTCCAGGGACCTGGGTTCGATTCCCGGCTTGGGTCACTGTCTGTGCGGAGTTTGCACATTCTCCTCGTGCCTGCGTGGGTTTCCTCCGGGTGCTCCGGTTTCCTCCCACAGTCCAAAGATGTGCGGGTTAGGTTGATTGGCCATGCTAAAAAATTGCCCTTAGTGTCTAAGGATGAGAGGGATTAGGGGGTAGGGCCTGGGTGGGATTGTGGTCGGTGCAGACTCGATGGGCCGAATGGCCTCTTTCTGTGCTGTAGGGTTTCTAAGATTCTAAGATCTTCATTGCTGATGGACCTTTTTCAAGAGTTGCCCTCTATCTGTGGTCATCTCCAAATTCCCTGTCCATTGTCATTAGTTCCTCCTTGTGGTTGCTACATTAAATGTACAACCACTTCAAAATTGTCAACATTTTCCCACTGAGCTGTTCACAGCTTCTCTGTGTGTTCTTCCCCTGCTTTTGAAGTCTTGCCGTGAACCCGACAGGTCTTTTTCGTACCTTCAGAACTTCACTTTTACTGTTAGAAAGCCCTCCGAGCAATCCCTGCAGCTTTCTTCCTTTCCTCTGGCTGCCTGGGGGGTCTGTTTTTTCCCCCTTGCCCTCGCTGTGCCGTCCTTTCCTTTGTCAATTTCACTGGACGATCCGTTGTTTTCGAGGTCCGAGGGTCTGTTTTTAAAACTTCATAACTTTCTGTTTCAAAACAGTTTGGGATCTTCTTCTCCAAACTCCGGAACTTTGTCACCTGCAGTCCCTCAGCTGTGGAACCCCTGCAGACTCTGCTTGGGTCGGGAGCCTGGGGCGTTTTTCTCTGTCCATCTAAAACGTCGCATTCTGTGCTCTCTTTTTCCTTTAAAAACAACTTTCCTGAAACTCTTTGTCTTGGTTTTCAACTTAAGTTCCACTTTTCCTTAACCTCAAAGTCACAGAGTTATTTTTCTTTATTCCATTCTGTACATTTCAAACCCTCTGACTGCATTGGCTAATTCAGGTTCATTCCCCGTTCGCCCATCAGGGTCTGGCAATATCTCAACATCTCAAGTGGGTCTGTTCACCCAAAGACAGGCAATCGGGTAAGTACCTTTTTTCCTCTTTCCTGGATAGAGTGGACGTGGAGAGGATGTTTCCACGAGTAGGAAAAACTAGAACCAGAGGACACAACCTCAGGCTAAAGGGACGATCCTTTAAAACAGAGATGAGGAGGAATTTCTTCAGTGGTGAATCTGCGGAATTCTTTGCCACAGAAGGCTGTGGAGGCCTACAGACGAAGGGTTGGTGAACTGCAATCAGATTCATTCTAAAAGTTTCATTTCTAATTTACATTTAAAGTTTTGTTTTCCGCTGAAATCTGAGTTCATGAGCAATCATACAAAAATAGAAAATGAGTAATGGAGGGATAAAATACAACGGGAAATCATAAACAATAGGGAACTTGGTGTGGCACAGTGGCACATGGGCAGCACGGTGGCACAGTGGTTAGCACCGCTGCCTCACAGCTCCAGGGACCCGGGTTCTATTCCGGCCTCGGGTGACTGTCTGTGTGGAGTTTGCACGTTCTCCCCGTATCTGCATGGGTTTCCTCCGGGTGCTCTGGCTTCATCCCACAGTCCAACAATGAGTGGGTTAGGTGGTTTGGCGGTGCTAAATTGCCTCTTAAGTGTCCCAAGATGTGCAGGTTAGGTGGATTGGCCATGCTAAATTGCCCCTTAAGTGTCCCAAGATGTGCAGGTTAGGTGGATTGGCCATGCTAAATTGCCTCTTAAGTGTCCCAAGATGTGTAGGTTAGGTGGGTCAGTGGGGTAAATGTGGGGAGCTACGGGGATAGGGCATGCGGTAGGTTGCTCTTTTGGAGAGTTGGTGCAGACTCGATGGGCCAAATGGCCTCCTTCTGTACTGTAGGGATTCTGTGGTTCTATGAACTGCTGACATTAGGGAACAGGGCACATTGTGAGTGATTCACTCTCAAAATTTAAAACAAATTTTTTTTCAAGGAATGTGATCATTGCTGACAAAGCCAGCCTGTTGCTCATCCATAATTGCCAGCTTGAAGGCATATTTTGGAGGCAACAATACAAATACCTGCAAGTAACAATGAAAAGGTAACCACCTTGTATGAATCAGCATTGCTGGGCAACAATGAAAAACATGGCATGGAACAATTCTGCATTATGCAATGCTTTCAAGGAGTTGGTTTAGCTCAGTTGGCTGGATGGCTGGTTAGTGATACCAAGCGTTGCCAACAGCATGAATTCAATTCCTGTACCGGGTGAGGTCATTCACGAAGGCCCCACCTTCTCAACCTTGCCTCTCGCCTGAGACTTGGTGACTGTCAGGTTAAATCAACCCCGCCCGGGTCAGCTCTCCCCCTCACATTTCAAGAAGAAATTAGATATGGAATCCTACAGAGCAGAAGGAGGCCATTCGGCCCATCGAGTCTGCACCAACCACAATCCCACCCAGGCCCTATCCCCATACCCCCTTGCATTTACCCTAGCTCATCCCCCTGACACTAAGGGGCAATTTAGCATGGCCAATCCACCTAACCCACACATCCTTGGACTGTGCGAGGAAACCGGAGCACCCGGAGGAAACCCACGCAGACATGGGGAGAATGTGCAAACTCCACACAGACAGTGATCCAAGCCGGAAATCAAATCTGGATCCCGGGTGCTGTGAGGCAGCAGCGCTAACCACTGTGCTACCGTGCCGCTAAGCTCTTGGGGCTAATGGGATCAAGAAATATGTGGAGGAAGGGGGCTCCAGGATATTGAATTTGGTGATCAGCCATGATCATAATGGATGGCGGAGCAGGCTCAAATGGCCGAATGGCCTACTCCTGCTTCTATTTTCTGTTTTTCTAAAAGGGCGATCAGTCTATGGTCATCTGGGACGATGGCAACTTCGCCTGTTTGTTGGGTTTGTTATCTTTTCTCTGTGGCTGTAGGAGAGACCACTGTTTTATTGGTTGCGTGAAACTACCATGAACAGAAAAAAAGATTTGATCCTTGACTTATTGTAAAGTTGTTCCCGCGTAGATATGAGATTGCGTTTGTTTTTAAAAAATCTATATTCTGCCCGATCCGAAGGAAAGTACTTTGATCACGGCTTGCAATGTAAAGTATGGACCCAGCCCTCGTGTCTAAAGGTTCTTTCTACAATGTGCTGAGGGGGAAAAAAAATTCCATGATAGTATTTGCTTCCCTTTGGGTAGAACGCAGACTCCCTCAGGATATGGAGATCGTGTTCAAACGTGGAGGAATCCCCACAAGTTTTTTTTAAAGTTTATTTTTTAGTGTCACAAGTAGCCTTACATTAACACTGCAATGAAATTACTGTGAAAATCCCTCAGTCGCCACACTCCGCTGCCTGTTTGGGTACACTGAGGGAGAATTCAGCATGGCCAATGCGCCCTAGCCAGCACATCTTTCAGACTGTGGGAGGAAACCAGCGCACCCAGAGGAAACCCACGCAGACACAAGGAGAACGTGCAGACTCTGCACAGACGGCGACCCAAGCTGGGAACCTGGGTCCCTGGCACTATGGGGCAGCAGTGCTAACCACTGTGCCACCCTGTCACCCTAGTGTGAACATTGGGTGAACATTGGTAGATGGCACTCATGGGGGCACCTGGAAAACTGATGCATCCTGACAAGCTTAGCAGTAAATGCACAAAACATGCCCGTTGTAAACTGGCATGTATCACTAAACTGGGAGGGAGTTCATGTGGCACCACTGCCAGCAGGTACATCTAAATAGAGATCACAGCATTGAGAAGTGCGACCGCCATGTTGGATATGGATGTTGCCATGGAAACAAGGGCAGATGAGGTCCCACTCTTACCACGGTTTATGCTCTTGTGAACTCACAAAGGACAATAAGCCCCAAAGGCTGTTTCACATTACACTTGGAACACCTCAAAGCAGGAAGGATAGATTCAAAATGAAATTCTAGTACAAAACAATGCAATTATTTGGAGCAAACGCTGTGAGAAAAACGGCTCTTTTACCCATCTATATTGGACATTTAGCCATTAATGCTCTATAAATATTATTGGTGGATGAATGAACAGTAAAAAGGAAGGCAGTATAATTTTGCTCTGAGTTATTTAGTCAGTGGAGGTCTGTCAGTGCTATACATGTGTTGCTCTGTTACAAGCCTCAGAGACATCCTTGCATTAGCTGCTGCTGTTGCTTCGGAGAATTGCCAAGCCAGCTTTCAAAACTAATTTCCTCTCCAATTTATCATTTTAGTCATCCTTCAAAGCAGAAGCTTGGACGTTCCCAACACCAACAGGGATTACGAATCCGGCTGGGGAATTCAGGAAGAACGTCTCTACGCAGAGGCTGCTTAGATTGTGGAATTCACCAGCACAAGAAAACAGCTGAGGTCAGCTACGTGGATATGTTTAGGGGGAAGCAGGAGAAGCAGGATGAGGGCAAACGGAAAAGCCGGGAATTTTGTCCTCTTTCTGTGCTGTAAATACTTGGTGACCACAAATACACAAAAAACAACGGCCAGTATACAAACACTGTGGATGGGCACAGTGGTTAGCACTGCTGCCCACGGCGCCAGGGACCTGGGTTCAATTCCGGCCTCAGGTCACTGTCGGTGTGGAATTTGCACGTTCTCCCCGTGTCTGGGTGGGTTTCCTCCGGGTGCTCCGGTTCCCTCCCACACTCCAAAGATGTGCAAGTTAGGTGGATTGGCCGTGCTAAATTAACCCTCGTGTCAGGGGATTAGCAGGGTAAATATGGGGGGGGTTACAGGAATAGGGCCTGGGTGGGGTTGTGATCAGTGCAGTCTCGATGGGCTGAATGGCTTCCCACTGCATTGTAGAGATTCGATGTTACTCACTTTCTTCAAATGCTTTATCATGATAGGAATATTAGAGATGTGAAGGGGTGGGTGGGTGGGTTTCTCCTTGACTGATCTGGGCAGCTGGGAGCAGGTCAGGAATCAGACTAACTAGAATTGGCAAACTCATCTGGATCTACCACCCAGGTTCTAACCACGACCTGGTGAACACGCGCAGCTTGTTCACAATGTCAGCGTACGTGCAGCACAATGTGAGATTATTGCAAGTGCAGATCCTGCACAGAGGAGCTTTCCCTCGTCCCAGGCAGAATGCTGACCACCTTGAAACTGGAATTACTCCGTCCACTGGATGAGGCCAATTCAGGCCTCCGATGGACCTCGAGTAACTGAAATAACTCCTGAGACCAGTGTCCCTTCATCAGATTCCCCGGCGGCACAGTGGTTAGCACTGCTGCCTCACAGCGCCGGGGACCCAGGTTCAATTCTGGCCTCGGGTCACTGTCAATGTGGTGTTTGTACGTTCTCACCGTGTCTGCGTGGGTTTCCTCCGGGTGCTCCGGTTTCCTCCCACAGTCCAAAGATGTGTGGGTTAGGTGGATTGGCCATGCTAAATTGATCCTAGTGTCAGGGTAAATATAGGGTTTCGGGAATAGGGCCTGGGTGGGATTGTGGTCGGTGCAGACTCGATGGGCCAAATGGCCCCTTCTGCACTGTAGGGATTCTATGATTTGACAAACTGCTAAGAGTGCTTCAGGTACAAAGTCAGACCCTGGAGTGTCAGGAAAGTTTAAAGTTTATTTATTAGAGTCACAAGTAGGCTTACATTAATACTGCAATGAAGTTACTGTGAAAATCCCCTAGTCTCCACACTCCGGAGCCTGTTCGGGTTACACTGAGGGAGAATTTAGCATGGCCAATGCACCCTAACCAGCACGTCTTTCGGACTGTGGGAGGAAGCCGGAGCACCCGGAGAAAACCCACGCAGACACGGGGAGAACGTGCAGATTCCGCACAGACAATGACCCGAACCGGGAATCGAACCTGGGTCCCTGGCGCGGTGAGGCAGCAGTGCTAACCACTGTGCCATCGAGCAGTAGACGTGACACTCCTCGTTATGTACACAGGTGAGACTCCCTGATGGGGCAGGCAATCAGTACCTCAAGCAGGGAGCTCATACTCCACCTCCTGGGCCTCACTGAGCTCATTACAGTGAATGGTGTAAAGAACGGTGTTAGAAACGTGAGAATGACATACGGGTGTGGGTCTGATGTGGACCATCCCTAACCCTGGGGTTTGTGTCAAAACACAAGCTACTTGAACCAATTTTAATAAGGTCACGAAGTTGGTGGTGAGGGAGACTGGAGACAGAGGGAAAAGGGCAGGAAAGAGACTGTGAAGCGCTATTCTTGTCCACTTTAAAGCGGTCCACTTATTTATTGACGCTCTATCAACTAATTTCTTTTGCCCCCTCTTGCTTTGCCTAGCAGAGTGTCACTTGGGGGCATGATATTAGGCTGTTGACTGCAAATTATTCCATTTCGGAGTCTGTGTTTGAAGAGAAAAGGTCACATGAATACTGTATGAGAGCTGGCTGTTTGTCGCCATGGTGATAAGTGAGGCCTAATATCCAGCTGAGACCTTCATCTGCTTCCATTTACCCCGTGGGCTTAAGGGTTGCTACACTGTGACAGCTTGGAAAAAAAAACATACCCAATCGAAGTATCTAATATTTAATTGCAGCCCCGATACTTGCGGCGATGCTGTCAGGGAAGCGGGTGACGGGGGCCTGGGTGTCTCAGAGGCCAGGCAACATGGAAACCAGGCCTAGCTTAACGACAGGGCCTCACTCTCCGATTCCTGACCTGGCAGGTGGCAAGGCCTGAGGTAATGGGCCGCAGCCAAGGTGTGAAGGAGGAAAGGGGGGGGGGGAGATTGCAGCGTGGTTTGAGGGTTCAGATCGCAGCGTGAGTCAGGCAACGAGTTTGCTCAAGGGCCCAGAGTAAGGGTGGGGGGGAGGGTTTGGCCATATCTGCCTTCCTTCACCTACTGAATTTCCAAAACACAGGGACACCCAGCCGGTAGCCTTTTCAATCTGAAACACCGTCAAAATCTGCGCCCTCGTTAGCAGATTTGGATAATGGAGCAACCATCAGAGTTCAAATCCCGCCACGGCAGATGGTGGAATTTGAAATCAATCAAAAAAATATCTGGAATTAAGAATCTACTGATGACCATGAAACCATTGTCGATTGTCGGAAAAATCCATCTGGTTCACTAATGTCCTTCAGGTAAGGAAATCTGCTGTCCTTACCCGGTCTGGTCTATATGTGACTCTAGAGCCACAGCAATGTGGTTGACTCTCAACTGCGCTTGGGCAACTAGGGATGACCAGCCAGCGACGCCCATGAATGAATTTTTTAAAAACCTGTAGGGAGTAAGTTGGTCACTCAGCTCCCCAACAACTCTTCATGAACCAACAACCCACCTCCATTAAAACCAGAAACCGGTGCACTGCAGGTGGAGATAAGATATGAAATTTTTAACCTACCCCTTGACTCCCTCTTGCCTACCTACTGTGGGGGCTTAAAATACCCCTGGGGGTCCCTTCATGGGCGGCATGGTGGCACAGTGGTTAGCGCTGCTGCCTCACAGCGCCAGGGACCCGGGTTTGATTCCTGGCTTGGGCCACTGTCTGTGTGGAGTCTGCACATTCTCCCTGTGCCTGCGTGGGTTTCCTCCGGGTGCTCCGGTTTCCTCCCACAGTCCAAAAGACGTGTTGGTCAGGGTGCATTGGTCATGTTAAATTCTCCCTCAGTGTAACCCGAACAGACACCGGAGTGTGGTGACTAGAGGGTTTTCACAGTAACTTCATTGCAGTGTTAATGCAAGCCTACTTGGGACATTGACGAATAAACTTTAAAACTGAAAAAAACCTCATGATTTTCTTGTGCCAGATGACTTTTGATGCGCAGTGTGTTTTGTGTTGGTTTAATTCTGCTCTGAAGCAGCCGGGCAGCCCAGTCTGAATTTTGTTTCTCTTGCAGGTTGATGGGAATTTCATTCTCCCCAGTGGCAGCACATTTCAGCCGAGACTGGCTGTAGAAACAGACTAATTTAGATACTATTGCAATCTTAATTAGCCATGAGTGAATGGGTTGTCGCTGAATGGAAGCTCAATGTAGGACAAAGAGTGTGGGGGGTGGGGAGAGGGGGAGGGGGTGTCGATGGGATTTCCTCAAAAGGCCAAAAGGCAACTCCACAAAGCCATTCAAACATCTGATTTGCTACTGATCACACAGATACAGAGGCACACCCACACCTTCCGTTCGCAGCCTAACAGCACACTGGATGTTCCTACACCTCAGGGACTGCAGCAGTTGATGAAGGCAGCTCACCACCGCCTTCTCAAGGGCAATTAGGGATGGGCAGTAAGTGCTCTGCCCTCAACTTTGAATGAATGAGAAAAAACACACAGATAGGCACTTTCACACACCCCGAGCCACACATACGCACAGACACTCACATGCACACACATACATGCGCATGCACTCTCACACGCAACACTCATGACACATGAACGTACAGACACACACACTCTCTTTCATTTCTCTCACAAACACTTTATTTATTACAGGGGTTCCAAGTTATTGTGTAAAATCTCCTCGCCTTGCTTAGCAAGATTTCGGTATTTGATCATGTGTCATTGTGGGGTTACATTGAAATCACATGACTTTCTTCCCATCCAATCACAGCTCAAATCTGCAGCTTCAGGCTGGACCAACGAACCCAATCCTCAGCGTCGGCAGGTAATGTTGGAGGTTTTTATTTAGAGAGAGGGAGATAGAGAGTTTTTGTCTTTTGTGTGTGTGCGCATGTTCCTCTATATGTGTATTTCTGTGTGCATCTTTCTGTGTGTGTGTTTCTCTATGCGTGTGTGTTTATTTGTGTCATGTGTTTATTTGTGTGTGTGTTTATTTGTGTCATGTGTTTATTTGTGTGTGTGTTTATTTGTGTCATGTGTTTATTTGTGTGTGTGTTTATTTGTGTCATGTGTTTATTTGTGTGTGTGCGTGACTGTGTCCGTTTATTTGTATGTGTGACTGTGTGTGCGTGTGTGCGCATGTGTTTATTTGTGTGTGTGCGTGACTGTGTCCGTTTATTTGTATGTGTGACTGTGTGTGCGTGTGTGCGCATGTGTTTATTTGTGTGAGCGTGTGTTTATTTGTATGTGTGCGTGACTGTGGGTGTTGTGTGTTTATTCATATGTGCGTGTGTGACTTTGTGTGTCATGCGTTTACTTGTGTGTGTACGTGTGTTTACTTGTGTGTGTGTGTGTGTGAGACTTTTGTGTGTCGTGTGTTTTCAATATTTATGAGTGAGAATTTCCCACCCCTTGTTTTCCGCCAGGTTGCCATCTTCCAGTCCTGCCGATGTGTATGGTAATTTGCGTGGCTGTGGAGGGGGTCACCTTCACCAGGCCTGGAAAATCCTGCCCTATATGCTAAACCTTAGAATCAACTGGGGGGGATGGGGCATTTTAGTCCAGTTGTCCAGCTCCGAGATCCTTTAATATTATATTCACTCTGAACTCCGCTCTGGTGATGTCAGTTTTATAAACTGGAATTACTGAATCCTTGACTTATGGCAAAGCATTTTCCTCCCATCAGTCTGAATGCAGAATGGTTTATTTATCCATTCCCTTCGACTCTTTATGTTATTGAAGGAAATATGAACTCTTCCTGAAATTCTCCGAACAAATTACAAATGTATAAAAATGTTGTGGAACGTAGGGTATAATTGTGACTTTAGACTTAGTCCTGAAATGTGCTCCTTACAAAGACGACAAGTTAACAGATCTGTTTGGAAATAGTACCCCTACTGGGTCTGCAATATGTGACAACGTACGGTGTATCATGTGCCATGTGATAGTATCACATGTTTCCGTGCAGCAAAGCTAATGCCTGAGGTGTCTAAGAAACCTCGAACCTGAGGCAAAAAGTTCAAGGTGCGAGATAGCCGGTAGTTTAAAATAATTCAAACTTGCCTTCATCTGCAAGGTGTCACAGTGGTTAGCACTGCTGCCTCAGAGCACCAGGGACCTGGCTTCGATTCCCGGCTTGGGCCACTGTCTGTTTGCACGTTCTTCCCGTGTCTGTGTGGGTTTCCTCCAGGTTCCTCCCACAGTCCGAAAGACGTGCTGGTTAGGGTGCATTGGCCGTGCTAAATTCTTTTTCAGTGTACTCGAACAGGCGCCGGAGTGTGGTGACGAGGGGATTTTCACAGCAACTTCACTCATAGAATCATAGAATCTGACAGTGCAGCAGGAGGCCATTCGGCCCATCGAGTCTGCACTGACCACAATCCCACCCAGGTTCTATCCCCATAACTCCATGCATTTACCCTAGCTTGTCCCCCGACACTAAGGGGCAATTTAGCACGGCCAATCCACCTACCCCGCACACCTTTGGACTGTAGGAGGAAACCGGAGCACCCGGAGGAAACCCACGCAGACACAGGGAGAACGTGCAAACTCCACACAGACAGTGACCCAAGCCAGGAATCGAATCCGGGTCCCTGGCGCTGTGAGGCAGCAGCGCTAACCACTGTGCCACGTGCAGTGTTAATGTAAACCTACTTGTGACCCGAATAAATAAACTTAATCTGCAGCAGATTCTGAAATGCAGCGAGGTGGCACCGAGTGACAGAACATGTTCCAACATTCAGTGGTTCTTGGGAGATAATCAGACAGCCTGTAACAACGATTTGCCGCTCAGGAAGATCCCAAAGGCAGCAGTGAGATGAATGCCCGAATAATCCTGCTTCTCATGCTGTTGACTGAGGGAGGCATGTCAGGCCAGGAGAAGCTCTCTGAGTGCCGTGGGGCATTTAACTGCATGAGAAGGCAGGCAAGGCGTGCAAATCTGCAGGGCAGCAGCCATCTTGGTTGATACACGGGGGCATTATTGTGGACACTTTGAACCTGACTTGGGGTTCTTCGTAATCCAAGGCCCAATGGAGTAAGGAATAACTGAGGCTCAAAGCAATATTATGTATATCTTTAGTCTGCAACAGTGCAGCACTCTCTCGGTAGGGCACTTGAGGTATCGTGCGCCACCTCGTGAGGCACTTCATTTGAAACTATTCTGACTGGAGACAACTGCCAACTTGAGTCTAAAAGGCATATCTCATGAAATCATTTGCGTTGTGACTTTCCAGTGTAGCTTTTCACAGAGGCACAAATTTGGGGGTATTTTTTTCCTGTGATTCTTGATGTGGCTTTTCCATCTACAGTTCGGTTCCTTCCCGATTCCTTCTCCAGAATTCCAAGCCATCACACGCTCCTCTCCTTCAGTGTTTCATGTCGTGTTGAGGGCGTAATATCGCACTACGTGTTAATTAGGCAACTAGTTTCAGGCAGACAGGGTTGGCAAAGGGACTGGAGAGGGAGTTTTTTTCTTAGCAGCGGCTCAACAGCTGAACATAATATTGTCCTAAGCCTCAGTCATTCTTTTCTCTGCTCGATCCTGGATGACAAAGAACCCTCAAACAAGTTCGAAATGTCCACAATAATGTCCGTTTATCAACCAAAATGCAGCATTGTTTCCGAAAGATTTAAGTCTGGCCGTACTGGAAGGAGGCCAAAGGGAACAAAGACACCATGAAAACTGGTCCTTGTATTTGCCAAAGAGAACCCACCTCAGACTATTGCCTCAGGCTCCATTTTTTATACAGAGATAAATATCAATGTTTTGACATTTCCAATCTTTGTATCCCTTCAGATGTTTGTTCTTTCAAGAACTGAACATCAGCCAACCAGGACTCCAGCATCGAGACACTGAGGTGCTCACATCAGATTGACGAGTTTTTTTTCTCGTTGACTGAAAACACAAAAAAAATGATTTCTTTCCCCTCTCCTCTTCCAACAATTTTCTCAGCTCCAAAACACGTCGGTCCCCTTGCGGAGTTCCAGCTGCAAGTTGCTGTTATCCTGCCTGAGGGGTCATTATTCACATGATGCGCCCTGCCCCCCCACCCCCACCAGCAACATTCAGCAGATTGGCCAGCTGACCCTCGGCCTTGGGGGACATCTCTGCCCAATCCCAATCTCTCCACACATGCTCATTTCCAGTAATGGTCCCTGGATACAAGTTAAGATGTTGGAACCAGGTGCAATCTTTGCAACACAGGCCAGGGGGGCACATGTGGGATCTTCCTTGCTTTTGTGTGATTCAGTCCCTGGCTGTCTGGTCTAGCTGAGCCACTGGGAGTTTAAACAACAATGAAAATTTGTTAGATTATTTACAATCTTAAGACCATAAAACCATAAGATATAGGAGCAGAATTAGGCCATTCAGCCCATCGCGTCTGCTCCACCATTCAATCGTGGCCAATATGATTCTCCTCCCCATTCTCCTGCCTTCTCCCCGTGACCCTTGATTCCCTTATTAATCAAGAACCTGTCTCTCTCTGTCTTAAAGACACTCAATGACCCGGCCTCCTCTGTGGCAATGAATTCCACAGATTCACCACCCTCTGGCTGAAGAAATTCCTCCTCATCTCACTTCTAAAGGACTGTCCCTTCACTCTGAGGTTGTGCCCTCGAGTTCTAGTCTCTCCCACTAGTGGAAACATCCTCTCCACGTCCGCTCTATCTAGGCCTCTCAGTATTCTGTAAGTTTCAATTATATCCCCCCACATCCTTCTAAACTCTATCGAGTATAGACCCAGACTTCTCAACCGCTCCTCATCTGACAAACCCTTCATTGCTGGGATCATTATTGTGAAGATTCCAAGGTCATTGAGTCATACTGCGGGTACGATATGGCACCAAGAGAGACAGCAGGCAGTCCTGCAACATAGAAGCATAGTTTAACCATTGGAAGCAGGAATTGACACAACTAACTGCTGCAACAATAAACACCTCGGACTGGATTTTACTTGGATGGTGGCTCCATCTGTGGCTTATAAGTTAGTTCCTCCCCTTGGCCACTGAGCCCCAAGCCAATTTTACAACTTTGGTTAGGGTAAGACAGCCGCCCTGTCCTGAGAGGTATTCACAGGGGCGCCACCAGAAGCGGGTGGTCACTGCTGGGACTGCATACTGAGGGGCCTACAGTCAGATGAGGCAGCGAGTTGGGCGTGGGACCCACCCTTCAGCATGAAAGTCAGATTTGTGCCACACATTGTCAAGCAATAATCATCTCCAAGAAGAGTGAATCTAAGCATTTTCCCTAGTCATTCAATGGCATGACCATTGTTAATTCCTCCACTTTCAACATCCTTGGGGTTACCATTGACCAGATACTCAACTGGACTCGCCACATAAACACAGTGGCTACAAGAACATGTCAGAGGCCAGGAACACTTCAGAGTAACTCACCTTCTGACTCCACAAAGCCTGTCCGCCATCTACACGGCTCAAGTCAGGATTGAGATGGAATACTCCCCACTTGCCTGGATGGATGCAGCTCCAATAACACTCAAGAAGCTCGACACCATCCAGGACAAGGCAGCCTGCTTGATTGGCACCACATCTACAAACATTCAATCCCTCCACCACCGACGCTCAGTAGCAGCAGTGTGTACTATCTATAAGATGCACTGCAGCAATTCACCAAAGATCCTTAGACAGCACCTTCCAAACCCACCACCACTTCCATCTAGAAGGACATGGGCAACAGATAAATTGGAAAACCACCTCCAAGTTCCCCTCCACCTTGATTTGGAGTAGCTGGGTCAAAATCCTGGAATTCCCTCCCCAATTGGTATTGTGGGTCAACCCACAGCACGTGGACTGCAGCGATTCAAGAAGGCAGCTCACCATCACCTTCTCAAGGGCAACTGGGGAAAGGCAATAAATGCTGGCCAGCCGGCGACGCCAATGTCCCACAAATGAATAAAAAAAACTGAACTGAACTAGTCTTATAAATAATGTGAAAGAGCAGGTCAGAGACTGGGAATCTTGCAGAGAGTAACTCATCTCCTGACTCTCTAAAGCCTGTTCACCATCTACAAGACACAAGTCAGGATTGTGATGGAATACTCTCCCTGGATGAAAATTAATAATATTAAAATTAAAATTGGAAATGTCAATCACAGGTCTTCAGGGTCAGGTGATGCCAGGAGATGTGTCCGTCAAGGAGGATCCAACAACACTTAAGAAGCTCGACACCATCCACGACAAAGCAACCTATTTGAGAAGCACCCCATTATCCACCTTAAACACTCACGCCCTCCATCACCAACGCAAGACCATCTACAAGATGGTACACACTCACAGTGGCATCTTTGTGCAACTCACTAAGGCACCTTCAACAGCACCTTCCAAACCCACGGCTGCCAACACCTTGAATGGAAAAGGCAGCAGACACATGGGGGCACCACCCCCTGCAGCTTCCCCTCCAAGACACGCATCATCCCAACCAGGAATTATATTGCCTTCTCTTCACTGTCATTAGTTCTTGGAGCTTCCTTCTCTAACTGTGCTGTGGATGTACCTACACCACAGAGAATAAAGCAGTTGAAGAAGGCAACTCACCTCCACCTTTTAAAAGGCAATTAGGGATGAGCAAGAAATGTTGATGTCGCCAGCAAGGTCCATATCATCATAGAAATCATTGAAACCCTACAGTATAGAAAGAGGCCATTTGGCCCATCGAGTCTGCACCAACCATAATCCCACCCAGGCCCTAGCCCCATATCCCTACAAATACTCCCCTACATATCCCTGAAATGAATCAAGAAATAGCCTGCACGGAGACCACCGGTTACAATACCCGCAGCAGGGGCACAAAGACCACCGGTTACAATACCCACAGCAGGGGCACAAAGACCACCGGTTACAATACCCGCAGCAGGGGCACAAAGACCACCGGTTACAATACCCGCAGCAGCGGGAGGAGATCCTTAAGTGACCTTTAATTGGGCATTTAAAGGCCTCAATTGGTCCAAGGTTGGGCGGGTCACCCTTTCCTGCCACTGGTAAAATACCAGCCAAGGTGGGCGGTGATCGGGACAGCACTGCTATCACTCTACCCAGTTTTACGTCCCCTTTGCTTGCCAGCCCGCCGTCACTGGGGAGTGATAGGTGTGGTGTTGCAAAATTTCACCCGAGCTCCTCTAGCCCTTGAACGCAAAGCCAACAATACAGAGCGTGGCAATGTTAAAGACATTCCCCTCACCCCACCCCCCCCTCCCCCAACTCCAGCTGTAATAACCCACCGGAGAGACCAGGAGATCTGCCCAATTCAACTCTCTGGTGTGTGTTGAATCAGCTGAGACACGGGTAAGTAAACCGGTGACAACTTCGACCGGAGCAAAGGAGAGAGGAGCGATTTGTGAGTTCAGCTAAAGGGGGAAGAAATTGATTATTTTTACTTACTTTTTCACGGGGTTTCTTGTTGTAGTAGTTTAAATTTGAAAAGCGGAAGTAGGCCGCCCACAGGGCGACCTGGGAAGGCATGTAGTTTTTTTTTAAGCGCGCAGGAGGTTTAAAAAGCAGGCCGCAGTATCCAGCGGGCAGGGAGAAGGGAGCAGAGTGAGAGCTGAAGGGCTTTGGCTCTAAGGGCTTAGGCGGAAAGGGCGAGGCGGGGTAAGTTTAATTCTTAAGAACGTTTCTCTGTGTTCCTTGAAATAAGAAGGGAAATTATGAGTGTAAGGCCAGTCTGTTGTTCCCAATGTAGGATGTGGGAGATCCTGGAGGCTCGCTGGCCTCCCGGACGTCCATATCTGTGATGGGTGTGTCGAGCTGCGGTTCCGAAGGGACCGTGTTAGAGAACTGGAACTGCAGCTCGAGGATCTTCGTCTGGTTAGGGAAAATGTGGAGGTGATAGACAGGAGCTATCAGCAGGTGGTCACACCAGGGCCACGGGAGGCAGACAAGTGGGTAACGTCCAGGAAGGGGAAAGCTCGGGTGATAGACAGCGCCCCGGTGGATGTGCCCCTTCACAATAAGTACTCCTGTCTGAGTACTGCTGGGGAGGATAGCCCACCTGGGGGAAGCAGCAGTGGCCGTGTCTCTGGAGTAGTGTCCGGCCCTGTAACTCAGAGGGCTAAGGAAAGGAGGAGGAAGGCAGTATTAATCGGGGACTCAACAGAAAGGGGGTCGGACAGGCGTTTTTGCGGAGGCAGACGGGAGTCTCGGATGGTGGTCTGCCTCCCTGGTGCCGGGATCCGGGATGTCTCTGATCGCATCCCAGATATCCTGAGGTGGGAGGGAGAGGAAGCAGAGGTCGTGGTAGATATTGGTACCGCTGACATAGGTAGGAAGAGGGAAGGGGTCATGAAAAGAGAATATAGGGAGTTAGGTAGACAGTTGGGAAGGAGGAACGCAAAGGTAGTAATCTCAGGATTGCTGCCTGTGCCACGGGAAAGTGAGAGCAGGAATGGAGTGAGGTGAAGGATGAATGCGTGGCTGAGGGACTGGAGCAGGGGGCAGGGATTCAGGTTCCTGGATCATTGGAACCTCTTTAGGGGCAAGTGTGACCTGTACAAAAAAGACGGGTGGCACTTGAATCCCAGGGGGACCAATATCCTGGCAGGAAGGTTGACTAAGGCTACTGGGGAGATTTTAAACTGGAAAGGTTGGGGGGAGGGAATCGTGGTGAGGTGACTGAGAGCGAGGAGGTTAGCCCGCAAATAGAGAAGGATTGTAGACAGTGTAAGAGGGAGAATAGACGGGTGATGGAGAAGGGGAGAGCTCAGACCAAAGGTTTGAGATGTGTCTATTTTAACGCCAGGAGTGTAGTGAATAAAGTGGATGAGCTTAAAGTGTGAATCGATGCTTGGAAGTGTGATGTGGTGACCATTACGGAGACTTGAGGACAGGGACAGAACTGGATGCTTCGGGTGCCGGGTTTCAGATGTTTTAGAAAGGACAGAGAGGGAGGCAAAAGAGGGGGGGGGGAGTGGCACTGCTGATCAGGGATAGTGTCATAGCTGTAGAGAAGGTGGAAGCCGTGGAGGGATTGTCTACGGAGTCTCTGTGGGTGGAGGTTCAGAGCGGGAAGGGGTCGATAACTTTGCTGGGTGTTTTCTACAGGCCGCCCAATAGTAACAGGGATGTTGAGGAGCAGATAGGGAAACAGATCCTGGAGAGATGTAGGAATAACAGGGTTGTCGTGATGAGAGACTTTAATTTCCCAAACATCGATTGGAATATCCCTAGGGTAAGGGGTTTGGATGGGGAGGAGTTTGTTAGGTGTGTTCAGGAGGGTTTCCTGACACAGCATGTGGATAAGCCTACAAGAGGAGAGGCTGTACTCGATCTGGTACTGGCTAATGAGCCTGGACAGGTGTCGGATCTCTCAGTGGGGGAGCATCTTGGGGATAGTGATCATAACTCTATCTCCTTTACGCTAGCATTGGAAAGAGATAGGATCAGGCAAGCTAGGAAAGTGTTTATCTGGAGTAAGGGGAAATATGAAGCCATCAGGCAGGAGATTAGAGGCGTAAATTGGAAGGAGGCATTCTCGAGGAAAAGTACCGAAGTAAGGTGGCAGATTTTCAAGGAATGTTTGTCTGAAGTTCTGCATGACAACATTCCGATGAGACAGGGAGGTTTTGGTAGGTTTCGGGAACCGTGGTGCACGAAAGCTGCGCTGAACCTAGTCAAAAAGAAAAGGAAAGCGTACAAAAGGTTCAGAGAGCCAGGCGGTGATAGGGATCGAGATGAGTATACGGCTTGTAGGAAGGGACCTAAGAAAGAAATTAGGAGAGCCAGAAGGGGTCACGAGAAGGCCTTGGCAGGTAAGATTAAGGAGAACCCTAAGGCGTTCTATAAATATGTGAAGAGTAAAAGGATGAGATGTGAAGGAATAGGACCTATAAAATGTGAAGGTGAGAAAGTCTGTACAGAACCGGAAGAAATAGCAGAGGGGCTTAATGAATATTTTACCTCGGTATTCACGGTGGAAAAAGACCTGGGTGGTTGTACTACAGGATTGAGGCGGACTGAAAAGATTGAGTATGTGGACATTAAGAAAGAGGATGTGTTGGAAATTTTGAATAGCATCAAGATAGATAAGTCGCTGGGACCGGATGGGATGTACCCCAAGTTACTGTGGGAGGCGAGGGAAGAGATTGCAGAGCCTCTGGCGATGATCTTTGCATCGTCGATGGAGATGGGAGAGGTTCCGGAGGATTGGAGGATTGCGGATGTAGTTCCTATTTCAAGAAAGGGAATAGGGATAGCCCAGGAAATTACCGACCGGTGAGTCTAACCTCAGTGGTTGGTAAGTTGATGGAGAAGATCCTGAGGGACAGGATTTATGAACATTTGAGAAGTTTAGTAGTCAGCACGGCTTTGTCAAAGGCAAATCGTGCCTTACGAGCCTGGTGGAGTTCTTTGAAAATGTGACTAAACACATTGACGAAGGAAAAGCGGTAGATGTGGTTTACATGGACTTCAGCAAGGCGTTCGATAAGGTCCCCCATGCAAGACTTCTCGAGAAAGTGAGAGGGCATGGGATCCAAGGGGCTGTTGCCTTGTAGATCCAGAACTGGCTTGCCTGCAGAAGGCAGAGAGTGGTTGTAGATGGGTCTTTTTCTGAATGGAGGTCGGTCACCAGTGGAGTGCCCCAGGGATCTGTTCTGGGACCCTTGCTGTTTGTCATTTTCATAAATGACCTGGATGAGGAAGTGGAAGGATGGGTTGGTAAGTTTGCCGACGACACGAAGGTTGGTGGTGTTGTGGATAGGTTGGAGGGATCTCAGAAGCTGCAACGTGACATAGATAGGATGCAAGACTGGGCGGAGAAGTGGCAGATGGACTTCAACCCGGATAAATGTGTAGTGGTCCATTTTGGCAGGTCAAATGGGATGAAGGAGTATAATATCAAGGGTAAGACTCTGAGCAGTGTAGAGGATCAGAAGGACCTTGGGGTCTGGGTCCATAGGACTCTTAAATCGGCTTCGCAGGTAGAGGAGGTGGTTAAGAAGGCGTATGGTGTGCTGGCCTTCGTCAATTGAGGGATTGAGTTTCGGAGTCGGGAGATAATGATGCAGCTTTATAAGACCCTCGTCAGACCCCACTTGGAGTACTGTGCTCAGTTCTGGTCACCTCATTACAGGAGGGATGTGGAAATGATTGAAAGGGTGCAGAGAAGATTTACAAGGATGTTGCGTGGATTGGTTGGCATGCCTTAAGAGGATAGGTTGAGGGAGCTCGGTTGTTTCTCCTTGGAGAGACGAAGGATGAGAGGTGACCTGATAGAGGTGTACAAGATGTTGAGATGTATAGATCGGATGGATTCTCGGAGGCTTTTTCCCAGGGCTGAAATGGCTGCTACGAGAGGACACAGGTTTAAGGTGCTGGGGAGTAGGTACAGAGGAGATGTCAGGGGTAAGTTTTTCACTCAGAGGGTGGTGGATGAGTGGAATCGGCTGCCGCCAGTGGAGGCAAACTCGATAGGGTCTTTTAAGAGACTTCTGGATGAGTACATGGGACTTAATAGGATTGAGGGTTATAGGTAAGCCTATATATAAGCCTAGGTAGGTTGGGGACATGACCGGCGCAACTTGTGGGCCGAAGGGCCTGTTTGTGCTGTATTTTTTTCTATGTTCTATGTTCTAACTATCCTGAGGATTTTATTCAGCCTCCGCGATTCTGGCCTGGGAATGGGAAGGAGAGAGAAGAAAAAAATATACCATCAGGTTTCCCCGTCCCCCGATTGAAGAATCCACAGGGCATGGAAATGAGTCAGGGCAAGCTTAGTCTCAGTTGCAATGTTCCGCATTGTAGATTGTCAAGGCTCTTATGAGAAGAATGGCCTCTTCCCTCTGCCCTGACTGCCCTCCCCCACCCCCACCTCCACCCCCACACCACCCACTCCCCAAACTGAGTTCTTAACTCAGAAAAGAGGTAGGCCACCAGCTAGAGGTTGTTAATTACAGAATTGTAGAATCCCTACAGTGAAGAAGGAGGCCATTCAGTCCATCGAGGCTGCACTGACCACAATCCCATCCAGGCCCTATTCCCGTAATCCCACGTATTTACCCTGCTAATCCCCCTGACACTAAGAGGCAACTTAGCATGGCCAATCAACCTAACCCGCACATCTTTCGACTGTGGGAGGAAACCGGAACACCTGGATGAAACCCACGCAGACACGGGGAGAACGTGCAAACTCCACACAGACTGTGACCTGAGGCCGGAATTGAACCCGGGTCCCTGGCGCTGTGAGGCAGCAGTGCTAACCATTGTTTAAAAAGAATAAGTACACCCCTTATGCAGTCCTCAGTGCCTTTTGGAATCAGGCGCACTGTGTTGGAACCAGTGACTATAATGTGTTTCTAACCTCCTCCATGTCCATTGACAGCAGAAAGTCTTGTGGTGCACTGGGTAGTGTCCCTGCCTCTGAGGCAGAGGCAGCAGGTTCGAGTCCCACCCTGGGAATTGATAGCCAAGGAAGGTGCGTTCATAACACGGCCAAACAAGTTGCGTGTTGACCTGCAAACATTCTTTCAAACACGCCAATGGCTGGCGGTAAGAATGGGAGAGACTCCAGGTCAGCCACGCTTGATGCAGAGAGGCACCTCTCAAGCTATAAGCCCCTGGCAACAGGCAAGTGACCTATTCCGGGAATTACTAGCTATGGGAAAAAATGAATTTCTGCCTTAGCGGCACAGTGGCACAGTGGTTAACACTGCTGCCTCTCAGCTCCAGGGACCCAGGTTCGATTCCCGGCTTGGGTCACTGTCTGTGTGGAGTCTGCACGTTCTCCCCATGTCTGCGTGGGTTTCCTCCGGGTGCTCCGGTTTCCTCCAACAGTCCGAAAGACATGCTGGTTAGGTGCAGTGGCCATGCTAAATTCTCCCTCAGTGTACCCGAACAGGCGCCGGAGGGTGGCGACTCGGGGATTTTCACAGTAACTTAATTGCAGTGTTAATGTAAGCCTACTTGTGACACCAGTAAATAAACCTAAAACACTCGGTGCGGGAAGAAAAACAACAACCACCATAGACAGGCCTGCCTTTAGCTACCAAAGCTCTCGACAGACTTTCCTAAACCTCTCAATTTCTCTCTCCTTCTTCACACCTTGCACTTTGACCCCAACCTTTGGGGTCACCTGCCCTAAAATTACTTGGTGTAGTTCAGAGTCACATTTTGCTCAAATAGGCTGCCATGAAAAATACAACCTTTTTTGTATTCTTACAGGCTCGATATTTATTCAACCTGTTATTGTTTGGAAGGAGTTAAGGGGAAAAAAAACGTTTCTGTGAAAAAAAAACAGAATTTATTTTACCTGCAAGGGTTCGGAAAGGGCAAATAACTTCAATCAACTAAATCAGTTAAATCAAGGCAATTGCCTCCCCAAAATTGAAATTATGTCAACTCACTGCTCCATTCCTAACAGTTGGTTAGTCCAATTATCCAATCAAACTATCATTTGTGTCACATCAACGATGAGCGATTTTATTTCAAGCAAGTAATCAAAGTTGTCAGTTGAAAGCATTTTTGCAAAAGCTCAGAGATTAGATCCATCAAAGATGGTCAATTAATCTGGAATGTGTGTAAAAAGGCTTCTAGATTTCATCAAATCAGAAAGATTTGGATATTAGACATTTATATCTAACGCGATAGAATCCCTACAGTGCAGCCATTTGGCCCATTTAGCCTGCACTGACTCCCCAAAAGAACATCTCGCCCAGATGCGGCACGGTGGCACAGTGGTTAGCACTGCTGCCTCACAGCGCCAGGGACCTGGGTTCGATTCCCAGCTTGGGTCACTGTCTATGTGGAGTCTGCACGTTCTCCCCGTGTCTGCAAGGGTTTCCTCCGGGTGCTCCAGTTTCCTCCCACAATCCAAATTGTGCTGGTTAGGTGCTCCATGCTAAATTCTCCCTCAGTGTACCCGAACAGGCGACTAGGGGACTTTCACAGTAACCTCATTGCAATGTTAATGTAAGCCTACTTGTGACTAATAAATAAACTTTACCCTTAGGCACACCTTCCTCTCAGCCTCATTCCCGTAACCTCAGGCATTTACCATGGCCAATCCACCTAACCTACATATCGTTGGACGCTAAGGGCAATTTAGCATGGCCAATCCACCTAACCTACACATCTTTGGACTGTGGGAAAAAACCGGAGCATCCGGAGGAAACCCACGCAAACATGGGGAGAACGTGCAAACTCCACACAGACAGTGATCCAAGGCCAGGATCGAACCCGGGTCCCTGGCGCTGTGAGGCATGATGTGGAGATGCCGGCATTGGACTGGGGTAAACACAGTAGGAAGTCTCACAACACCAGGCTAAAGTCCAACAGGTTTATTTGGTAGCAAAAGCCACTAGCTTTCGGAGCGCTGCCCCTTCGTCAGGTGAGTGGGAGTTCTGTTCACAAACAGGGCATATAAAGACACAAACTCAATTTACAAAATAATGGTTGGAATGCGAGTCTTTACAGGTAATCAAGTCTTAAAGATACAGACAATGTGAGTGGAGAAAGGGTTAAGCACAGATTAAAGAGATGTGTATTGTCTTCAGACAGGACAGTTAGTGAGATTTTGCAAGTCCAGGCAAGTCGTGGGGGTTACAGATAGTGTGACATGAACCCAAGATCCCGGTTGAGGCCGTTCGGCAGCAGTGCTAACCACTGTGCCACCGTGCCGCCCTTATATATGTCAAAACACAAATTATTCGAATGGATAATCTCGTGTGGTAATTTGAGACTTATGCAAGTTATGCAAACCTACTACATTATGCACAGATCAGAAAGGTGAAGATTATTGTGTTCAGTTAACGAAACTAGCAGTGGGATCCTAAAACTTGCCTGGTCAAGAGAGGAGAATGCAATCAGGTAAAGCTCTCACTTCCTCCCATATCAAGCCTTCCCTGCAGTCTGGTTAATTGGAGCACAGAAAGAGGCCATTCAGCCCAGCTGGACTGTGACAGCATTCATCCTCTACAGGAGCCTTGTCCCGAGCCAACTCGCTCAGTCACCTTGATATTCCTTTCTCCTTCCCGTTTATCTTGCTTCCTCTTTGGGATCTCGGTGGAAAACTCGGACAGATTTGCTGTCAAAAACCCCAATTCTGGTTCAACTGCTCAAAGCTGCACATTATCCAGATTGACGGGTGAGTAAGGAGCGTCTGGGCGAGCTGTTAGAATTGGCTTATTTTAAGGTTTCGAACCTGACGTAAAGATTTTATTTACACGTTCCTCCACGTGTCATTTAACAAACACCAGGTGGTGAAGGTAAATAAAGCTTCGATTTAATTAGGAAGCATTCTGAAAAAACATTGACAACAATCCCACCCCAGGCCCTATCCCCGTCTCCCCACATATTTATCCCGCTAATCCCTCTAACCCACAAATGTGTGGGGTTACGGGAATAGGGCCTGGGTGGGATTGTGGTCGGTGCAGACTTGATGGGCCAAATGGCCTCCTTCTGCACTGTAGAGATTCTATGAATCCCAACTTTCACCACACATCCCGGGATGCTAAGGGCAATTTAACATGGTCAACCAGTCAAACCCGCATATCCTTGGAGTGTGGGAGGAAGCCGGAGCACCCGGAGGAAACCCATGCAGACATGGGGAGAACGTGCAGACTCCACACAGACAGTGACCCAAGCCGGGAATCGAACCCAGGTTCCTGGAGCTGTGAGGCAGCAGTGCTAACCACTGTGCCACCGTGCCGATTCTGTCAAGCCTTCGGGGGTCTTGCTCACCGGCTGGGGATCCCAGCGGGAAACTCCCATCGGTTTCGTGGGGAAAGACCCAACAGAATCAAATGCCCTTTCAGACAATTTTGAGGTTGTGGGCTGCGAGAATCTCACCTGCGGAGAGATGCAGAACTATTTGCGAAGATTGTTGGTGGGGCCAGTGTCAGGGGATGACAGCTGGAAGCAATGCACCCAATCGGGCTCCAGGATCACTGTGGGACCCCAGACCATAGGTGAGTGAGGGTGGGATGGAGAGTGCAAGATGGGTGGCGTCATGCTGGGGGGGAGATGGAGGGAGGAGGGATGTGGTTGAAGGCAAGGGTGTTTAGTTTGCTTTCAGCACCCCTCTCCTCCCCCTCTCCTGGTACCAGGTCCCTTGATCAGAGTGCCTGACTACGAGGGGCCCAGCCACCATGTTTCCTGCCGCAATGGTCCTACCTTAACCCCAGACAGTTTAATGTCGCAGAGTAGCTTTTCGAACAAAAGGATCAAATTAAACATGTGTTTTCTCTTTACGGATCCGGTGGGATCTGCTGTGTATTTCTGAAATGTTCACTGGAAATCTACCGCCTGCCATGGAATCGGATCGAGCGAGGGGAAGACAATGGGAATGTCCATTATCCTCGGGCGGGATTTTCCGGTCCCGCTCGAGCTGATGTTTGTTCTATTTTTATAGTGGGCGTTACTGCACTGGATTGAATGAAGATTTTTTTCCATGAAATATTATCCTTGTTTACATCGTCACTGGATCCACGTCTGGGGAAATAAGGACCGGGCGCAGAGTCGCTGAGCAGAAACTGATAGCCAAGTTCCGCACACACGAGGACGGCCTCAACCGGGATATTGGGTTCATGTCACACTATCTGTAACCCCCACAGCTTGCCTGGACCTGCCGAGTTTCACTGGCTGTCTTGTCTGGAGACAATACACATCTTTTTAGCCTGTCTTGATGCTCTCTCCACTCACATTGTTTTGTTTCTTAAAGACTTGATTAGCTGTAAGTATTCGCATTCCAACCATTATTCATGTAAATTGAGTCTCTGTCTTTATATGCTCTGTTTGTGAACAGAATTCCCACTCACCTGAAGAAGGGGCTTGGAGCTCCGAAAGCTTGTGTGGCTTTTGCTACCAAATAAACCTGTTGGACTTTAACCTGGTGTTGTTAAACTTCTTACTGTGAAATAAGGACCAACAGCAAGTCCCTGAGAACTTTTCCTGACTGTTGATGGACGTCCAACAAGCTTTCATTCAGTTTAGTTTATTTATTGGTGTCACAAGTAGGCTGACATTAACACTGTAGTGAAGTTACTGTGAAAATCCCCTAGTCACCACACTCTGGCGCCTGTTCGGGTACACTGAGGGAGAATTTAGCATAAAGTAAAAGGGAAAGTAAAGTTTATTTATTAGTCACAAGTAAGGCTTACATTAACACTGCAATGAAGTTACTGTGAAATTCCCCTAGTCGCCACAGTCCAGGGTCAATGCCGCTAACCAGCACATCTTTCAGAATGTGGGAGGAAACTGGAGGAAACCCACGCAGATACAGGGGAGAATGTGCAAACTCCACACAGACAGTGACCCAAGCTGGGAATCGAACCTGGGTCCCTGGCGCTCTGAAGCAGCAGTGCTAACCACTGTGCCGCCGTGCCGCCCCCATGGCCAATGCACCCTAACCAGCATGTCTTTCGGTCTGTGAGAGGAAACCGGAGCACCCGGCGGAAACCCACGCAGACACGGGGAGAAAGTGCAGACTCTGCACAGACAGTGACCCGAGGCTGGAATCGAACCCAGGTCCCTGGTGCTGTGAGGCAGCAGTGCTAACCACTGTGCCACCGTGCCGCCCGTACTCTGGGTGCAGTCATACCAATGCCCTTTCGAGTTTAAATAGGACTTCCCTACTTTCACATCCCATTGCACTTGCAATGAAAACCAAAATTCCATTTGCCTTCCTAATCACTTGCTGTACCTGCACACTAACCTTTGTGACTGATGCATAAGGATGCTCAGATCCATCCCGACTGCAGTACGCTGCAGGCTCTCTCCATTTAAATAATATTCTTTCTGCCAAAGTGGGCAACATCACATTTGCGCCATCGTCTACATAAATTTTCCTGACGTCCTGGCCAACATTCATCTCTCAATGAACACCACCAAAACCCATGAACCGGTCATTTAGCTCGTTTGTGGTTTCCGTGACCTAGTTGTCGTTGGCTATAAAGTGCTTACCAACGCCCTGAGGATACGGAAGGTGCTATGTAAATGCAAGCTGTCACCAACTGCTCTAGCATGATGCTTTCCATTTCCTACACTTTCAAAATGTAGTCGCTGTCATAGTGCACAAAAAGCTCCCGCAATCGGCAATGAGACAAGTGTCCAGTTAACCTGCACAATGTAGCATTCAGTACACAATCGGAAAGGGGATTTTACGGTGCTCGCTCTTGTTGATCTATGCTACTTCACAACCTCACTACAACATGTGAGTCTTTGACCCTTCACCCAAGACTCCCTAGGCTGTCATTTAGCCCTGTAAGGGTCAACTTACACTCTTGGGGGCGCAGGGGGAGAGGGTTCAAGCCCCACTCACGGAAATGAGCATCAAAACCTAGGCTGGCACCCCAGCACTGTACTGAAGAGGTGCTGCACTGTCGGAGGTGACCATCAGCCTGCTGGGGTGGACATAAAAGATTCCATGATATGATTTTGAGGAAGATGGTTTTTCCCTCACCATCCTGGCCAATATTCATCCCTCAAACCCAGCAGTGCTGAGAAAGGTCACCCGGTCACATTGCTGTTTGTTAGAGGTTATTTTATGCAAATTGGCTGCTACACTTCCTATTTTTCGAGAGTGGCGCTACTTCATTGGCTGTAAAGCGCTTTACGATATACAATGGTGATGAAAAGCGCTACATAAATGCAAGACTTTTCTCTTTCTCTCTCTGTTTCTAGCTCTTCAGCAGAAGGTACAAAGATTCTGCTGTCAGGAGGCAGCTGCGCTGTAACTGAAAGGAGCCTATTAAAAGAGACAGCTGGTTGGATGGTGTTTTTTTTTCCTTCCCCGATGGGGGAAAATGCTCGCTCTCCGATTGCTGCTCTCAGCGGGTGTCTGAAATCACAGCGCTGGTGCAGATCTGTGCCCCTGTCACTCACTCCCCAGAGCACAGCTCGGGCGCGAGCGGCATCGATCGGCTGCGTGGCGTTTAACAACACGCCATCCAAACCCACTGATCGGAAACGCGAAAACGAAGAAAACCCCCCACTGAGTAATGAGCTGTAACAACATTTACTGCCCAAGGGGATCGGGGAAAGCGGCAATGTCCCACTCTCAACGCAAGGATACCTGCAGCAGGATGGTGCGGCTTCACATCCCACCCACACCAACAGTCGGTGGGGAATGCATCCCCCTGGATCACGACACAGCAGCCATTTAATTAATGCTCCGTGGAGTGTCAGTCCGGCCCCCCCCTCCCCCCGACCCACCGCTCACTCGAGCAGAGGTCCTGTCTCGGAGAGTTGTCGGCCAATCCAGTTGGCCAGTAGTCACTGCAGGAGTGGCCAGGCCTGGGACTACAGCCAATCCTCAATCCTGGGGTCCAAGACCTGGTTAGTGCTGGGTGGGGGGGCTCTCGCACTGAGGGAGGGGAAGCAAGGCCTGGTGGAAGTTTGTTGGAGAGCCTGGGTGCAAATCTTACGTGGTGGGGGCAGGGAGAAACAGGTCCTTTGAGGGAGGCAGAATTTTACCCCACCTCTGCCAGCAAAGCAGCCAACATAACCAAGGACCCCGCGCGCCCTGGACACACTCTCTTCAGACCTCGTTTGGAGTATTGTGAGCAGTTTTGGGCCCACTCTAAGGAAGGATGTGCTGGGCCTTGGAAAGGGTCCAGAGGAGGTTCACAAGAATGATCACTGGAATGAAAAGCTTGTTGTGTGAGGAACGGTTGAGGCCTCTGGGTCTGTACTCGGAGTTTAGAAGGATGAGGGGGGGATCTTATTGAAACTTACAGGATACTGCGAGGCCTGGATAGAGTGGACGTGGGGAGGATATTTCCACTGGTAGGAAAAACTAGAACCAGAGGGCACAATCTCAGGCTGAAGGGACAATCCTTTAAAACAGAGATGAGGAGGAATTTCTTCAGCCAGAGAGTGGTGAATCTGTGGAACTCTTTGCCGCAGAAGGCTGTGGAGGCCAGGTCATTGAGTGTCTTTAAGACAGAGATAGATCAGTTCTTAATTAATAAGGGGATCAGGGGTTATGGGGAAAATATGAGAATGGGGATGAGAAAGATATCAGCCATGATTGAATGGTGGAGCAGACTAATTCTGCTCCTAAGTCTTATGGTCTTCCAACATTTTCCATTAGGAAACAGATACAAAAGTCTGAGATCACATACCAACCGACTCAAGAACAGCTTCTTCCCTGCTGCCATCAGATGTTTGAATGGACCTACCTTGCATTAAGCTGATCTTTCTCTACATCCTAGCTGTGACTGTAACACTACATTCTGCACTCTCTCCTTTCCTCCTCCCCTATGTATTCTATGAACGGTATGCTTTGTCTTTATAGCATGCCACAAACAATACTTTTCACTGTATGTTAATACATGTGACAATAATAAATCAAATCAAATCCGCCAGTGGGTTACTGTAATATTCTGCCCCTGTTGGAATGAAAATGTTGGAGAGGGGGGGGCGGGGGGAGGAATTTATGCCTGTGGTTAAAAACGTAATTGAAGAAAAAGAAACCTGGGGAAAATAATAATTCGAACAAAATGTTAGAGGGTTTTGATTGTCCGGGTGAAAAGATTGGTGGTAAAGTGGTTAGCTCTGCTGCCTCACAGGGCCAGAGACATGGGTTCGATTCCCACTTGGGTCACTGTCTGTGCGGAGTCTGCACGTTCTCCCCGTGTCTGCGTGGGTTTCTTCCGGGCGCTCCGGTTTCCTCCCACTATCCGAAAGACATGCTGGTTAGGTGCATTGGCCATGCTAAATTCTCCCTCAGTGTCCCCGAACAGGCTCCGGAGTGTGGCGACTCGGGGATTTTCACAGTAACTTCATTGCAGTGTTAATGTAAGCCTACTTGTGGCACTGATAAATAAACTTTAAAAACTTTGGATAACGGGATCGATTTGATTTGATTTATTATTGTCACATGTATTAGTATACAGTGAAAAGTATTATTTCTTGCGCACTATACAGACAAAGCATACCGTTCATAGAGAAGGAAAAGAGAGAGTGCAGAAATGTAGTATTACAGTCATAGCTAGGGTGTAGAGAAAGTTCAACTTAATGCAAGGTAGGTCCATTCCAAAGTCTGACAGCAGCAGGGAAGAAGCTGTTCTTGTGTCGGTTGGTACGTGACCTCAGACTTTTGTATCTTTTTCCCAACGGAAGAAGGTGGAAGAGAGAATGTCTGGGGTGGGTGGGGTCCTTGATTATGCTGGCTGCTTTCCCGAGGGGGAAGAGTAGACGGAGTCAATGGATGGGAGGCTGGTTCGAGTAAATGATTGTGGGGGGAGAGTTTGGTGTGTTTAACTTCCAAACAAGGGGGGGGTGAAAAAAACATTCCCTCACGAAACATTTGCCTCAGGACAACAAAGCCTGATATATCTTCCACGTCCCACGGAAAAAGCCACATCACGCAAACACTGTCTTTTCTCTCTGATTTGCCCAGTGTTTGCTTTATGTAGAAATACAAAACACAGATGCTTCGTGGCACTTGCAACTTCATTTCAAACGCAGCTTCTGTTTATTCCGAACTTAGCCAGCACTTCCGTTTCGCAACTTGCTCTTAAATCTCAAAGCGGGATTGAGTCCGGATTTGCAAAAAGGTTAAACCCGTCTCCAATCCTGTCACCTTCCAACTCCAGAGTGGCAGACCAATAAACAAACACCCCCCCCCCCCGTAAGACACATGAAAAGGTTCCTTGAATTCAATTAACTAAGAATTGCATTATCGACATTAATTATTAAATTTGGTCTTTCACAGTAATGGGCCAGAGACAATGCTCAAGTAATGTTGCAGCTGTGATTCATTTATAATGGTGGGCCAACTTATCTTAATCCCTTTATAATTACAAGTCGCACAAAAAACAATTTACAAAAAAAAAAGGCGCATTTCTGTCACATTACTAAAATAAATGAAAACAGGAAGGAAATGCGCAGCAAAACTTAGCTGGCTGCGTTCCAATATTGCTAATAATTGCTTTGAGTGATAAAACAACACTTTAATCTGCCTAATAATATGCCGGAGGAACTGTATCACAACATTGTGGTGTTCAAAGTCAAGATTGTTCAAAGTGGGTATTGGAAATTATGACCCAAATTGACATTTGAGATCAGAATCGCAGAACTGGCTCTGATCTTCCTGTGACAGGTGCCACTGAACCTACACTTTTTGCCCACTTGCCCAATTCCAGTACTAAAATGGTGTTCTCATCCGTCAGAATAGAGGGTTATATAGATCAGATGCAAGTACATATTAAAGATGACCCAGGGAGGCACGGTTGCACAATGGTTAGCACTGCTGCCTCACAGCGCCAGGGACCCGGGTTCAATTCCGGCCTTGGGCGACTGTCTGTGTGGACACAGTAAGTAGTCTCACAACACCAGGTAAAAGTCCAACAGGTTTATTTGGTAGCACAAGCTTTCAGAGCGTTGCCCCTTCATCAGGTGAGTGATTACAGCATTGTGCTATATGAGTGACTTGATTGCCCCTTCATCAGGTTAGTGATGAAGGGGCAATGCTCTGAAAGCTCGTGCTACCAAATAAACCTGTTGGACTTTAGCCTGGTGTTGTGAGACTACTTACTGTGTTTACCCCAGTCCAATGCCAGCAACTCCACATCATGTCTGTCTGGAGTTTGCACATTCTCCCCCGTGTCTGCGTGGGTTTCCTCCGGATGCTCTGGTTTCCTCACACAATCCAATGGTAAGCAGGTTAGGTGGGCGGCCCATTGCTAAATTGCCCATTGGTGTCAAAAGATGTGTAGATTAGAGGGATTAGCCACAGTAAACGCACAGGGTTATGGGGATATTGCAGAGGAAAGGTTTGGGTGGATGCTCTTTCAGAGTCAGTGCTGAATCGATGGGATGAATGGCCTCCTTCTGCACTAAAGGGATTCTACGGTTCTATGGACATTGTTTGGCTGATAGACCTCAAAGATGACAGATAGTCAACTGCCTGGAATTTACGTTTGGGAACTCCCTCCCCAACCCTCTCTCCCTATCATCTTTAACTCTTCCACCATTACTTTGGTAACATATTCTAACATCCCTTTCTGTGGCTCAAAGTCAAATTCTGTTTGATAACTCTTTGGCATGTTTCACAATGTTAAATGTGCAGTAAGCTGGTGCTATCGATGCATTTTTCAATGGACAAGGTAACTGGGATCACTGTCACTCCACATCTTTCAGGTCATACTGCCGGACCTGGGCCACAGGTTTGGTGACATGCAGTAAGTGTAAAAGTCACAGAACGTTGCACTGGATCAAACTCATGCGTCTTAATTAGCATGACCTTAACTTTCCTGTTGCGTGCCATTTGAATTCAGCACCTTGCTCTCATGCGCACGTCATCGTTGGCCTGCTGCAATGCGGTAAGAAGTCTCACAACACCAGGTTAAAGCCCAACAGGTTTATTTGGTAGCAAATACCATAAGCTTTCGGAGCACTGCTCCTTCGTCAGATGGAGTGGAACTCCATCTGACGAAGGAGCAGTGCTCCGAAAGCTTATGGTATTTGCTACCAAATAAACCTGTTGGGCTTTAACCTGGTGTTGTGAGACGTCTTACCGTGTTCACCCCAGTCCAACGCCGGCATCTCCACATCACTGCTGCAATGCTCCAGTGAAGCTCAGAGTAAGCTGGGAAAACAGTATCTCATCTTCCAATTGGGCACGCTGCAGTCCTTGGGACTCAATATTGAGTTCTGCAACTTTAGATTGTGATCTTTCTCATCCATGATAAACCCCTTTCTATAAAAATATCCCATACATGTATTGCTGCAATGCAAACCTCCCCTTCCCACACCAGGCCCCAATGGCCTTTTGTACTTAAAGTTGCTATATCTTGTTGCAATCTCTCACAGCTACACTTTAATATCTAACACATTCTCCCTTTCTTCAGTTCCCAAGAGCCGAAAGGAAACAAAACATGACCTCTGTTTCTCTCTCCACTGACGCTGCCAGACCTGCTGAGTTTTTCCAGCATCATAGAATCTTGGAACCCCTACAGTGCAGAAGAGGTCATTTGGCCCATTGAATCTGCACCGGGTCTGTGCTACTCTCTGACAGAGTATCTTACCCAGGCTCTCTCCTCCGCCCTATCCCTGTAACCCCACACATTTGCTATTGCTAATCCACCTAATCTTGGGACACTAAGGGAAAATTTAGCATGGCCAATCCACCTAACCCGCACATCTTTGGACTGTGGGAGGAAACAGGAGCACCCGGAGGAAACCCTACGCAGATACGTAGAGAATGTGCAAACTCCACACAGTGACCCAAGCCGGGAATCGATCCCGGGTCCCTGTAGCTGTGATAACCCCTGTGTCACCATGCTACCCTCTGTTTCATGGCACGGTGGCACAGTGGTTAGCGCTGCTGTCTCACAGGCGCCAGGGGCCCAGGTTTGATTCCGACCCCGAGTCACTGTCCGCGTGGAGTTTGCACATTCTCCCCGTGTCTGCGTGGGTTTCCTCCGGGTGCTCCGGTTTCCTCCCACAGTCCAAAGATGTGCGGGTTAGGTGGATTGGCCGTGTTAAATTGACCCTGGTGTCAGGGGTTCAGCAGGGTAAATATGTGGGGTTATGGGGATGGGGCCTGGTTGGAATTATGGTTGGTGCAGGCTCGATGGGCTGAATGGCCTCCTTCTGCACTGTAGGGATTCTATGATTCTATTACACAATTTTAGGATGATGTCAGGAAGGAACAAATGATAAAAAGTACAACTGCAGCTTTTTAACAATATGTACCACTTGGTTTGGAACAGTGAGCAGGAATATAGGGCAGAATTTTCTCATCCCGTCTGCGACAGGAATTGTCATGGGCGGGGGTGGATCACGCAAAGGTCCATTGACCTCGGGAGGGAATTTCCGGCCGGAAAATCCCATCCATTGAGTAATCTCCGGCACAGTGATTTTCCACCCATCACGGATGGAATCCATCTTTCAACATCCTTCATGCAAAATCTACTGGAGACTTTGAAGAAATCCTCTCCGGGTAATTGTCTGCCATACTTAGCCGCTTCTGAGGATCTGGAGATTAGCACGAGTCCAATGTTGCAGGAGTTACATTGCCCACAAGGGCTCTTGTGGCGCAGTGGGTCGCGTCCCTGCCTCTGAGGCAGAAGCTCCGGGTTCGAGTCCCACCCCGGGATTTGATGGCCGAGGGAGGTGAGCTCATAACAGAGCCAAGCTGGTTTGAGTGTCAACCTGCAAAAATCCTTTCAACACACGCCAAGGGCAGGCGGGTGAGATTGGGAGAGAGTCCTGATCAGCCGTGTGGTGGAAAGGAAATTGGAGCCTCCACCATCACTGTCCATAGCTCCAGACTACAACATACATGTTGCCACACCCCACCAGGTATGTAATCTCAAATTGACCACATATCCAGTGCTTTTCGATTTGACAATAGGTGAATTTAGAAAACAAGAGTCGACTGACATTTAACAAAAAGTGAAATTCTAAAGGGGAGGTCACAGGAACATAGAGATCTGGGGGTGAGTGTGTATTAATAGCTGAAGAAGGCAGCACAAGTAGAGAAAAGGAATATGGGATCCAGGGCTTCCTGCTGGGACAATTGAGCATTTCTGTCCCAAAGTCGGGGACTTGACATTGCTTCCTGCACTGGCCAATGGGCCCTACTGCCTCTCCTGGGCCCCATTTGAGAGTGCTAGTTCAGGATTCTCTTAAGGTTAACTTGCAGGTTGAGTGGGTAGTTAGGAAGGCAAATGCAATGTTAGCATTCATTTTGAGAAGACTAGAATGCAAAAGCAGGGATATACTGCTGAGGCTTTATAAGAGAGCACATTTAGAATTCTGTGAGCAATTTTGGGCCCCATATCTTAAGGAAGGGTGTGCTGCCTCGGAGAGGGTCCAGAGGAGGTTCACGGGAATGATCCCGGGAACGAAAATCCTGATGAACAAGGAGCGTCTGAGGACTCTGGGTCTGTATTTGATGGAGTTTAGGAGGATGGATGGGTTGGGGGACGAGGAGAGAGGGGATCTCATTGAAACTTACAGAATAATGAAGGACTGGATAGAGTGGACGTGGGGAAGATGTTTCCATCAGTGGGAGAGACTGGGATCCGAGGGCACAGCCTCAGAATAAAGGGACGATCCTGTAGAACCGAGAGGGGGAGGAATTTCTTCAGCCAGAGGGTGGCGAATCTGCGGAATTCATTGCCGCAGAAGGCTGTGAAGGCCGGGTCACTGAGGATTTAAGACAGAGATAGATAGGTTCTTGATTGATTAAAGGCATCAAAGGTTATGGGGAAAAGGCGGGAGAATGGGGTTGAGAAACTTATCAGCCATGATTGAATGGCAGAGCAGACTCGATGGGCCGAATGGCCTAATTCTACTCCCATATCTTATGGTCTCTCGCCCCACACCCTCATTCAGCATGGAACTCCACCCAGTGGCTTCAGGAGCAGTGGAGTGGTAATAGATTGCGGATTATTTTTTGTAAAAAAAGGATCTGAATTAATGGGAGATAGCTTGCTGCTGCGTGAGTAAGCCAGCTTAACTGTGCTTATTGCAGGCAGCTTCAGGGTTTTTTAACAATACTTTGAGGACCACATTCTGTGAATCAGTTCCATTTCTGCATGATTACAGGCTCACAGTTATTCTTAAATTCCAGCCAAGCTAGGTTCAAGCGCTCCATCTCCAAGCACAGCGTCTCATTTCAAATTCTTTCACCTGCGACTGCGTTCCTTTCAAACTCCAAGAAGCGGTCACTTACCATCCTGCGATGTCGGAGGAGCCGGGGTGAACTTGATCATAGGTTTATCTGGAAATGAATGGGAAAAACAGCGAAAGGTTACGAGCCAATCGACGTCACCAAGAAGTACCAGAGACAACATCGGACCCGAGGCCCAGAGAGGATTCAAGTGGGAAGAATTTCAACACTTAGCCCAGAGCAAGAAAATGATTAACATCACTCCCTGAGAATTTATAGATCCTTTAGTGTGATTTTTTTCCATTAATCTTTGCAATAAACATCAGTCAACCAGCGGTTAGCACTGCTGCCTCACAGCGCCAAGGGCCCAGGTTCAATTCCGGCCTTGGGCGACTGTCTGTGCGGAGTTTGCACGTTCTCCCTGTGTCAGTGTGAATGTGCTCCGGGTGATCCAGCTTCCTCTACAGTCCAAAGATGTGCAGGATAGGTGGATTGGCCTTGCTAAATTGCCCCTTTGTGTCCCACGATGTGCAGATTAAATGGATTGGCCATGCTAAACTGCCCCTTAGCATTCCAAGATGTACAGGTTAGGTGGATTGGCCATGCGAAATTGCCCCTTAGTGTCCCAAGATGTGCAGAATAGGTGGATTGGCCATGCTAAGTTGCCCCTTGGTGTCCCAAGATGTGCAGGTTAAGTGGATTGGCCATGCTAAATTGCCCCTTAATGTCCCAAGATGTGCAGGCTAGGTGGATTGGCCATGCTATATTGCCCCTTAGCGTCCCAAGATGTGTTGGTTAGGGAGATTAATGGGGTAAAAGTGTGGGGTTATGGGGACAGGGCCAGGGTAGGATGCCCTGTCGTTGGTGCAGACTTGATGGGCCAAATGGCCTCCATCTGCACTGTAGGGTTTCTGTGATTCTATGATTTGTTGAATAGATGTATGGAAACCGTCACACCAGTCACATCTCAAGATTTCATTACAACCCCTGGATGTGTATTTCTTGGTAAAATTAAAATCGTAACTACCAACAACCATTCAGAAGGAGGAGCACCAAGGCTTGGGAAGCCTCTTTGATTGGACACCCACATTGATGACTTGCAACAATGGTGTTCGAGAAGCACGGGTTATCCAACTGCTTATTCTTCACATTTGAACGTAGACAATGGATGTTAACAGAATTACTATCCAGTGCACCTAACCTTGTCTCAGTCGACAACCACACACTTTCCAGCAGAGGTAACTGGCCAATAAACAGGAGTGCCAACCACAGCCTTTGAATCCCTGCGGATCCATGGGTAGCTACGACTCTCCGCTACAACTCTCACTAATTTTACAGATGCACCATAGAGAGCTTCCTTTCCGGTTGTATCACAGCTTGGTAAAAGCAAATTACTGCGGATGCTGGAATCTGAAACCAAAGGAGAAAATGCTGGAAAATCTCAGCAGGTCTGGGCAGCATCTGTAAGGAGAGAAAAGAGCTGACGTTTTGAGTCCAGATGACCCTTTGTCAAAGCTTTGACAAAGCTGCCACAGATGCTGTCAGACCTGCTGAGATTTGACAAAGGGCCATCTGGACTCGAAACGTCGGCTCTTTTCTCTCCTTACAGATGCTGCCCAGACCTGCTGAGATTTTCCAGCGTTTTCTCTTTTGGTATCACAACTTGGCACGGCTCCTGCTCTGACCAAGACCACAAGAAACTACAAAGAGTTGTGAATGAAGCCCAGTCCACCACGCAAACCAGCTTCCCATCCATTGACTTTGTCTACACTTAAAACTACATTCTGCACCCTCTCTTTTACTTCTCTATGTACTCTATGAATGGTATGCCTTGTCTGTATAGCGCGCAAGAAACAATACTTTTCACTGCGTCCCAATACATGTGATAATAATAAATCAAATCAAATCAAAGCTCTCACACTGAGTCAGAAGGTTGTGGGGCCAAGACTCACTTCAGGGACTTGAGAGCATAAAATCTAGGCTGATAGTCCCAGTGCCAATACGAGGGTAATGCTGCACTGTTGGAGGTACCGTCTTTCAGGTGAGGCATTAGTCGCCAGGCCTATGTGTCTTCTCGAGTGGTTGTTGAAGACCCTTGGCACCTTTCAAAGAAGAACAGGAGCATTTCCTCTGGTGTCCAGGCCAATAATTACCCCTCACTTTTCAGATTATCTGGCCATTGATCGCATGGTGGTCTTTGGGAGCTTGTGTGTCAACTGGCCATTGTGTTCTCGACATTACAACAGCAACTATACCTAAAAAAATAATTCACTAGCTGTAAAACACTTTGGAATGCCCAGAATTATGAGAGATCCTAAGGAAATGTTATTTATAAATCTATGCGTGGATGTTGCAAAGTAGGTGAGAAACTATGAGCTGAATTTAATGGAAGCCAACCTGGTTTTGCCGGCCAACTGGAGAACCAGCCGTAGTCCTGTGCCATTTCTTTTACGGAACGCCGGCAAATTAGGGCCACTTAGGCACTGGTCAGAGGGAGGCCTTCCCGGGAATTAAGGATCTCAGGGGCGGTAGATCAACTGAAAAGATGTGCCAGCCAATCAGAAGCTGACAGTTCTTCTGTACTCAGCAGCTCCACTGGGTTGCTGTGGCTTCTACCAGTACTACATCCACCCAAAGAAGGAGAGTCATCCAGACTTGAAGCGTTGGCTCTATTCTCTCTCCACAGATGCTGTCAGACCTGCTGAGATTTTCCAGCAATTTCTGTTTCAGATTCCAGCATCCGCAGTATTTTGCCTTTATACTGATTTCAGATTGAGTTTGGACCCAGGTTCAGGTGAGTGATGGTGGCAAGAGGGTCCTGGGGGAAGGAGGGGTGGAGGGGGTGGTGACTCCCAGAAAACTCCCCTTCCCCTGGCTGGGTCCCTCGATCAGGCGATGAGTATCTTTGAATGAGGACCGCCCTGAAAGGCTATAAGCAAATATGCCTGCCATTGGGTTAGTACCAATGGTGTTGGGATGAGGCCCTTCAATGGGCATTAGTTGGAAGGCAGTGTAAGGGCCTTCCCACATCCGCCTTAGATCAGGGTGGAGGCGGGAAGATGGTGAGCCCCACCTTTCACTCTCCCATTGGATTAAATGTCAACCCCCCCAGGGGGTGGGCAGTAAATCCACCCCATCTCTCTCAAGGCACAGCAATGAAACAGAGATAGGCCACAAGGATCCGTCAGGATATATTCTGGGCGCAGCAGGTTTGGTGGGGTAAATTCACTGTCAACTAGAGTTGCACAAATAGAATCATAGAATCCTACAATGCAAAATGAGGCCATTTGGCCCACCGAGTCTGCACCGACCACACTCCCATCCAGGCACAACCCCACCTATTTACCCTAGCTAGTCCCCCTGACACTCAGGGGCAATTTAGCACGGTCAATCCACCTAACCCGCACATCTTTGAACTGTGGGAGGAAACCAGAGCACCCGGAGGAAACCCACGCAGACGCGGGGAGAATGTGCAAACTCCACACAGACAGTGACCCAAGCTGGGAATCGAACCCAGGACCCTGGCGCTGTAAGGCAGCAGCGCTAACTACCCTACAACGTGCCACCCTACAAGGCAAAGATATAAGAACAGTTCCGGGTTCAAACACTGTTCTGAGTTGATCTCAGCTGGAACACCAATGAAACGCAACGATTGGTCGCAGTAACATTGGGGCTGAGGATGGGGGCGGGGAGGGTAGAATCAGTCACAGTTTCTGAGCCCCTCCCCCTTTCTAAACAATTAGGAAAAGATCAAATAATAAAGTGGTCCCCAAAATGGTTGAACAACTCGCCAACACTCACTCATGTGTGAAGAATGGCCACTTCAAGCAAGCATTCAAAGAGCATTGACACCAGCGAGGCTGTCCCCAGCAAGAGTCGGATTCTTTAGAGGACAGAGATGAGGCGAAAAGAGGGGAGTGAAAAGGGATGGAAGGCAAGAGGAAAGAGTGAGGGGGGGGGTGGGGGGAGCTGGGAAAAGAAAATCCAACCAGCCATCGCCAGCTCTTTCTCCTTGTTCATTAGCAGAGGCCAGAACCCCGCACCCAGTTTAATAAACGGTCACTCCTTGTTTACATTTCTGGTGCAGATGAAAAGTATTTGATTCAGGCTCGCTGAAAAGCTGAGGCAAATGCTTTCTGAAAGGAAATTCACATTGCTATGGTAACTCATTAACATATGAAACAATTATAAATAATAAAACACAAGCTGAAAACGATGGGAATTATTCAGAAGCATATTTACTTTGCGTGCTCCTGTGCGAATTAGTTCCTCCAACCACCTCACCCTTGACATCCTCATTGAGCTCTTCCAGTTTGGGGGTTCTTGCAGCCAAATACCTTTGTAGCGCTGGAAGATTTCATTTGGAGTTTCATAAATTCCTACACTACCCCTCAACTAGGTCGGAGCTGCACTCACAACAGCCAAAAGACTGACAGCCCACGCCCACATGTCTGTCCTTGGCCTGCTGCAATGTTCCAGTGAAGCTCAACGCAAACTGGAGGGACATCATCTCATCTTCCGGCTCAGCACTTTACAGCCTTCCGGTCTCAACATCAAATTCAACAACTTCGGATGATTTGCTCCACCCCACCTCCACCCCCTTTGTTTTCATTCTATTTTATTTAATTTTTTTTACTGCTCTCTACCTTTTATTTCTATACTGTCTTTCTACATTTTTCTTCCCCCCACTTTATCCCCCTTCCCTTACCTTTTCTCTCCCTTTGCTCCCCCTTTTCTAAATTTTACCTCTGCCCCATCTTTCCCCACCCCCCCTCCCCTCCCCCAACATCTTCATCTGACACAGCTTACAGCTTCTCTGCCGTTTGGCCATTCACACCCTTTATTCTCTCTGTGGACAGCCATTAGCAGCCTTTTCCCCTGGTTTCTGTGGCTATGACTCATCTTTCATTCCCTCACCCTGCAGTATAAATATCTCCCACTTTCTATGCCTTTTAGCTTTGACAACGGGTCAAAGCTTTGACAACGGGTCGGGCGGCACGGTAGCACAGTGGTTAGCACTGCTGCTTCACAGCTCCAGGGACCTGGGTTTGATTCCCAGCTTGGGTCACTGTCTGTGTGGAGTTTGCACATTGTCTGCGTGGGTTTCCTCCGGGTGCTCCGGTTTCCTCCCACAGTCCAAAGATGTGCGGGTTCGGTTGATTGGCCATGCTCAAATTGCCCCTTAGTGTCCTGAGATGTGTAGGTTAGAGGGATTAGCGGGTAAATATACGGGGGTAGGGCCTGGGTGGGATTGTGGTCGGTGCAGACTCAATGGGCCGAATGGCCTCCTTCTGCACTGTAGGGTTTCTATGATTTCATCTGGACTCGAAACATCAGCTCTTTTCTCTCCTCACAGGTGCTGCCAGACCTGCTGAGATTTTCCAGCGTTTTCTCTTTTGGTTTCAGATTCCAGCATCCGCAGTAAATTGCTTTCAGCCCATTCAGGCCAAGTGGCCATAGAAAATTCCAGTGAGTTGAGTTCACATAGATACAGTAGATACATTAGAACAGGGACACATTAAAAGTACCTATTGCACTATGAAGTATGTTGGGAAATCGTGAGTTGGTAAAAGGCACAAGGTATAAGTTATGCAATACAACAAGTACAATACAAATTCCTTAAAGGTAATCTTCCATTTCTCGGCACTTTGGCTAAGATCAAGTGTAGTTTTTGATCTTACACTTGATAGAAGTCAATGAGGTTACGCTGAGGCTTAATTTGAAGCAATTTTTAAAAAACACCATCTTGGTTTTTTGGCTAGGATGCCACTCAAATCAAGCACTGAAGTGGGTATAATGCCTGCTCCTATCAGCTTGGATCTTGTTGATCGAGTCCAAGACAGGAAGTATGGACCCTGTCTTGTCAGCTTGGATCTGTAATGTCTCTCTTGTAGGGACTTTGATTGGACCAATTTGGTTTTTGATTGGATATAACTAAAAAAAAAATCTTCCATTTGTGGAGTGCCACTAATTGGAGATGGTTCAATTCTTCCTCGGGTCACTGTCTGTGTGGAGTTTGCATGTTCTCCCCGTGTCTGCGTGGGTTTCCTTCGGGTGCTCCAGCTTCCTCCCACACTCCAAGGATGTGCGGCTTCGGTTGATTGGTCAAGTTAAATTGCCCCTTCGTTTAAAGTTTATTTATTAGCGTCACAAATAGGCTTACATTAACACTGCAATGAAGTTACCGTGAAAAGCAGTGTAAATATGTGGGGTTACAAGGGATAGGGCATGGGTGGGACTGTTATCAATGCAGGCTTGATGGGCCAAATGGTCTCCTTCAGCACTGCATGAACTCGATGGGCAAGGTTTGTTGGCCGCACTCACCCCAAGTCTGGAAAATCCCGCCCGAAGTCAACGGACCTTTTCATGGTCCGTATCCCGCCCGCGACGATTTCCCTGGCAGGCGGGATGGCAAAATTCCACCTTAAGACTCAATGAGCAGCAACAGCATTTACAAGGGACTGGGGCATTCATAGACTCATAAAATGGAGAGCTCAGGCATTGTTGTCAGATGCTAGCCATCTTATTCCACTGATGTACATGCAGAAGGTCAGCCCTCTGTACTTGCTCTCTTATAACTGGCTCTAGATTGGAGGTCTCTTATACTGTGGGCAGGGGAAGTCAGAAGCTCCAGGTTCAAGTCCCCTCCAGGAATTGATGACCACAGCATTGTAAGGCAGCCTGTAAATCGTTCCAACACACGCCAGTGGCAGGCGGTAAGAGCAGGAAAGATTCCTGCTTATTGGAAATAAATTGGAGCCCCCTCCATCACCGTTCATAGCTCCACACTACAACATGCAGGTAGACAGTCTGTTGCTACAGCAACTCAGACTCCTCGGGGGACCGGCTGACTCAGTTTAAAAATGTTTTTATTAGTATCACAAGCAGGCTTACATTAACACTGCAATGAAATTACTGTGAAAATCCCCTAGTCGCCACACTCCGGCGCCTGTTCGGGTACACTGAGGGAGAATTTAGCATGGCCAATGCATCTAACCAGCATGTCTTTCGGACTGTGGGAGGAAACCGGAGCATCTGGAGGAAACCCACGCAGACACGGGGAGAACGTGCAAACTCCACACAGACAGTAACCCAAGCCAGAAATTGAACCCAGGTCCCTGGCGCTGAGGCAGCAGTGCTAACCATTCTGCCACCCTGCCATTGGCAGGAGGGCTGGTATAGATCAGAATGGTGTCAACAGCACAGGGTTCGATTCTCATTCTGACGAGGGTGGATGTGGGACCTGCCTCCTTGTCGCATCTGTGGCAGAGGCTGTGATACCGTGCGTCAGATCTACCTTCAGGCTGGGGACTGAAGAAGAATTGGGTCTGTTATCCATCAGAGAACAAGGGCATGAAAAAGGTTCAAACTGAGAAACTAATGCAATGTGCAAGGCAAGTTTAAAAGTGCACTCACTGATATTATATTTGAGAATTTGACCTAAGAACATAAGAAATAAGAACAGGAATAGGCCATTTGGTCCCCTGGGCCTGCTCCGCCATTCAATAAGATCATGGCTGATCTTTTCGTGGACTCAGCTCCACTTACCGCCCACTCACCATAACCCTTAATTCCTTTCCTGTTCAAAAATCTTTGCCTTAAAAACATTCAATGAGGTCGCCTCAACTGCTTCACTGGGCGGGGAATTCCACAGATTCACAACCCTTTGGGTGAAGAAGTTCCTCCTCAACTCAGTCCTAAATCTGCTCCTGCTTATTTTGAGACCATGCCCCCTCGTTCTAGTTTTACCAGCCTGTGGAAACAACCTCCCTGCTTCTATGTTATCTATTTCCTTCATAATTTCATATGTTTCTAAAGATCTCCCCTCATTCTTCTAAATTCCAGTGAGTATAGCCCCAGTCTACTCAGTCTCAGATTGACATTCCTCAATCTACCCCAAATAAAGCCTTTGGCCTTGTTCATTTGTTCTGTGTGATAGCACTCTTTGCTGAATCAGAGGCTTCAAGTTCCACTCTGGAGACAGGAGCATAAAATGTAGGGCAGGCCATTCCCGTCGGTGGGATATTCCAGTCCTGCCGAGAGCAAACCCCTGCTGCGGTGGCAGTGCCAATCCAAGTCTCCTCTACCACCACAAAACACACCATGGGGAGGGGTGTGTGTGGAAAATCCCACCCTAGTTTGACGTTTCAGTGCAACACTGCAGGAGTGCCGCACTGCCGGAGGTGCCATTTTTTGCGTTAGACATTAAAGCAAAGCGTGGATATGAAAGATTCCTTTCAGAAAAGCACAGGGGAAGTTCTACCCAGTGTCCTGGCCAATAGTTATCCCTTAACCGACATTACTTGGGAGTATCAGGTGTTTAATGCATTGCTCTTTGTGGGATCTTGCTGTGCAAAAGAATGGGTGCGACATTTCTTACATTACACTTCAAAAATACTTAACTGGTTGTAAAGCGCTTTGGGGCATCTTCAGCTCATGAAAGATGCTGTATAAATGCATGATTTTATTTTATTATTGACAATTATTATTGACATTAGTGGAACTCCTGTCACTAAATAATGTTAACCTAGATTTAAATGTGGGATGAATGCTTGGTCCCAACCATTGGATTGAAGCCAGCGACACTCATGTCCCACAAATGAATAAAAAGAAAGTTAAAGCCAGTTAGAGCTCTGGACTACAACATGCTGCTAAAATTGCATGTATTCTAGGTAGTCTATACCTTGGCGGCCAGTGTCAGATGTCAATGGGAAGGTGATGACCTAATGGTATTATCACTAGACTATTAATTCAGAAACTCAACTAATGTTCTGGGGACGTGGGTTCGAATCCCATCATGGCAAGTGGTGGAATTTGAATTCAATAAAAATTAATCCGGAATTAGGTGATGGCCTAGTGATATAATTGCTCGACTCTTAATCTAGAAACTCAACTAATGTTCAGGGGATCCGGATTCGAATCCCGTCACGGCTAAATGATGGAATTTGAATTCAATAAAAAATATCCTGAATTAGGAATCTACTGATGACCATGAAACCATTGTCGATTGTTGGAAAAACCCATCTGGTTCACTAATGTCCTTTAAGGAAGGAAATCTGCCATTCTTACCCCGTCTGGCCTACATGTGACTCCAGAGCCATAGCAATGTGGTTGACTCTCAACTGCCCGCGGTCAACTAAGGGTGGGCAATAAATGCTGGCCAGCCAGCGACACCAATGTCCCACAAATTAGTAACAAAAAAGATTGGGATCTACTTAATAAAGACGATGCCACCAAGCAGTCCATCGGCATTCCTACGGTGGGAAATCAGGAAATTCATTTAAAATGGATGCAGGAATAATCGAATTGCTTTCAGTACTAAACTTTTGCACTCATCCAATATGGAGGTGAAGAGGTTAAGAAAATTGACATTGTATCCTTGAACATAAGGAAGGTTAAAGGTGATGGGGGGGGAAAAAAATGATCCTATATTCTACTTAATGACCAACTGGCTTCCTAATGGAACATCGTTAAAGCTGAGGCACTTAATGCAGTCACCCAGATCTTTGATATAATAGATTTTATGTCAAAAATGTGCTGTGGGATTTTCTACACTTTTCACTCAATGATAGCAATAATTGTACTAAAGATATCGTTCTAAATCCATTTCATCATCATCTGCCCCTAACCAGTTTTTTTTTACATCACGCTCATATATTTAAGACATAAATCACAGCGATGCTCTTCAATTATTGCAGCACAAATTCAACGAGATTGAAAAATGAGCCGCACATTCTATAACTGGGCAGCACGGTGGCACAGTGGTTAGCACTGCTGCCTCACAGCGCCAGGGACCCGGGTTCGATTCCCGGCTTGGGTCACTGTCTGTGTGGAGTCTGCACGTTCTCCCCATGTCTGAGTGGGTTTCCTCCGGGTGCTCCGGTTTCCTCCCACAGTCTGAAAGATGTGCGGGTTAAGGTGCATTTGGCCCGAACAGGCGCTGGAGTGTGGCGACGAGGAGATTTTCAGAGTAACTTCATTGCAGTGTTAATGTAAGCCTACCTGTGACACGAATAAATAAATGTAAGCTTAAATAACACCACAGTGGGGCACGTCCATGAGGTTCCCTGAAAAGCCACTGGATAAGACTATCCATGTAAAGTGCTTCTTCCTACATTCCCACTTTATCACAGAGTCCCCACAGTGCAGATGAGGCCATTTGTCCCATCAAGCCTACACTGTGTATCTGACAGGGTATCTTAACCAGGCCCTCTCCCCCACCCTATCCCTGTAACCCTACACATTTACCATCTAACCTACACATCTTTGGACAGTAAGGGGCATGGCTTAACCCGCACACATGGGAGGAAACTGGAGCACCGGAAGAAACCCATGCAGACACGGGGAGAATGGGCAAAGTCCACACACAGCCAGTGACCCGAGGCTGGAATTGAACCCAGGTCTCTGGAGCTGTGAGACAGCAGTGCTAACCACTGTGCCACCGTGCTACCCTTACGCAACTGAAGCTGCTGTAGAGCCCAGTTGAATGAGGCTGAGCTCAAACTCTACCCTTTGGGTAGTGCATGTCAATGGCACTGGTTACTAATGTGGAGATGCCGGCGTTGGACTGGGGTGAACACAATAAGAAGTCTCACAACACCAGGTTAAAGTCCAACAGATTTAGTTAACAAACCTGTTGGACTTTAACCTGGTGTTGTGAGACTTCTTACTGGTTACTAAGTCATGGGATCATCAATGAATGTACAGGTATCTCGTTGATGATGGAAACTTCAGCCCGTCTCAGTTACATCACCACAAACGTGAGCTCTGTGCGTGCTAATCCACACAATTTACCAATGGCCTGGATTTGAAGTGGGAATCTTAGAACCACTCGCCTCTTCAATACGATACAGTCGACAAAATGGCAATTAACATCCCTTCCCTGGTAACTCTTTGAAAAATATACTTGTTTAAACAGTGGCGGGGAAAACAGATGAAGTTAGCATCAGGTATGAGTCCTAAGTGTAGTTACCATCATTGTTTAAGTTAATTAAGTTTATTTATTGTCACAAGTAGGCTTATGTTAACACTGCAATGAAGTTACTATGAAAATCCCCGAGAACCTAACTCCGGCGCCTGTTTGGGTACGCGGAGGAAGAATTTGGCATGGCCAGTGCACCTAACCAGCACGTCTTTCGGACTGTGGGAGGAAACTGGAGCACCCCGGAGGAAACCCACACAGATACCGGGAGAACGTGCAAACAGACAGTGACCCAAGCCGGGAATTGAACCCGGGTCGCTGGCGCTGTGAGACAGCGGTGCTAACCACCGTGCCGCCCATAATGTAGGAAAGGTGGCTGCCAGTTGGTATGAAACAAGGCTCCACGAACGACAGCGAGGTAGACGGGCAGATGATTAGTGAAGTGGGTTAAGGGGTAACTGTTGGCAGGACATCAGGGAGAATTCCCTCGCCTTTCCTCAAAGTAAAGCCATGGGATCTTCAATGTGCACCGAACGTGGCAGACGGGGACTGGGTTCCATGCTTCACCCAAAAGACGGAAATCCGACAGCGCAGGACTCCCTCAGCATTGCGTTTAAATATCAAACTGGGTTTTGTGCTCAGATTTCTGGAGTGGTTTTAGGTCGCATAACCTACTGACTCAAGAGGCGAGACTGCTACCGCTCTCGCCTCTTGAGTCAGTTGGTTGTGCGTTCAAAGTTGAAGCCCTTTGTCCCCATCTTGAAGGTCTTCATAACCTTGTCCACCCTATCTATGCATCCGTACTCGTACCCTTCAGTCCTCTTGCTCTGATCTTCTGTGTCCTCTTCCTGTGTACCACCACTGCCAACACAGTCTTCAAACAATGAGGCTCAATTCTCCAGAACCCCCTTCCCTGAATCATAGAATCCCCACAGTGTGGGAGGAGACCATTCGGCCCATCGAGCCTGCACTGACAACAATCCCACTCAGACCCTATGCCCGTAACCCCATGCATTTACCCTGCTAATCTTCCTGACACTAAGAGGTAATTTAGCACGGCCAATCCACCTAAGCCGCACACCTTAGGACTGTGGGAGGAAACCGGAGCACCCGGAGGAAACCCACGCAGACACGGGGAAAACGTGCAGACTCCACACATCAGTGACCCAAGCCGGGAATCGAACCCGGGTCCCTGGCACTGTGAGGCAGCAGTGCTAACCATTGTGCCACCGTGCCATCCAAAATCCTTCTGAGTTCTTCCACTGTTCCCGCCATCTTGAAAAAAAAGTCTCATCCAAGCTTTGGGTCATTTTTCTGATGTCTATCTAACCCGGTGTTGTCAGTTCAGTATCCCCCCCATTCTGACCTCAATAACTCCTCCCACTTCCTTAATGAGGTGGTCAGAATTGAAGATTAAAATCCTGAATGGAAAACAACACAATACTCTGCGCTTGACCTTTTAAACGCGGTATTGATAGCAAAACCTCCCATTTTAAATTCTACCACACCCTAAACTATTCAGGTCCAGAGGGGGAAAGGACTGTGCAACTTTGTGTGAATCGGTGTTCTTTCTAATGGACCTTTTTATGCTCTTTGCTGCAATCATTTTGTTTGGTCCTGCTAGGTACAAGTGTCATCAGAATTTGGAGGCAGTGGAAGACAGGGGAGCAGAAGCTGAGGGGGAACTTATAGAGTCATAGAGGTTTACAGCATGGAAACAGGCCTTTTGGCCCAACTTGTCTTTGCTGGCCTTTTTTTAACCACTAAGCTAGTCCAAATTGCCTGCATTTGGCCCATAGCCCTCTATACCCATCTTACCCATTTAACTGTCTAAATGCTTTTTAAAAGACAAAATTGTACTTGCCTCTACTACTACCTCTGGCAGCTCGTTCCAGACACTCACCACCCTGTGTGTGAAAGAATTGCCCCTCTGGACCGTTTTGTATCTCTCCCCTCTCACCTTAAACCTATGCCCTCTAGTTTTCAACTTCCCTACCTTTAGGAAAAGATATTGACTATCTAGCTGATCTATGCCCCTCCTTATTTTATAGACCTCTGTAAGATCACCCCTAAGCCTCCTACGCTCCAGGGAAAAAAAGTGCCAGTCTATCCAGCCTCTCCTTATAACTCAAACCATCAAGTCCTGGTAGCATCCTAATAAACGTTTTCTACACTCTTTCTAGTTTAATAATATCCTTTCTATAATCTATGAATCTACAAATTCATAACTCCACCAATCCCAGGACTTGCAGTCAGGAGTAGGTGCCCTCCACTCATTCCTGGAATGAAGGGGTTATTTTGTGAGGAAAGGTTGAACAGATTAGGCCCATAAGCCACTGGAGTTTAGAAGAATAAGAGGTGACCTTATTGAAACGTACAAGATAAAAGCAAAATGTGTATTTATAAGTGACAAGTAAGGCAATGAAGTTACAGTGAAATTCTCCTAGTCGCCACACTCTGCCTGTTTGGGTAAATGCACCTAACCAGCACGCCTTTCAGACTGTGGGAGGAAATCGGTGCACCCGGAGGAAACCCACGCAGACACAGGGAGAATGTGCAGACTCCACACAGACAGTGACCCAAGCCAGGAATCGAACCCAGGTCACTGGCGCTGTGAGGCAGCAGCGCTAACCACCGTGCCATCCCTGACGGGACTTGATTGATTGGATACTGGGAGGATGTCTCCTCTTGTGGGAGAGACTGGAACCAGGGACACAGTTTAAGGAAAAAAGGTCTCCCTTTACAACAGAAGTGACCAGATTTTGTTTTTCTCAGAAGGTCATTAGTCTGAGGAATTCTCTTCCCCAGAGAGCAGTGGAGGATGGGGCACTGAATGTATTCAAGGCTGAGTTCGATAGATTTTTGACAGATGTGGGGGGTCAAGGGTTATTGGGGGGGGGGGTCAAGGGTTATGGGGTCAGGAAAGTGAAGTTGAGACACAACCAGATCAGCCATGCTCTTATTGAATGGTGGAGCAGGCTCGAAGGGCTGAATGGCCTTCCCCTGCTCCGAGGTCCCAGGAACCTACTTAACTTAATTGCAGGTACAGTAAACAGTGAGAAACCCCGTGTCTAAACAATGAATCCTTCCATCTTTGAGTAACTTGAAAAGGTTCAGGGCAAGCCCACCCACTGTCAGCAAAGAGTAGAGTATTGCAGCATGCTGAGACTCCCCTGAGTGTCAATGTCCTGTCCTTTGATTTAGAATCATGCTATGAAGCAATCATGAATAGCCAAGTCACCTTGTACTATAGATTCGGGCTTGATATATTCATCAGCATGCTGCATGAAAACTGGGAAGATTATTCTGTGCTTAAATCTTTTACTTTCATGCCACAAGTTTTCCTTCTCTCGCCGCCCAGCTTCCTAACCCCTTCTCCCGAAGGAGATACACTTAGAATCATAGAACCCCTACAGTGCCATTCGGCCCATCGAGCCTGCACTGACAACAATCCCATCCTAACCCCATAGCCCCACGTATTTTCCCTGCTAATTCCCCTGACGCTAAGTGGCAATTTAGCACGGCCAATCCACCTAACCTGCACAACGTTGGACACTAGGGGGCAATTTACCATGGCCAATCCCCCAACCCACACATCTTTGGATTGTGGGAGGAAACCGGAGCACCCGGAGAAAACCCACGCAGACACGGGGAGAACGTGCAAACTCCACACAGTCACCCGAGGTCGGAATTGAACCCGGGTCCTTGGTGCTGTGAGGCAGCAGTGCTAACCACTGTGCCACTTGCTGGGGCTTCACAGATATTGGGCACCCATCAGTAGTTTTCTTCCAAATGGTTATCCTCAATGCAGCTAGCCATCCCCATGGACAGCATCCTAACTAATCAGGTACGTCACCCAACAGAATGCTCGGACTTTCAAGTTACTAAATTGTAATTAAGGGAAACTGGCTCCCCTCAGCCCTCCCACTCTGGGGACAAGTGTCCTGATCTTAACCTGACATCGGTCAACCACACCAATGGGACAATGTATTTCCGAACAGGAATGCTAGTTACCAAATCCATCATCAAAGACTTCTTTCCTAATTATTACAGATTTGTCTTAAATCTCGCCATATTGCAGTCGATGCTTGTGAAGACGTTAATTAAAACCTTTTAATAATCTTGTCTTCAAAAGAATAACATTTGCATATAAAGTGTCCTCTGGCTCTTATGATATTGCAATTATTCCTTTGAAGACTACAGTGACAGATCTACATCAGAAAACTAGTGAAGACCTTTGAAGTAGTTTCTAAATGTCCCCATTTGGAATGGGTTCAGATAGAGCAGCTAAGCTCCTGAAAACTGGTGCTCTTTAATACTATATGCGACAGGACGGCTGTTTATTCCCTTCCCCTGTAATTAATTTCTCACCACTCTAGACTGTAACCCCAAGCCAGACACCAGCTCATGACAGGATGGAAACTGACTTCCAACCACTTCGCCAAAAGGTGTGCGGCACGGTGGTTAGCGCTGCTGCCTCACAGCACCAGGGACCCGGGTTCAATTCCCGGCTTGGGTTACTCTCTGTGCGGAGTCTGCACGTTCTCCCCGTGTCTGCGTGGGTTTCCTCCGGGTGCTCCGGTTTCCTCCCACAGTCCAAAAGACCTGCTGGTCGGGTGCATTGGCCACGCTAAATTCTCCCTCAGTGCACCCGAACAGGTGCCAAAGTGTGGCGACTCGGGGACTTTCACAGTAACTTCATTGTAGTGTTAATGTAAGCCTACGTGTGACACTACTAAATAAACTTTAAAAAATAGCATTCCCTACATAAAGATTCTTCCAGGGGCTGCCTCCAGATCCACAGTGCGGAAATCAAGCAGTCACCATGAGTGTAAGTAGAAATTCACTATTTGCTGTGGCACATAAGAGTGGCCAACCAGGGTTTTCACACGTATCTTCACAATGTGTCTTCTGCAGCTGAGGGAAGGGCATCGAATCCTACAATTCAGAACATGGCCATTCAGCCCATCATGCCCATGCCAGCTCTTCGCACTCCTATTTCACCCTATCTGTAACTGCAACACTATATTCTGCACCCTCTCCTTACCTTCTCCCCCATGTACTCTGTGAACGGTATGCTTTATCTGTATAGCGCGCAAGAAACAATACTTTTCACTGTATCCCAATACATGTGACAACAGTAAATAAAAATCAAATTCCCCCGAAATCTCCCCAAAGGGGAGAGCCTCCCGTTGACTGGTTTCACTTTGCTTATTAGCCATGCTGTCTTTAAACCCAGTTCTCAATGCCTAACATTACTTATTCTCTGGAGGGATAAAAGTTGCCCTCTTTGCTGTTGGATACTCCAGGTAATAAGCCTATCCCAATTAGTAAAATCTAATGTTTAGGCTTGAAAGGAACTAGGGCGGGACATCCAGTGCAACTAGGGAGGCACAAAAAGAGTCCCGAGTAGTTGATACAACTCAAGTCACGAAAAGTAAATCGAACATTAACAATTCAACAAGATTTTTAAACAAGTACCGCGCTGAATTTAGCCATGAACAGCGTTTGGAAGGTTGGAAATGGGCGACGTACAATTGTTGAGGAAGAGTAGCACAGCAAAGCCCAGAGTTGAGGTAGCCAGGAGGATCAGGCAGATGTTACACGGAATCATGAAGTACCTCACCACTAGTGAGACTTTGTGCTGGTACATCCTGCCCCGATGTGCGGGGGGTGCGGGATAACGACCGCCAGACATACCACACCCACGCACCGTTCTCCTCGCTACCCCGGGCAAAGATGATCTCGGGCACCCCCGGATCGCAGGGCAGGTAAGGTGGGTGGGGGGGGGCGGGGGGGCTTTTCAAATCAGTGCCACCATCCGAGGGCGATCTCGCGGCACGACGTTTAGCACCGCGTGACGAACAGGCCAAAGCTGGTCAAACATCTTCCCCACCCCTCCTCAGGTGGCATGGCCTAGCCCCTTCCGGAAACCACCCACGTCACATCAAGCCGGCGACCGCTGTGGATTCAGCTCCCTCCTGGAAACCAGCCGCGGGCAAAGCAAAATAATTCCAAGTCTTCAAGAGGTGCATATTGTGCAGAGGCCAGTTCTGGTGCTCACATTCAGCATGGCAATCGGTGGACGGATTCACTCGACACGTGAAAGGATTGCAAAAAAAGCAGCCAGACGAATCATCCAGAAAGTCTCAGTGCCCCATTTAAACAAAAAAAGACATTAAAAAAAAAAGACACACCATCCAGGGTTACAGTCTGAGCCACAATAGCTTCCTGGGGTCAACTGGACAGGGCTATCAGCTGTTGTTTTGCTTAGAGTTGACTATGGAGCAAAAATCGCCTTTTCACCTTAAATTTGGTGCAGAATCCCAGGGGCAGGTTTGAGCTCAAGTCCAATTCTTCCACGCTGCTGTCCTCAATATCCAAAAAAAAAAATTACAGTGCAGAAATCTGTTGTCAGACTGGACAGATTTGTCCTTCTGTATTAAATTCTTCAGCAAACCCCCCAGCGAAAGCCTCAATACTGCTGGACTTGTGGCTACAACACATTCCCCCTCTTCCCACCACTACTCCTCCCCTCCTGTTTTCTGGCCACAGAAATTGACCAAGGTTAATGTAGAGTAAAAACAGACAACCAAAACCTTCGCTTCCCAAGCAACAAGCTTTCAACTGCAGACCCTTGAGTTGTAAATTCTTTTTATCGCCCCCCCCCCTAAAATAACACACACAGAGCAAAAATCTTCTGCTAAAGACAGCGTTGAATGGAAATCTGGGCGTGCAAGCTTCTCAGGAATCAAGTTGCTGCCTTTTTCCCCCCAATCTGCTGGTATGTTTCCTCCTCTCTGTGTATCTTGTTTTGTGGTTAGTCTCAATCGCTCCTCATCCTCGGAGTGGGTGAGGTCGCCTCCCTTCTCCTGCTTTCAAAGACTTCCCAGTCCTAAGTTTCGCCAGCAAGTGCAGAAAGAGAGAGAGAGAGAGAATGTTTCTCCACCGCGTTCTGCCTTTTATCTCCGGAATGTATGCTTCCCTCCTCTCTGCCAGGATCACATTTTAGTTTCTTCTTCTCTCTCTCTGTGTTTCTTCTCTCTTCTATAGACAGCAAGGTGGATCCACCACCCCTCCCCAGCCTTAGCAGAGCAGGTTAAGGGGAGAGGAATTCTCGAGACAACAATAGACTCTCGACAGCCCAACAGTCCTGGGCTGCAGGCTGGAATTGGAAGTTGCCCCCCCCCCCTTCTCCTCGTCTTAGCAAAGCCACCGGCAACAAAAGAGAGGGAGCTTTGGGGAATTCTCTCCTCGCCCTCCTGTGGGAGGAGAGTGTGTTTAAAAAAAAAGGGAACAGCAAAACAATGCAAAGCCAGAGCAGTTAGAATGACACAGGCTGGAGAGACAACATGCTCTCTGTCTGTCTCTCTCTCTCTCACACACACTCACTCCTCTCCCCTAACAAGCCTGCTGTGTCTGAGCGCTATTCAACCAACACTCTCAGCAACTGGAGATGATTCCTCGACCCTCCCTCGTACAGGGGGAAAAAAACTTCACCTTCTGGGAAAGGGAGAGATGGGGGGGGGGGGGGGGGAGAGAAAAAAAAACCCACAGGCAAGCTGTCGAGGGGAAGGGTGGAGCTATATTGCCAGCTGTTTCAGAGTTTTTCAGAATACATTCACAATTCTGTCCTCTTCCGAATGAAGGATGCAAGATTTGCCACAGCAGAAATCTTTTTTTTTGGACAAAAATAATCGCAATCATAAAGCTCCCCCCCTCGACCTTCCCAGGCGCTGTAAATGTTCCCAGTTCCACAAAGCAACTGGGTTCAGACTAGATCGGCAGCTGTCTGTTCGTGTCTGCGATCATTGAACGTTCTGGAGGGGCGAATTAGTCCCCAAATTCTGGCATAAATCTGACTCTACTGTCATGTCGAATAGTTACATTTCTGCAGTCTTGGTTGTGGGTAACTTGACATGAATTTATCATAAAACAACTGCTTCCCTGCACTTTTTAGAACACAATAGTGAGAAGTACCCGAAAACAATAACAGTGCAGAATGTTAGCATCATGTTTTGATGGTTAACAATAATGTGCCTCATCCTCTCTGTGAATCTGTACCCCCCCCCCCCCCCCCCGCCAACCACCACAGAGGTACACACAACCCTTTATATGCTATGGGCGGTACGGTGACACAGTGGTTAGCACTGCTGCCTCACAGCGCCAGGGTTCGATTCCCAGCTTGGGTCACTGTCTGTGTGGAGTTTGCACATTCTCCCTCTGTGTCTGTGTGGGTTTCCTCCGGGTGCTCTGGTTTCCTCCCACAGCCCGAAAGACGTGCTGGTTAGGTGCACTGGCCATGCTAAATTCTCCCTCAGTGTACCCAAACAGGTGCCAGAGTGTGGCGACTAGGGGATTTTCATAGTAACTTCATTGCAGTGTTAATGTAAGCCTACATAATAAATAATAAAATAATAATGACCCTCCCTGGATCTAATACATCAGTGTGATGAAGCAACATCCCTTACCCACCCACCCACCCTCTCCCGCACCCACACACACACCAGGAGAGACCCCCTCTCTTATGCCCCCCCTGAAGACCCTCTGGCAGCCGGGACAAGTCAGATGTCACTCATCACAAATAGGGGTTGTTTTACTGTGAGTGCAGTGAGCTCACGCCCTGCGCTCGGGGGTGGGGTCGCTGATCTTCACACTGATCTTGCCTTCCTGGGCAATGGGAAATGTTCTGAGCCTCTGTATGCTGCAGCTCTGTACGCTGGAGGGATTGAACTGTGTACTGCTTAAGGTCCTAAGGTTCCTCTAATGCTGGATGCATCAAGAGTCACAAAGCAGCTTTAAAGGAACAATGCAGGTGAAGTTTTTACCTCCTTGATCCCACCCTGCAAATGTAAACGAGGCAAATTTAATACAAAGGGTTCTATTTAGGAGCGATCTCTCTCTCTCTCTGCTTTCCACGTAGAATTAATGAGTGCCATATATCTACACAGCTTTATGTAGCAACTCATTCCTGGCCAAGAATCAAATCTCTAATGAAACACCCGAGGGTGCTTTTATTTTTAATCTGGACATTCGACTGGGGAAAATTCACATTCACAATTCTGCCACATTAGGAGAAAAAGACAAGAGATTTAAGCTTCTCCAAGATGAATAGTGCCTGCGGTTGGCACCTCAAGTAACTGCTTTGTCTGGCAGTACCACATTCAGTGTTGGGAACATGCAAACTGATCACTCCGTCAGCCTGAAGGGAGAGACAGGGTTAATAGCAACGCAAATCAGAAGCGCAGCTTGGACGTGGCGTACCTGAGGAGTCATTTGGGGTTTTTTTTTGAGAAAGCAAGAGAGTTTTGACAGCCGTCACGGTTAAAATCTTGAATGTCCGTCCCTGAATTCTGTTTCAAAACCCATTTTCCGCTCCCTGCAGAACTAAATTCGCTGGCACGTTAACAGACAGTAATGACAGCAGCGTAGGGTTACCAGAGATCATGCCTTTGAAAGCTTTGACTGAAGACTTAAAAACACCTACAGATCCACTTACAGCACCCGACCCCAGAGCTGAACGACGCTGAGTGCTCTGTGGGTGTCAATTTTCAAAAAAGGGTAAAGCCCTGACAACCTGCATTAAGTAACTCGAGATCCTAAATGGGCTGACCACTCTGCACGTTTAATTACTGGACATCACCACAATCTGCCAAAGAGTTAGCAACAATTATGCTTGCAGCTGGAATCTCAGTGGCTCCAATTCCGCTCTCCCCTCAGTGCACATCCTGGTCTTGGCCGTGCAGTCTGTTCAGCACGTCCATTTATTCCGGCAGCGTGGTGAAATATTCTCCACTTGCTCAATAAGCGCAGCTCCGACAACACTTGAGAAACTTGACACCATCTCAGACAAAGCAGCCCGCTTGATTGGCACCCCATCCGCCACTTGAAAGGCTCACTTCTTCTACCACTCACACACATGGTGACAGCAGTGAGAGGCACAAGATGCACAACAGCAACCTCGCTCAGGCTCCCTCAGCAGCGCCTTTCAAACACGCGTGACCCTCTTCCACCCAGAGGTTCGTGGGTAGCAGGTGCGTGGGGACATCAACACCTCCACGTTCCCCTTCAAGCCACACACCATCCCGACTTGGAAATATATCATCATTGTCTGTCTCTCTGTCTGTGTGGAGTCTGCATGTTCTCCCCGTGTCTGTGTAGGTTTCCTCCGGGTGCTCCGGTTTCCTCCCATAGCCCAAAGATGTGCGGGTTATGTGGATTGGCCATGCTAAATTGCCTCTTAGTGTCAGGGGGACTCGCTTGGGTAAATGCATGGGGTTATGGGGATTGTAGTCGGTGCGGACTCAATGGGCCAAATGGCCTCCTTCTGCACTGCAGGATTCTATGATTCCTTCTTTTTTTCCCGAATGGCAGGCAGTGACTAGTGGGGTACCGCAGGGCTCAATGCTAGGACCCCAGCTATTCACATCATATATTGATGATTTAGATGAAGAAACTAATATCTCCCAAATTTGCAGATGACACAAAGTTGGGTGGGAGGGTGAGCTATGAGGAGGATGCAGAGGTGCTTCAGTGTGATTTGGACTGGCTGAGTGTGTGGGCAAATGCAAGGCAGATGCAGTGTAATGTGGATAAATGTGAGGTTATCCACTTTGGTAGCAACAACATGAAGGCAGATTATGATCTGAACGGTTACAAATTGAGAGAGGAGAGTGTGCAACGAGACGTGGGTGTCCTCGTATACCAGCCACTGAAGGTAAGCATATGGGTGTAGCAGGCAGTAAAGAAGGCAAATGGTATGTTGGCCTTCAAAGCAAGAGGATTCAAGTACAGGAGCAATGACACAGGGCCTTGGTGAGGCCATACCTGGAATATTGTGTGCAGTTTTAGTCTCCTTATCTGAGAAAGGATGTTCTTGCTATGGAGGGAGTGCAGTGAAGGTTTACTAGACTGATTCCTGGGATGGTGGGACTCACATATGAGGAGAGTTTGAGTTGGTTAGGATTATGTTCACTGGAGTTTAGAAGGATGAAGGAGGATCTCTTGGAACCTATAAGATTCTAACAAAACGAGACAGGGGAGATGCAGGAAAGATATTCCAGATGGTGGGGGAGTCCAGAACCAAGGGTCACATTCTAAGGATTCGGGTCAACCTTTTTCGGACAGAGATGAGGAGGACTTTCTTCAACCTTTGGAATTCACTACCACAGAAAGCAGTTGAGACCAAATCATTGTATGTTTTCAAGAAGGTGGGATCAGGCTGGTGAGTTGGATGATCAGCCAAGATCATAATGAATGGCAGAGCAGGCTCGAAGGGCCGAATGGCCTCCTCCTGCTCCTACTTTCTGTGTTTCTTTCACTGTCACAGGATCAAAGTCTTGGAACTCATTTCCTAACAACTCTGTGGGTGTACCTGCAGACTGCAGCGGTTCAAGAAGGAGGTTCCCCACCCCCTTCTCAAGGGCAATTAGGGATGGATAATAAATGCTGGTCTGGCCAGTGATGCCCACATCCTGTGAAATAATGCACTTTAAAAAAATTACGGTCGCACTGATCACCGAGGACATTGGAAAGCGCATTGTACCTGAAGTGCCTAAATTTCTCCAATACAATTTGTATTGCAAAAAGGGGGCTGACACCTACATTGTGAATGAAAACATGCCGTGAAAATAAATGGATCTCATGATGACTGTTGCCTGAGCACTGCAATATATCAACGTTAAAAGTCAAGGATATAGTAACTTTAAGTAAAGGACAGGGGAAACCTTCAACCTACAGGAAAAACAAATTACACAGAGTCAGTGATGGTAAAGTCTTTAAAACGGCCATAGCTGAGTTGCTAACACCCTCTGGGTCAGAGGTTCTGGGTTCAAGCCCCACTCTAGAACGTTGCACCCCAAACACTTCAGTGCCGTGTGGTAAGAGCGCTGTGTCCTTCGAGGAGCTGTCCCTCAGATTGAGATTTTAACCCAGTCTCCCCATTCAGAGATCCCACCCACTGCACTATTTCCACAACAGGGGAGTTCTGCCCAATATTTATCACCGCCCCCCCACCCTCCACCCCTTCCCCCCATCACCACTCCATTAAAATCACTCAAACAGATTATTTGGCCATTATGTTCTTTGTTGGAACTTGCTGTGTGCCAATTAGCTGCCATATTTCCCGCATTACACTTGCAGACCCACATGAGCTCGATGGGCCGAATGGCATCCTTCTGGGCAGTTACTATTCTGCGATTACAACACACGACTAAATTCCAGGAGCACTTTCTTGTATGTAAGCGTCACCGTTGGGATGGCTGGAGGTTTTGAAAGGCGCTATATAAATGTAAGTCTTTCACCAGCACTGGTCCCAGGGTTTGAGATTAAATCCAGCTCAGTTTTACGGAATTGAAGTTTCCTTCCACTGCATCCTGCAGGATTATACACGGGCACCCACCCCACCCAGTGGGCACAAGTCGCTCTAATTCACATCATCCAATTCTAATAGTATCCAACAAACAATAACAAATTCAGTCAAAGCCCAGAGTTTGTGGCTTGCATCAGCCTTGGCCAAGAGGCCAAAAGTCTCTCATTGTTGCTAACAGAACGACTCAACTCACCAATCTCTTCGTGGTCAAAGAAAGCTTCCAAGGTCCCTCCCTGCCTCTGCCCCAACTGAAGACCCTTGCAGATCCTAAATAGACAACACACATCACCATGGTTATGCCAATTCTTTGGCAATATTCTCTCTGTATCTGCATGGGTTTCCTCCACGTGCTCCGTTTCCTCCAACAGTCCAAAGATGCGTAGATTCGGTGGATTGGCCATGCTAAATTGCCCCTTAGTGTCCAAAAATGTGTTGGTTAGGTGGATTGGCCATGGTCAATTGCCCCTCCGTGTGTAAGAGTGTGTTGGTTAGGTGGATTGGCCATGTCAAGTTGCCCCTTAGTAGCCAAAGATGTGTAGATTAGGTGGATTGGCTATGCTAAATTGCCCCTAATGTCCGAAAACATGTTGGTTAGATGGATTGGCCATGGTCAATTGCCCCTTATTGCCCAAAGATGTGTAGGTTAGGTGGATTAGTCATGGTAAATTGCCCATTATTGTCCAAAGATGTGTAGGTTAGGGGGATTAGCCATGGCAGATGTGTGGGGTTACAGGGATAGGGCAGGGGAGAGGGCTTGGGAAGATACTCTGGGTGGGGTTTTCCAGCCACGCTCGCCCCAAAACCGCAAAATCCCGCATTGTCCACTCCCCGCCCGCTACGATTTCCATGGCAGGTGGGACGGGAAAATACCCTCCTCAGTCAGAGAGTTAGTGCAGACTTGATGGGCCGAATGGCCTCTCCCGTGCTGTTGGGCTTTGACGATTCTATGAAAATTAAAGCCTCACGTGAGACCTGTATGTTGCACAAAGGTAGACTCAAAATTTGTCAATCGTCACCGTCGAGTTACACTCCTTTATTTTTATTCATTAAAGAACTTGTGTTTGTAGGATTCCGGTTTGCTTGGTGTAAGAGTATCCAGACTGTGAAATCAGAGTAAGTAGCCAGTGTGGGGACTGTTAACCCAGAGTATTAGACACTCAAGTGGAGGCAGAAGGGGATGAGCACTTGGTACCTGGCTCTTGCCTGCCTATTCGGGCAATGTCACAAGGGAGTACCCGAATAAAATACAAATAATTTCCCAGCTAAAAGACTCCATGAACGTTATTTTCAGTGATTGATGCAGCCATTACTGGAGCAGCCAGAAAGATAGAGAGAGCACTGCTCACTCCTCCAGAGCCTCTTTAGGTCAATCTGTAAATTACTGACAGGAGGCCAGACAAGAGGTGGGAAGTAGGCATGGCTGATTCTTTTCTCACCTCCGATGGAATGAGTTTCTCTTGACATTATCAAACTAGCCCAGCTGATGTGGTGAGTGTCAAAGCTGCCTTGCCATTCAAACTCATAACCTGGAGTGGGTGACAAGCATTCTTCCGTGCTGTAACCTTCTCTCATTCTACATGATTCACAAGCTTAACCCTAGTATTGCTGGGAGGCACAAGAAGAAAGTGCACTTACATTGGCCGCGATTCTCCGATCTCACATGCCCCGCCACTGCTGCCAGCAAGAACGGTGAATTTGGCGCTCAGCCAAAACGCCACTCACCGCAGCGGGACTGGAAAATCCCGGCTGCGGGTGAGGCCGGAGGATCCCAGCCGCGGCGAGATCGGAGAATCCCAGCCGTGGGCAAGGTCGGAGAATCCCAGCTGCGGAGGCGAGATCGGAGAATCCCAGCCGTGGGCGAGGTCGGAGAATTCTCGTTGGGTGTTTTGTCATGATATTCCTAAAATGCCAATTAGAACCATAGAAAATTACAGCTCAGAAACAGGCCTTTTGGCCCTTCTTGTCTGTGCCGAACCATTTTTTGCCTAGTCCCACTGACCTGCACTTGGACCATATCCCTCCACACCCCTCTCATCCATGAACCCGTCCAAGTTTTTCTTAAATGTTAAAGGTGACCCCGCATTTACCACTTTATCCGGCAGCTCATTCCACACTCCCACCACTCTCTGCGTGAAGAAGCTCCCCCTAATATTCCCTTTAAACTTTTCTCCTTTCACCCTTAACCCATGCCCTCTGGTTTTTTTTCTCCCCTAGCCTCAGCGGAAAAAGTACTATTGTAACACAGTCACGGTGGCAAAGTAGCGAACTCAGCAGAGAGGATTGCACAAACAGCAATGAGATAAATGGCCAGAGAATCCGTTTTTTGTTTAGTGCAAGTTGAGTGTTGAAATACTGGCCACAGCACTGGAAGGACTCCCCCGCTTTTCAACAAAGCTACAGGATCTTCCATGGCCGTGTGAGAGGAGGGACAGAGGCCTCACCCACCACCAGGGCAATGAACCTTTGGCGGGCCCACCGCACCACCTCCCCCACCGCGGCAGGACTGGAAAACCCCGGCCAGAGTCTTGGTTTAGCATCTCATCCGAAAAGTAGCACACTCCCCTTCAATGCCTTGCTCCCTCAGAAATGCACTGGAGTGTCAGTCTAAACTACAAGGTCAAAACCCTGGAGTGAGGCTGGAAGCGGAACCTTCTGCCTCAGAGGCGAGAATGCTGTGACTGAGCCACAGCGAATACGAAGGAGCAGAATAAATACCAACATCATTAAAGGATTTAAAATGACGAATGGAGATGAAAAAAAATTAAGATGCCAGATAACATGTTGTGAGGAGCAAGGAATTAAAACGGAAAACGGTTCTGGTAATTTTTGTAATGCTTCTCGGCCTTTTGGCTAAGATCAAGTGTAGTATGGAGAGGATGCTGCACTTGGTCGAGGTCATTAGGTTACATTGAAGCTTCATATGTTTCATATGAAGCAATTTTTAAAAGCGGCATCTCGGCCTTTTGGCTAAGATGCAAATGAGCCCAAGTCTTGGAGGAGGAGCCTCCCCCTTCTCCAATCAGCTTGGCTCATGTAGATCAGGCCCAGGACAGGGTGGTTTGGTCGCTCGCCCTGTCTTGTCAGCCTGGATCGGAAATGTCTCAACTTGTTGAGACTCTGAATTGGATTTGATTTGATTGAATTGGAAAAGTATATTAAAAAAAAATTTCTGTCGTGCGGTGTTTATTAAGGCCGTAATTTTACCGTCCCACCCGCCCCAGGAGTCGGAGCGGGCGAGGGGCAGGCCATGAAAAGGTTTGTTGACCTCGGGGTGGGATTTTACCAGCCTCGGGATGAGTGAGGCTGGAAAATCCCGCCCTGTATGTCTGTTGAAATATTTTAAAATGCACCTTCCCGGAATCTTTGTTAACTCAATACTCAGTTAATATATTGTCAACATATTAACAGACTGTTGATTGACACGGGAGTCAAAGGTTATGGAGGGGTGGGAGGGGGGGCGGTGAGCAACAGGAAAGTGGAGTTGAGACCATAACCTGATCACTGATGATCTTATCGAATGGCGTAGCAGGGTTAATGGGCTGAATGGTCTACTCCTGTTCCTAAGTCTGATGTTCCTTTATAATTACCTATTTAAAAGTATTGCCTTTGAGTTGCAGTACCACTTTGTCAAAGCCATTATTATTTCCCACCTATTTTTTGCATCATTTCAGGCACTTCCAAGTGTAACATTTCTATTGAATATGGTAGCTGCTGATCTTTTGTCATTTTTAAAGTCACCCAGCTTTTTTTTAATCATAAAAGGTCCCTACATTTGAGTGAGGAAAGCTACTTAGAAAGGTTTTCCACTGTGAACCCATTACATGGACCACGGTAAACTTCTAACAGAATCATACACTGAATCTCACAGCAGGAGCTTGCGAACAGCAAATATCGGAAACCAATTTCAAACTTTCCACTTAAAAAGATCTTGCAAACAGTCCTGAATGGCAAGCTTCCTTCCTCAGATTTTCTTCAATTGGGTACAGTTGCCAGTGATTGGGGATGGTCATTTTGGAGTTGGGCTTGCTTATCCAAGGTGGCCTCGCGGTATTATTGGTGGACTATTAATCCAGAAACTCAGCAAATGTTCTGGGGGCCCCGAGTTCGAATCCCGCCACGGCAGATGGTGGAATTTGAATTCAATTTTTAAAATATCTGGAATTAAGACTCTACTGATGACCGTGAAACCATTGACGATTGTTGGAAAAACCCATCTGGTTCACTAATGTCCTTTCGAGAAGGAAATCTGCCACCCTTACCTGGCCTGGCCTACATGTGACTCCAGAGCCACAGCAACGTGGTTGACTCTCAACTGCCCTCAGGCAACTAGGGGTGGGCAATAAATGCTGGCCAGCCAGTGATGCCCTCCCATTAATGAATTAAAGGAAGAGGGAAGGTCACCCCTTGTTGGAGTGCAGTCCTTTAATGCGACCACAGAATCACCATAGTGCAGAAGAGGCCATTCGGCCCATCGAGTCTGCACCGACTCTCTGAGAATTCATAATGGACGTGTTAGTGTAGGACACGGAGTGGTCATCGCTGGGGAATTGAGAACAAGGGGCACAGGATAAGGGGCTGAGATGAAGGGTGACATGGTGGCACAGTGGCTAGCACTGCTGCCTCACAGGCCAGAGCTCCGAGACTGGATTTATTGTTGCTAATCTGAATCTACGTGTGCAAGCCACATCTTTTTGCTTAAAACCCACAACCCCTAACAGAGTTGGGACATTAGAGCATACGGTCTACTCCTGTTCCTGTTTCTTATGGATTTACCAATCGCTCACTCAAGTTTCAAGAGAGAGCGAATGTCAGTAGCTTATTCTAAACAAGCCAGAAACCTGCCTTTAACCCACTCATAGAATACTACAGCGCAGAAGGACGGAACTTGGCCCATCGAGTCTGCACCGACCACAATCCCACACAGGCCCCATCCCCATAACCCCATGCATTTACCCTAGCTAGTCCCCCTGACACTAAGGGTCAATTTAGCATGGCCAATCCCGCACATCTTTGGACTGTGGGAGGAAACCGGAGCACCCGGAGGAAACCCACGCAGACACGGCGAGAAGGTACAAACTCCACACAGACAGTGACCCATGTGGGAATCGAACCCGGCTCCCTGTTGTTGTGAGGCAGCAGCGCTAACCACTGTGCCACCATGCTGCCCTTTAACGGTCTTTAACACACAGCCTTAAAAGCGGGACAGCAATCCAGTTTGAATCTTTGCCCTCTCTGGTTTAAAAGTGTGAATCTTTGTCTTCTCTTGGGCGGCACGGTGGCACAGTGGTTAGCACTGCTGCTTCACAGCTCCAGGGACCTGGGTTCGATTCCCGGCTTGGGTCACTGTCTGTGTGGAGTTTGCACATTCTCCTCGTGTCTGCGTGGGTTTCCTCTGGGTGCTCCGGTTTCCTCCCGCAGTCCAAAGATGTGCGGGTTAGGTTGATTGGCCATGCTAAAATTGCCCCTTAGTGTCCTGGGATGCGTAGATTAGAGGGATTAGCGGGTAAAATATGTAGGGATATGGGGGTAGGGCCTGGGTGGGATTGTGGTCGGTGCAGACTCGATGGGTCGAATGGCCTCTTTCTGTACTGTAGGATTTCTATGAAAGACATTTTCTACACTCACGTCCAGACTGAAGATAGCCCACTCAACACAGAAGGCCTTATGGTCTGCAAAAGCTCAGTGAGCAATGACTGTCACCTGCTGAATCAGGTGCATTAATGTTAAAGCACAAACACCTTGTTAAAGCTACAGTACCTCCCTTATATTGTTAGGGTAATGAGCACACACTGCACTGTTGTGCAGCAAGGTGCGTGAATATAAATGCCACGATACAGTTGCAAGATGCAAATAAAATCCAAGTTTTAGTCCGACAGCGAGCAATTTGCGATTGACAAGGTTAGACCATTGCCTTTTGGGCTAAAGTGCGCGGTCGGTCACTACCACAAGCAAAGTGACTGCCTCATCCTTGGTGGCTGCAGTGTGCAATATCGAACTGTACAACAGTAATAACCAGGGGTGTAACAATAGCATCCCCTTCTGTTCTGATCTAGATAGTCAAGCCTTTTATAGGGAGGCTTTAAAACACGGTCGAAACAAAATTACACGCCATGATGAGAGGCCAAATATAAATCATTAATCCACTTTATTACGCCGCATGTGAACACGTTATAAATAAATTCATCCCATCAACGCAACTCATAATAATATAAAAATATTGGATAAGATATCTCAGGAGGGGATCAAAACTCCCAAAGTTAAACAGTAATTTTCACTCTCCATTTGTGACCAAAACTCATTCTCGCAATCTCAGTTTTTAAATTTGACTGACCACATGGCCCTTTCTGGACTACCCCGCCAGGTTTATTTTCTTCACTGGCATTTTCCAGGAACCCCGGGGTGGTGGGGGGGGGGGGGGGGGGGGGGGTGGAGTGGGGGGGATCAGAGACTATTTAACACTCTGGGTGTGAGGTGCTCATCAATTGCCAAGAGGAGCTGGCCACTTATCTTTATAATCTTCAGGGAAAGTAGCCTTCATTAATAAATTAGCCACCTTTCATTCACCAAGGAGAATCCCAGCCGCGGATATATTTTGCTTAACGCCCCCAACACATAAAAAGTTCCTTCTGAGGAACAACAGTCAACAAACCTCCCGAGATATGACCGAAACATTGGCCAGAGTTCTCCGGCCGTTCACGTCGGTGGGATTCTCCAGTCCCACCGGCAGCGCACCCGCCGCCGGCATGGGGTGATGCCAATGGGAATCCCCTTTGACAGCGGCGGGAACAGAGAATCCCGCCGCTACCAAACACTGCGCCACCTCCCGCCGACAGGAAACATGTGGCTGGGAGGCCGGAGCATCTCGCCCCCTATCTGCAACATCAGACAAACTACACCTAAGGGTTACTGGCACCAGTAGCTTTGTGTCTGCGTCTCGTGTGTGTCCATATCTCGGGTGGGGGTGGGGGACAAGACAGAAGACAAAACTTGGGTTATATTAATTCACAGCTTCTGCAAATTTATTAACCGCTGACAGCAGTAAAATACGTCGCAAATGATGAGAATGGTGGGGAAGGCAGAAGCTCAGGAGAACTGCGGGTAAGCACAGCAGTAAATAAGGAGCAACTCTAAATTAGTGTCCATTGAGGTGCTGATCCTGCATTCAGTGCAATGCAGCAGCATTACTGCTTAGTCCAGGCGACTGGGAGTCCTTTGGGGATTAGGAAGAACCATGTATGTCACACTGAAATACATCACTGAAGCGCAGTTAATTCGTTCCTTAATGAATGATTTTCCTATTTGAACACTCTGTGCTTTTGCCATGGTAGATTGTGGGTGCAAAACGCGAACTCTCTCGTTAAATAAAAATGCTTGTTTTTTTGGGATTAAGCAGTTACTTCCGTGAAGGTTCATTTTTGTCAAAGGGATTTGCAAAAGGGCGGCACAGTGGTTAGCACTGCTGCCTCACAGCACCAGGCACCCAGGTTTGATTCCCAGTTTTGGTCCACTGTCTGTGCGGGGTTTGCACATTCCCCCCGTGTCTGCATGGGTTTCCTCTGAGTGCTCCGGTTTCCTCCCACAGTCCGAAAGATGAGCTAGTTAGGGTGCATTGGCCATGCTAAATTTTTCCCTCAGTGTACCCGAACAGGCACCGGAGTGTGGCATCTGCCCATCCCTAATTGCCTTGGATTGTGGCTTTAATGGAAGGCATTTGAGAGTCAACCACATTGCTGTGGATGTGGAGTCACATGTAGGCCAGACCAGGTAAGGGCGGCAGATTTCCTTCCTTAAAGGACATCAGTGAACCAGATGGGTTTTTCTGACAATCGACAATGGTTTCATGGTCATCGTTAGACTTCTAATTCCAGATTTTGATTGAATTCAAAGATCAAGATCTGCCATGGTGGGATTCGAACCCGGGTCCCCACATCATTACCCTGGCTTTCTGGATCACTAGCCCAGTAACAATGCCACTCCCGTGTGCTTTCCTGATTGTCCTGCAAGTCTCTCCTTTTCAAGCATTTATCCAATTGCCTTTTGAGGGTTCCAACTTCCACCACCCTTGCATGTAGTGCGATCCTGATCATCAAAAAAAATTCTTCCCTATTTCCCCACCCCCTGGATTTTTTTTCAGTTGCGTTAATTCAGCATCCTCTGGCAACCAACACTCTCTGCTTTGTCTGGACTGCTTCTAATTTTGATCACCTCTCTCAATCCTCTGGTTAACCCCCAGCCTCTGAGGAAAATGAACCCCAGCTTTCCGGGTTGATGCTTATTGATCCTAAATATGGAGAATCAGAGAATCCTGACAGTGCCATTCGGCCCACCTAGCCTGCACCCAACGACAATCCCACCCAAGCCCTCTCCACGAATTCCCCACGTATTTACCCTGCTAGACCCCTGAAACGAAGGGGCAAATTGCCATGGCCAATCCACCTAACCTGCACATCTTTGGAGTGTGGGAGGAAACCCACGCAGACACGGGGAGAACGTGCAAACTCCAGACAGACAGTCACCCGAGGCAGGAATCGAACCCGGGTCCCTGGCGCTGTGAGGCCGCAGTGCTAACCGCTATGCCACCGTGCCAACAGGGCTTCGTGATACGAACCCGAATTATATCCATGGCGACAAAGGACATTATTGGAAGGCAGGATTAAGTTTTTCTGTGATGCCCTTCAGAGTGGTCAAATGAATTATGATATCAGTGTGACTCAGGTCACAAAGAGGGAAACAAAAATATCGTAAGATAACAATACATGGGAACAACGGTACCCAAAATGCAGAAGCATTGATTTAGACCCACACCCTTTGTGACAAAGCAGACCCTTCAATGTTGCCGACCATTCAAATGAGCTGACCTCTATCTGTAATTGTTTGGTGGAATCTATAATTTGAGGGTGCAACCATTGCCTTCTTCCCACGGCTATAAACCAGAACAATAACTTAGATATATTTAGTGCTGGATGCTAATTCTCAGTACACGGTTGCTAAGCCATTAGTGGAATTATTTTTATTATTCGATCCAGCAGCAAGACCAAAACCTCGTTTAAAAGACTGATTAACCCAAGTTTGTGCAATGAACTACCTCCAGGGAAATCAGCGAGTCCTTTCCATTTCTTCCACCTTCTTGTCCCTAATGGATTCTGCTCAGACTACCTCTATCCCGGCTTTAAACGGTGAATCTGGCGGATCAGGCCTGTCCCCCCAGCAAGTGTAGCCATTCAGAGCACGTAACCCAGTCGCGAGTCCATTCATTCTTTGCAATTGTAACTGGATTAAAGTGTGACCCGGCAAAGGTCAGGAATTGACAGAACGTCAAAAAAGCCACTCAGCAACAACAGTCAACCAAATAACGGAAAAAGGTTCCCCAGATGGGACAAAGGTTCCTTGGGATTTACACCCAAATGACAATAGATTAAAATTTAGCTTTCTCCTCAGCAACTGTGACAACTTTCATTTATCTAGCACCAACCTTGCATCTGCCCAGCAACATTATAAGACCATAAAAGACATCGGACCAGAAGTAGGCCACTCGGCCCATCAGGTTTGCTCCGCCATTCGATCATGGCTGATATTTTTCTCAGTAATAGAGAGTAATAAAACATCCCGAGACACATCACAGTAACATTATTTAAAAAAATTATGATACAGAAACACATCATCAGGTCAGATGGCCAAGGGTCATCACCAAAAGCCTGTTTTGTTCATAGAATCCCTACAGTGCAGAAGGAGGCCATTCAGCCCATCGAGTCTGTACCGACCACAATCCCACCCAAGCCTTATTCCCGTGACCCTCATTTACCCCGCTGACCTCTCCCCCCTGACACTAGGGGCAATTTAGCACGGCCCATCAACCTCTTTCGGACTGAGAGAGGAAACCGGAGCACCCGGAGGAAACCCACGCAGGCACGGGGAGAACGCGCAGACTCCGCACAGAGTGGGATTTGAAACCGGGACCTTGCTATTCAGAGGCGAGCGTGCTACCAACCGAGCCACAGCTGACACTTGGGGAGGGGGCATGAGTCACTTCCAAGTCGAAAGATACACCTGTGTGGGTTCCCAATAGGGGGTGGGTGCACAGAATGGCCGAGAGGATGGGGGCTCTCTCTCAGTGATTGTTATGATTCCGGATTTTACCTCAGACGCCACTCGCTGCCTCAGTGACGAAGCCCTTTCCAAAATATCACAGACACCAAATGCAAAATGAACACACAAACAGCCAAACATTAAATTTCTTTCAATAGCACTTAAAGAGACGCACTCGCTCTCAGAAGATAACCATTTATTCGAATTGTTACCTAATGTCTATCTCACTTACTGCAGATGGCACGCTGTGAACAAAAATGTTCTTTCATGTGCTTTCCCCCTTTTAAGCAGGGGTTCTGAAACATCGCGTTTCAACATTCAGGGCCCGCTGACAAGAGTCCTGTTTTTTTCTCTCTGCCCCATGCAAATGACCTCAGACACACAAAAAGGAAAATCTCCAAGGCGTGAAAGTTAATGATGCAAACTTTCAATCAGGCAGAATTAAACCAAAATAACGTCAGAGTCCAACCGTCAGACTCCCGTGAAGATGTGACGGGGAGCCAGAGAGGAAGTGTAAAAAATAAAATGTGAATTTTCTGGCAATTCCGTTGGCGAAGGCAGAGCCATAAACCACCCCCCCCCCCCCCCCACCCGCCCCCCCGCCCACTGTGCAGAGCTCCATCATCCAAAGGAGCTCTAATCTGTTTGGAAGTAACTTCCCACTGGGCAGCTCAGTATGAGACTGAAAGGTTCTAACACTTGGAGCTGCGCCCTCCAGCACCACACACACAGGCTTCCACAACAGCCAATTCCCTCTGAACAATGAGCTTTGAAAACAACCTGACCTGATCTGTAATCCTTGGAAAAAGAGATCAAAAGTGTTTCTTCCTCTAAATAAGACGTTAATTGGCTGATTACTGTACGACCCGATTTGCTGAATAATTCAAAGCTCATTTAGAGAAAGGTAAAATTTAATCTGTCTCCCAACAAAAGACGCAAACAATCTGAGAATTTACCCAATTTTAAGAGCCCTCCTTAAATTACCCCATCGCTACAGGGGCATAGCTTCGAGGATACAAGTCCAAAGGCGTGCAGGGCAGGTGGGTTGGGCCATGCTAAATTGCACCCCAGTGTCCCACACGGTGGCACAGTGGGTTAGCACTGCTGCCTCACAGCGCCAGGGACCCGGGTTCGACTCTCGGCTTGGGTCACTGCCTGTGCGGAGTCTGCACGCTGCCTGAGGTAAAGGCAAAATACTGCGGATGCTGGAATCTGAAACAAAAACAGAAAGATGCTGGGAAATCTCAGCAGATCTGACAGCATCTGTGGGGAGGGAATAGAGCCAACGTTTCGAGTCTAGATGACTCATCGTCAAGAGTCCCGCCCATATGTTTTAAGGGTGGACCTGGCTCTGATGAAGGGTCATCTAGACTCGAAACATTGGCTCTACTCTCTCTTGATGTGGAGATGCCGGCATTGGACTGGGGTAAACACAGTAAGAAGTTTAACAACACCAGGTTAAAGTCCAACAGGTTTATTTGGTAGCAAAAGCCACACAAGCTTTCGAGGCTCTGAGCCCCTTCTTCAGGTGAGTGGGAATTCTGTTCACAAACAGAACTTATAAGACACAGACTCAATTTACATGAATAATGGTTGGAATGCGAATACTTACAACTAATCCAGTCTTTAAGAAACAAAACAATGGGAGTGGAGAGAGCATCAAGACAGGCTAAAAAGATGTGTATTGTCTCCAGACAAGACAGCCAGTGAAACTCTGCAGGTCCACGCAACTGTGGGAGTTACAAATAGTGTGACATAAATTCTGATTCTAGGATCGCATGATAAAGACTCAGGAGGAAAAAAGCAGAAATATTTATGTGAAATAGTGTGACATAAACCCAATATCCCGGTTGAGGCCGTCCTTGTGTGTGCGGAACCTGGCTATCAGTTTCTGCTCCGCGACTCTGCGCTGTCGTGTGTCGCGAAGGCCGCCTTGGAGAACGCTTACCCGAATATCAGAGGCCGAATGCCCGTGACCGCTGAAGTGCTCCCCAACAGGAAGAGAACAGTCTTGCCTGGTGATTGTCGAGCGGTGTTCATTCATCCGTTGTCGCAGCGTCTGCATAGTTTCCCCAATGTACCATGCCTCGGGACATCCTTTCTTGCAGCGTATCAGGTAGACAACGTTGGCCGAGTTGCAAGAGTATGTACCGTGTACCTGGTGGATGGTGTTCTCACGTGAGATGATGGCATCTGTGTCGATGATCCGGCACGTCTTGCAGAGGTTGCTGTGGCAGGGTTGTGTGGTGTCTTGGTCACTGTTCTCCTGAAGGCTGGGTAGTTTGCTGCGGACAATGGTCTGTTTGAGGTTGTGCGGTTGTTTGAAGGCAAGAAGTGGGGGTGTGGGGATGGCCTTGGCGAGATGTTCGTCTTCATCAATGACATGTTGAAGGCTCCGGAGGAGATGCCGTAGCTTCTCCGCTCCGGGGAAGTACTGGACAACGAAGGGTACTCTGTCCACTGTGTCCCGTGTTTGTCTTCTGAGGAGGTCGGTGCGGTTTTTCGCTGTGGCGCGTTGGAACTGTTGATCAATGAGTCTAGCGCCATATCCTGTTCTTATGAGGGCATCTTTCAGCGTCTGGAGGTGTCTGTTGCGATCCTCCTCATCCGAGCAGATCCTGTGTATACGGAGGGCTTGTCCGTAGGGGATGGCTTCTTTAACGTGTTTAGGGTGGAAGCTGGAGAAGTGGAGCATCGTGAGGTTATCCGTGGGCTTGCGGTACAGTGAGGTGCTGAGGTGACCGTCCTGCTCGGATGAGGAGGATCGCAACAGACACCTCCAGACGCTGAAAGATGCCCTCATAAGAACAGGATATGGCGCTAGACTCATTGATCAACAGTTCCAACGCGCCACAGCGAAAAACCGCACCGACCTCCTCAGAAGACAAACACGGGACACAGTGGACAGAGTACCCTTCGTTGTCCAGTACTTCCCCGGAGCGGAGAAGCTACGGCATCTCCTCCGGAGCCTTCAACATGTCATTGATGAAGACGAACATCTCGCCAAGGCCATCCCCACACCCCCACTTCTTGCCTTCAAACAACCGCACAACCTCAAACAGACCATTGTCCGCAGCAAACTACCCAGCCTTCAGGAGAACAGTGACCAAGACACCACACAACCCTGCCACAGCAACCTCTGCAAGACGTGCCGGATCATCGACACAGATGCCATCATCTCACGTGAGAACACCATCCACCAGGTACACGGTACATACTCTTGCAACTCGGCCAACGTTGTCTACCTGATACGCTGCAAGAAAGGATGTCCCGAGGCATGGTACATTGGGGAAACTATGCAGACGCTGCGACAACGGATGAATGAACACCGCTCGACAATCACCAGGCAAGACTGTTCTCTTCCTGTTGGGGAGCACTTCAGCGGTCACGGGCATTCGGCCTCTGATATTCGGGTAAGCGTTCTCCAAGGCGGCCTTCGCGACACACGACAGCGCAGAGTCGCGGAGCAGAAACTGATAGCCAGGTTCCGCACACACAAGGACGGCCTCAACCGGGATATTGGGTTTATGTCACACTATTTCACATAAATATTTCTGCTTTTTTCCTCCTGAGTCTTTATCATGCGATCCTAGAATCAGAATTTATGTCACACTATTTGTAACTCCCACAGTTGCGTGGACCTGCAGAGTTTCACTGGCTGTCTTGTCTGGAGACAATACACATCTTTTTAGCCTGTCTTGATGCTCTCTCCACTCCCATTGTTTTGTTTCTTAAAGACTGGATTAGTTGTAAGTATTCGCATTCCAACCATTATTCATGTAAATTGAGTCTGTGTCTTATAAGTTCTGTTTGTGAACAGAATTCCCACTCACCTGAAGAAGGGGCTCAGAGCCTCGAAAGCTTGTGTGGCTTTTGCTACCAAATAAACCTGTTGGACTTTAACCTGGTGTTGTTAAACTTCTTACTCTACTCTCTCTTCACAGATGTTGTTAGAAATGCTGAGATTAACATAAGAACTAGGAGCAGGAGTCGGCCATCTGGCCCCTCGAGCCTGCTCCGCCATTCAATAAGATCATGGTTGATCTTTTCGTGGATTCAGCTCCACTTACCCGCCCGTTCACCATAACCCTTAATTCCTTTGCTGTTCAAAAATCTATTATCCTTGCCTTAAAAACATTCAATGAGGTAGCCTCAACTGCTTCACTGGGCAGGGAATTCCACAGATTCACAACCCTTTGTGTGAAGAAGTTCCTCCTCAACTCAGTCCTAAATCTGCTTCCGCTTATTTTGAGGCCATGCCCCCTAGTTCTAGTTTCACCCGCCAGTGGAAACAACTTCCCTGCTTCTATCTTATCTATTCCCTTCATAATCTTATATGTTTCTATAAGATCTCCCCTCATTCTTCTGAATTCCAATGAGTATAGCCCCAGTCTCTCCTCATAAGCTAAATTTTCCAGCATTTTTCTGCAGCAAAGCACATCTGTGTGGGTTTCCTCCGGATGCTCCGGTTTCCCCCCACAGTCCGAAGACGTGCTGGTCAGGTGCTAAATTCTCCCTCAGTGTACCCGAACAGGTGCCGGAGTGTGGCGACTAGGGGATTTTTACAGTAACTTCATTGCAGTGTTAACGTAGGCCTGCTTATGACACTAATAAATAAACTTTCAAATTTCTAAATGCACTGTCGGGGGTTTTATGATTCTATGATATAATTACATTCACCATAGTGACAAAGCATTGCAGATGCTGCATGTTTAAATTTACATTTGACTCCTGCTGATCCTCTATTCACTTTGCCTTTCTTTTTACCAGCCAGGTGGCAGGTGCTGGGTTAATCCTGGCTAGTTGTGATGCTCTAACAGTCCTGCCCTGGTGACCAGATGAAGGCAGCCTTCACAACACACGACAACGCAGAGTCGCTGAGCAGAGACTGATAGCCAAGTTCCGCACACCTGAGGACGGCCTCAACTGGGATCTTGGGTTCATGTCACACTATCTGTAACCCCCACACGAGTTGCCTGGGCTTGCAAAATCTCACTAGCTGTCCTGTCTGGAGACAATACACATCTCCTTAATCTGTGCTTAGCCCTCTCTCCACTCACATTGTCTGTACCTTTAAGACTTGCTTCGCTGTAAAGACTCGCATTCCAATCACTATTCTGTAAATTGAGTTTGTGTCTCTGTATGCCCTGTTTGTGAGCAGATCTCCCAATCCACCTGATGAAGGGGCAGCGCTCTGAAAGCTAGAGGCGTTTGCTACCAAATAAACCTGTTGGACTTTGACCTGGTGTTGTTAGACTTCTTACCAGATGAAGCACAGAAGTATCAGAGAGCGCTGAATAATTCATACAGGCAACAACAACTTGTCCTCAACATTGCAAAGGAAATGGCCAAAGATGCCCCTAAGATGAGACAAGAATTGCCACGGAGCCACTGAAGGAGACATTAGAGTAGGTAAATGACAACGTGATCATAGTTATTTTCCAGAATTTTCCAGCCCCACCGTTTCCCTGTGGCAGATGGCGGCGAGCAATTCAAATCTCAGTTGACTTTGACGGGACTGGAAGATCCTGCCAATGCCAGGGGCTGGAAAGTCCTGCCCATATGTTTTCAGGGTGGACCTTCAAGAAGGAGGGGGAGACACAGAAGTTTATGGAACTTAGAGCCCAGGCGGTCAAAATCATGACTGCCAGTAGTGGGGCAGCGAGATGGAAGGTGTTGTGGTCAGTGCTGTCAAAAGACACTGACACAGCAACAATCTGCTCCTTTCGCTCAGTTTGGGTTGTGCCAGGACCTCTCAACTCCTGACCTCATTACCTCCTTGGTCCAAACATGGACGAAAGAGCTGAACTCAAGAGATGAGGTGAAAGTGATTGTCCTTGACCAACTATGGCATCAAGGAACCGTAGAAAAGCTGGAGTCTCTGGAATCAGGGAAAACCTTTTGCCAGTTGGAGTTATACCTGGCAGAAAGGAAGATGGTTGTGGTTGTTGGAGGCCAATCATCTCAGCTCCAGGACATCGCTGCAGGGGTTTCTGAGGGGAGTGCCCTCGGCACAACCATCTTCAGCTGCTTCATCAATGACCTTCCCTCCATCATAAGGTCAGAGGTTGGCTGATGATTGCACTATCTTCTGTTCAATCTATGGCTAGTCAGATACTGGAGCAGTCCATATGCAGCAAGACCTGAACACCATTCGGGCTCATTGTGGCAAGTACCATATGTGCCAAACAAATGTCAGGCAAAGACCGTCTCAAGTGAGAGAATCTAATTACCTCCCCTTGATACTGAATGACATTCCTGTCACGGAATCCCCCACTATCAACATCTGGGGGTTATTGACCAGAAACTGAATAGGATTGGCCACATGAATGCTGTGGCTACAACAGCAGGTCAGAGGCTGGGAATTCTGCAGTGAGTAACTCACCTCCTGACTCCCCAAAGCCTGTCCACCATCCACAAGGCACAAGTCGGGAATGTGATGGAATTCTCTCCACTTGCCTGGATGGGTCCAGCTCCAGTAACGCTCAGGAAGCTCGACGCCATCCAGGACGAAGCAGCCGCTTTATTGGGACCTCATCCACAGCCTTCAATCACTCACTCCCTCCACCACCGACACAAGGCAACAGTCTGCACCACATACAGGTGGCATTGCAGCAACGAGACAACATACAACCTTCCAACACTTTCCTAATCGCTTCATATTTTCTCTTATCAATGCTCTGCCCATTTAGGTTAGAATCATAGAATCAAGAATTGTACACCATATCGCCATCTAAAGTTGGAAACGTATCTCTGTTCCTTCAGTGTCGCTGGGTCAAAATCCTGGAACTCCCACCCTAACAGCACAATGGTTGCATCTACTCCACATGGACCACAGCTGTTCAAGAGGTGACTTCAATAACAACTTCTGAACCTTCATCTTAACTACTTGGACGGACAAGGGCAAACGCATGAGAACAGCACCACCTCCAAATTCCCCTCCGAGTCATAGAATCATAGAATCCATTCAGTATAGAAGGAGGCCATTCAGCCCATCATGTCTGTATCGACCACAATCCCACCCAGGCCCTATTCCTGTGACCCCACACTTTTACCCTGCTAATCCCCCTGACACTAGGGTCAATTTAGCACGGCCAATCAACCTAACCCGCACATCTTTGGACTGGGAGGAAACCGGAGCACCCGGAGGAAACCCACGCAGACACGGGGAAAACGTGCAAACTCTGCACAGACAGTGACCCAAGCCGGGAATCGAACCCAGGTCGCTGGAGCTGTGAGGCAGGAGTGCTAACCACTGTGCCACCCTCTTTTTCTATAAACAGTTATTGTTCAACCAGACAAACCTCGAGACCTCTTCACGAGGCAACACACAACCTTCCAACACTCCCCTAATCGCTTCATATTTTCCCTTATCAATGCTCTGTCCATTTAAGGTAGAATCATAGAATCAGGAGTAGCACACCATATCGCCATCTAAAGTTGGAAACGTATCGCCGTTCCTTCAGTGTCGCTGGGTCAAAATCTTGGAACTCCCACCCTAACAGCACAATGGTTGCATCTACTCCACATGGACCACAGCTGTTCAAGAGGGTGACTCACCACCACCTTCTCAAGGGCAATTAGGGGCGGGCAACAAATGCTGGACAAGCCCAGCGATGCCCACACCCCGTGAAAGAATAAAAAACTGGGGTTAAAATTTTAAACAAGGAATGCAGGGAGCGCAGGAGCCAGTGTGCCTGAACAAGCAAAGGTGGCGAGATAGCTGAGTGAGTCTTGGTGTGAGTTCGGATGCGAGTCTTGGAGATGTAGGCCGGAATTTTTACCAGCATGCCCACCCCGAATCCGGCGGCGGGCGAGGCTCGGAGAACAGCATTCTCCGTCGGCCTCAGGTGGGATTGTACGAATCTCAGGCGGATGTGCCAGTAAAATTCCGCCCATAGTGTCTGCTAATGCTTGCATGCATTAGCAGAATTCAAGGACTTTATGCAGCATCCGCGGATTTTCTGTGGTGTGCATTGACAAGACGTTTAACACGGCTTTACAGAGGATTCCTCTTTGTTTGAACATCAGAAGATTAAATTTAAATGCTAATACAATCCATCTTGTCCACTTATCTTACCAATTAAAGCTGCTTAATCACTTTAAAGATGAAAGATGACTTTACCCCGGCGAGGCAGGTCTACCAGCGAACAGCTTTGCCAGTTTTATTGATGATCCGAGCACATGATGAATGTTAATGCCCCCGAAATTCCGGTGATCCATGAGATCCGGCACTGAAACCATCGGAAGCAATACCTGGAACAAGCCCAGACTCCGGAATTACAGGCAGACTTACAGTGCAAGGAACGCCAAAGGGGAGTTATTCCCAGGAGCCTGGCCAATGGATATCCCTCAACCAACGTTGCTAAAGAAAGACTATTCAATCTTGGGCAGCACGGTGGCGCAGTGGTTAGCACTGCTGCCTCACAGCGCCAGGGACCCGGGTTCAATTCCCACCTTGGGTGACTGTGTGGGGTTTGCACATTCTCTCCCTGTCTGTGTGAGTTTCCTCCGGTGCTCCGGTTTAGAACATAGAAAAGCTACAGCACAAACAGGCCCTTCGGCCCACAAGTTGCGCCGAACATGTCCCTACCTACTAAGCTCACCTATCACCCTCTATCTTACTAACTTCCATGAACTTATCCAAAAGTCTCTTAAAAGACCCTATCGAATCCGCCTCCACCACCACTACCGGCAGCCGATTCCATGCACCCACCACCCTCTGAGTGAAATACTTACCCCTAAACATCTCCTCTGTACCTACTCCCCAGCACCCTAAACCTGTGACCTCTTGTGGCAACCATTTCAGCCCTGGGTAAAAACCTTCCACACTCCAAAGACGTGCAGATTAGATAGATTCCATGCTAAATTACCCTCTAGTGGCCAAAGATGCGCAGGTTAGAGGGATTAGCGGGGTAAATATGTGGGGTTATGTGGTAAGCCTGGGCTGAAAGGCCTCCTTCTGCACTGTAGGGATTCAATGATTACCAGATTGCTGTTTGTGGGATCTTGCTGTGCGCAAATTGCCTCCACGTATCCTGCACTACAACAGTTAACACTGCTGCCTCACAGTGCCAGGGACTCGGGTTCGACTCCCGGCTTGGGTCACTGTCAGTGTGGAGTCTGCACGTTCTCCCCGTGTCTGCGTGGGTTTCCTCTGGGTGCTCCGGTTTCCTCCCACAGCCTAAAGGTGTGCGGCTGTGATAAATTGCCCCTTAGTGTCAGGGGGGTTAACAGGGTAAATAGGTGGGGATATGGGGGATAGGGTGGGATTGTTGCCAGTGCAGACTCGATGGACCGAATGGCCTCCTTCTGCACTGTAGGATTCTATGAACAGTGATTAAACTTGAAAAATATTTTTAATTGGCTGTGAAATATTTTTGAATGTTTGGAGTCACGAAGGATGCTAAATAAATCAATTCCCTTTGCTTTTTGTATTCAGGTGAGATGTTGAACTGAATCATAGAATCCTACAGTGCAGAAGGAGGCCATTCAGCCCATCGAGTCTGTACCAACCACAATCCCACCCAAGCCCTATTCCCGTAATTCCACACATTTCCTCTGCTGGTCCCCCTGGCACTAAGGGGCAATTTATCATGGCCAGTCCACCTAACTTGCACATCTTTGGACTGTGGGAGGAAACTGGAGCACTCGGTGGAAACCCACGCAGACACGGGGAGAATGTGCAAACTCCACACAGACACTGACCCAAGCTGGGAATTGAACTCGGGTCCCTGGCACTGTGAGGCAGCAGTGCTAACCCACTGTGCCACCGTGCTGCCTCTCAGAGGTGTGAGATCCCATCGCACTCTTTGTGTGAAGCTTTCCGACATTTACTCTGAGTGCCAGCTCCGATGAGAAAACTGGCATGTGGTTCCCCGGCTGAACAGGCGGATTTTCCCACCGGATAATGCAGCTGCCATGTCTGACGCTCCCGTGCTGGCCAAGGAAGGGCCCGATGGAGCTGGCAACGGCCGCTGTACAGAGATTGGGACACCCTCTTTACATCTCCACACATCCCCCCACCCTCAACCCTCCACCCCACATGGATAAGGGGAACGCTCCCCCCCCCTCTCCCCCAACCACTGACCCGGGGTATTAGATATGAGGAGAGTCATAGAGTCATAGAATCCCTACAGTGCACAAGGAGGTCATTCGGCCCATCAAGTCTGCACTGACCACGATCCCACTCAGGCCCTATTCCCATGCATTTACCCTAGCTTGTCCCCCTGACACTAAGGGGCAATTTAGCACGGCCAATCCACCTAACCCGCACATCGTTGGACTGTGGGAGGAAACCGGAGCACCCGAAGGAAACCCACGCAGACACGGGGAGAATGTGCAGACTCCGCACAGACAATGACCCAAGCTGGGAATCGAACCCAGGTCCCTGGCGCTGTGAGGCAGCAGAGCTAACCACTGTGCCACCGTGCCGCCCTCAGAGACAGATAGAGATTGGACAAACTTGGTTTGTTTTCACTTGAACGTTGGAGGCTGAGGGGGGGCTGGATAGAAGTTTATAAAATTCTGAGAGGCATGGAAAGATTGGATAATTGGGAATCTTTTTTCCCCAGGGTAGAAATGCCAGCTTCTCGGGGACATAGGTTTACGGTAAAAGGGGAAAAGTTTAAAGGAGATATGAGAGGCAGGTTTTTTTTACACAAAAGGTGGTATGTGCCTGGAATGCAGGAGAAGCAGATACAACAGCAACATTTAAGAGGCATCTTGACAGATCCATGAATATCCAGGGAATAGAGGGAGACGGATCACATAGAAAGGCGTCATGTGTCAGTGCAGGCTTGGTGGGCCGTAGGGCCTGTTCCCGTGCTGTAGTGGGCAGCACGGTGGCAGTGGTTAGCACCGCTGCCTCACAGCACTAGGGACCCGGGTTCAATTCCCAACCTGGGTCACTGTGCGGAGTCTGCACATTCTTCCCGCGTGAGTTTCCTCCGGGTGCTCCGGTATCCTCCCACAGTCAAAAGATGTGGCTGGCTTACATTGACACTGCAGTGAAGTTACTGTGAAAATCCCCTAGTCACCACATCCAGGTACACTAAGGGAGAATTTAGCATGGCCAATGCACCCCAACCAGCACGTCTTTCAAACTTTGGACTGTGGGAGGAAACCGGAGCACCTGGAGGAAACCCACGCAGACATGGGGAGATCGTGCAGACTCCGCACAGACAATGACCCAAGCCTAGAATCAATAGGCAGAGTCAGAGTGAGACATAGAGACAGAGGGGGAGAGAGTGTGAGAGAGAGAGAGATAGAGAGAGAGAGTCAGAGGGAGACAGAGATAGACAGAGAGGGTCAGAGAGATAGAGGGGGAGAGAGTGTGAGAGAGAGATAGAGGGAGACAGAGAGAATCAGAGGGAGACAGAGATAGACAGAGAGGGCCAGAGAGATAGAGGGGGAGAGAGTGTGAGAGAGAGATAGAGGGAGACAGAGAGAATCAGAGGGAGACAGAGATAGACAGAGAGGGTCAGAGAGATAGAGGGGGAGAGAGTGAGAGAGAGAGAGATAGAGGGGGAGAGAGTGAGAGAGAGAGAGAGAGAGAGAGAGAGAGTCAGAGGGAGACAGAGATAGACAGAGAGGGTCAGAGAGATAGAGGGGGAGAGAGTGTGAGAGAGAGATAGAGGGAGACAGAGAGAATCAGAGGGAGAAAGAGAGGGCTAGAGAGGGAGACAGAGATAGAAAGAGAGGATCAGAGAGATAGAGGGGGAGAGAGTGTGTGAGAGAGATAGAGGGAGACAGAGAGAATCAGAGGGAGACAGAGATAGACAGAGAGGATCAGAGGGATAGAGGGGGAGAGAGTGCGAGAGAGAGATAGAGGGAGACAGAGATAGACAGAGTCTAGTCACATGCTAACACTGTGCTGCCCATAAGACACAAACATTGCCAAATCTGCAGCAACAGAGTAAGAGGCAGGTCCCTTATCGGAGTTACTGACACGTCCTCTGGCTGAGTCTCAGACTAGAGACAAAAAATAAATCAGTGAAGTGAATCTGGAGGGATTTTGCAATGTCAGAAACACTGCCCGATTACAAACAAACTTTCTGCAACGTGTAAGTGAGCTCATGTGGAAAAGCCACATTCTCTTCACAATTCCCTTCCCTATGAATAATTCATCCTCCATTAATACTGTGAAAGCGCTTCTGAAATTTTCCACTCACACTCGGGCGAGTTCAGAGATCCGCAGCAACGCCGGGAGAACGGAGTGTGCGTGGGTTTTGGGGCGGCTGCAGTAGCCCACTCACAAAGTTCACGACCCCACGGGTCCACTCACCACGATGTGATGGTCACTGGAGGGTCTTGCAGGTCAGGAGTGGGGAAATCCGATCTTTAGCCCGTAAGCAGTAAAATGGCAGCCAGCGCTGTATGTGGAACCGGCAGCAATTATTCCCATTTGTACCTTGCTCAAAGGGTCGTGAACAGAACTAACTCATATAGAGCTTCCTTCCTCCATTTACATCCAGATATAAACCCATCGGGTTAATATCTTTCTCACAACTTTCCCAACCCAGGCAGACATCAGATCATTCCCGCAGCTCCCACAGAATTGGAGCTCAAGGAAGAACTGAACAAAAGACAAAGTCAAAGGGCAGAGAGAGAGGAGAGAAACAGACAGAGAAAGAGAGAGAGAGAGACAGACATAGAGAGAGAGAGAGAGAGAGACAAAGAGAGAGTGATGCAGAGAGAGAGAGAGACACACACAGAGAGAGTGATGTAGAGAGAGAGAGAGAGACACAGAGAGAGCGAGAGGAGGGAGCAGACAGAAGGGAAGAGAGGCAAAAGAGACAGAGGGGAGAGAGTGTGATGTGTGACAGAGAGGGAGAGAGAGTCAGGGGAGACAGAGAGAAGCTCTGGGAGAGGAAAAGACAGAGGGAGAGGGAAACGGACAGGGATAGACAGAGAGAGAGTCAGAGAGAGACATAGAGACAGGGTTGGAGAGAGTATGAGAGAGAGAGTCAGAAGGAGACAGAGATAGACAGAGAGTCAAAGAGACATAAAGTCATGGGGTAGAGAGTATGAGAGAGAGAGAGATAGACAGAGAGAGTCAGAGAGACACAGAGTCATAGGGGTAGAGAGTATGAGAGCGAGAGAGAGAGATAGGCAGAGAGAGTCAGAGAGACACAGAGTCATAGGGGTAGAGAGTATGAGAGCGAGAGGGATAGACAGAGAGAGTCAGAGAGACACAGAGTCATAGGGGTAGAGAGTATGAGAGCGAGAGAGAGAGATAGGCAGAGAGACATAGAGGAAGAAAGAGACAAAGGGCTGGATTTTCATCTTTCAGGGAATGTTCCTGACTCCACATTCCCGCCTTCATCCCGGCCCAGCTGTTGTAATTTCATTCTGAGAAAGCAGTGCACAGGCTGGATACAAGTCCACTGCCTTCTGAGGGGAAATCTGGGCTGGTGAGTGTCGAAGTTAGAAGGCCCATCTCCATCAGTTGGGGTATTGTCCCAGTTCTCAACATGGCTGTTGAGCATTTGCCCTCATCCCACTCACCCACACTCCATACCCCTGTGCCTCTTCCAAACCCACTCAGTACAGAGCCAACAAGTCATAAAATAACACTGGCAAGGTTTTTGAAATGCTCACACACAACCGTTCTTACTCCCAATGAAAAAAGCTTTAATCCTCTCCACATCTCTTAACGCTGTCCAAATAAACACACAGGCATTGAAAAATGATTTCAAACAAATATAAAGTTATTGCAACTCATAAAACTGTTAACTAAAGCCAATCATCCCATTTACAGCTGTGTAAACAACCCCCTGCTGAGCTGAATCCATCAGTGGGTTTGGTGGTCAGACAAGCATTCATAACGGGATTCCACTCCACTGCACACCTGTGTCAACAAAGGCTCGAAAACAGAATACACTGACACCTAAAGCAGAGTGAGCAGATAAGCATCTGGCTGACCAGGCGGCTCACTTCTTAGGGAAAGAGACAGAGAGAAATACAGAAACAATCATTCAAGATAGCGGATGAGAGGGCAGAAGCACAACAAGAGCAGGAGGAGCTAAAGGACAGATAGCAAAAGGTAAAAAGAAGCAAACAGTGGAAAAAAGGCAGTGACAGTTACAGAAAGGAAGAAACTTTTTCATACAGACAGCCAAACTAGAGGGCATAGGCTTAAGGTGAGAGGGGAGAGATACAAAAGTGTCCAAAGGGGCAGTTTTTTTACACAGACGGTGGCAAGTGTTTGGAACGAGCTGCCAGAGGTAGTAGTAGAGGCAGAAAAGGTTTACTAAGATGCTACCCGGACTTGGTGGTTTGAGTTATAAGGAGAGGCTGGATAGACTGGGACTTTTTTCGCTGGAGCGTAGGAGGCTGAGGGGTGATCTTATAGAGGTCTATAAAATAATGAGGGGCATAGATCAGCTAGATAGTCAACATCCTTTCCCAAAGGTAGGGGAGTCTAAAACTAGAGGGCATAGGATTAAGGTGAGAGGGGAGAGATACAAAAGGGTCCAGAGGGGCAATTTTTTCACACAGAGGGTGGTGAGTGTCTGGAACAATCTGCCAGGGGTAGTAGTAGAGGTGGATACAGTGTGTCCTTTAAAAAGCATTTAGACAGTTCCATGGGTAAGATGGGTATAGAGGGATATGGGGCAAATGCGGGCAATTGGGAATAGCTTAGGGTTTAAAAAAAAGACGACATGGATAAGTTGGGCCGAAGGGCCTGTTTCCATGCTGTAAACCTCTATGACTCTAGTGCGGCACGGTAGCACAGCGGTTAGCACTGCTGCTTCACAGCTCCAGAGACCTGGATTCGATTCCCGGCTTGGGTCACTGTCTGTGTGGAGTTTGCACATTCTCCTCGTGTCTGCGTGGGTTTCCTCCGGGTGCTCCGGTTTCCTCCCACAGTCGAAAGATGTGTGGGTTAGGTTGATTGGCCGTGCTTAAATTGCCCCTTAGTGTCCTGGGATGCGTAGGTTAGAGGGATTAGCGGGTAAATATGTGGGGATATGGGGATAGGGCCTGGGTGGGATTGGGGCCGGTGCAGACTTGATGGGCCGAATGGCCTCTTTCTGCACTGTAGGGATTCTATGATGACTTCACTGGCTGCGAAATGGAACATCCTGAGGTTGTGAAAGGCACTACAGAAATTCAAGTCTTCATAACCGCTGCTTCCCTATCATTTGCCCCAAACCCCGTCTTCAGTGAAATACCAACAACAAGCCTCAGACTGTCACTTAAAAAATCGAACCTGTCACAATGTTAATCATCACCATGAGATAAACCGGACATGAGCATTGTGTAACTGGATTCACTTCGGTCGAACAAAACCACCAAGGCAGGCAGGGAGGGGCGGGGCTGCTGGAGGGAGAGGTGCTGGGGGAGAGTGGGGGTTCTGGTGAACACATGTGGGCAGGAAGAGAGGGTGAGTGGGGGATAGAAAGAAGAGAGGAGAGAGTGGAAGGAGGAGAGGAGAGAACGATGGTCGGAGAAAGTGGAGGGACGAGAGAGTGGAGGGAGGAGAGAGTGGAGGGAGGAGAGCGAGGGATGGGAGAATGAGGGTGGGGGAGTATGAGGGGGAGGGAGAGCGAGGATCAGAGAGCACGAGGGAGCGATAGCGAGGGGGAGAGAGAGGGGGGAGTGTGAGCTGGGTTAGAGAGAGCAAATGATGAGAGAGTGTAGTTGGTGGGTGGGGTTGATGTGCGGGAGGGTGTTTGAAAGGTTGTGAGTGAGGGCGTGCGTGAGGGTGTACGGGAGGATGTGCGGGAGGGCGTGCGGGAGGGTGTGTATGATGGGGTGTGAGAGGGTGTGTGTGAAGATGTGTGTGAGGGTGTGCGTGACGGTGTGCGGGAGGGCGTGCGGGAGGACGTGTATGATGGGGTGTGAGAGGATGTGTGTGAGGGTGTGCGGGAGGGCGTGCGGGAGGGTGTGTATGATGGGGTGTGAGAGGGTGTGTGTGAAGATGTGCATGAGGGTGTGCGGGAGGGTGTGTATGATGGGGTGTGAGAGGGTGTGTGTGAGGGTGTGTGTGAAGATGTGTGTGAGGGTGTGCGGGAGGGTGTGCGGGAGGGTGTGCGGGAGGGTGTGCGGGAGGGTGTGCGGGAGGGTGTGCGGGAGGGTGTGTGTGAGGGTGTGCAGGAGGGTGTGTATGATGGGGTGTGAGAGGATGTGTGTGAAGATGTGCGGGAGGGTGTGTATGATGGGGTGTGAGAGGGTGTGTGTGAGGGTGTGTGTGAAGATGTGTGTGAGGGTGTGCGGGAGGGTGTGCGGGAGGGTGTGCGGGAGGGTGTGCGGGAGGGTGTGCGGGAGGGTGTGCGCTCTGATATCTGTCTCTTTGAGCTGCAGATTCTGCTCAATGTTGGGAATATTTTCACAAAATGAACAAGAATCCCCGGAATGTGAACATGTTCCAACCTCAGACAGCGAGGCAGCGAGGAAGTATCCACAGGTCAGCGATGATGGTAAACGTGTTGCTGTGAGGACAGAGAGAGAGGGTTTGAGCTGCCCTGCAGCATAAACCAGCACAAGGACAAAGGGCCAAATGGCCTCCTACACCATTGGAAACCACGATAAAAATAGGAGCTGTTATCACTGTTTTGCAAGATTGAAATTGTGAGGAAATTATGCAAATCAAAATGCAGCACCAATTAATTGCTTAGAGGCTGCAATTTAAAAATCATCCTTTAATTCGAAATGTGAAATAATAGGGCTCCTCGAATCCAGAATATTGATTACTGGGTTTAAGCAAACCTACAATTACACATCCCTCACTCTGCTGATCTTCTATTGCCACCTGCTGGTGTTCAGTCATATAACACACCAGCATATTCTTCCTGTAAACCCTGTCGGGGATTTCCCTCTTCCCCCATCCCAGTTCCTCACTCTACCCTGCCCCAATTCTGTGCCTGTAAACGGTGACTCCTGCTCAGGTACAGAATGCAGAGGTAGCCTCGAAAACTTCAACATTGTATGTGTTAGCGAATGTCAGTAACCTTCGAAAGGGTAGAATCATAGAATCCCTGCAGTACAGGAGGAGGCCATTCGGCCCACCGAGCCTGCATTAACAATCCCACCCTATCCCCATAACTCCACATGTTTACCCTGCTAATCCCCCTGATAATAAGGAGCAATTTAAGGGCGGCACAGTGGTTAGCACTGCTGCCTCACAGCACTAGGGACCCGGGTTCAATTCCGACCTCAGGTGGCTGTCTGTGTGGAGTCTGCACGTTTGCCCCGTGTCTGCCTGGGTTTCCTCCGGGTGCTCCGGTTTCCTCCCACTCTCCAGAGATGTGCAGTTTAGGTGGATTGGCCATGCTAAATTGCCCCTTGGTGTCAGGGGGATTAGCAGGGTAAATACATGAGGTTACAGGGTGGGATTGTGGGCTGAATGGCCTCCTTTTGTATGTAGGGATTCTATGAATTTTAGTGTGGCCAATCCCCCTAACCTGCACATCTCTGGAGAGTGGGAAGAAACCGGAGCACCCGGAGGAAACCCACGCAGACACGGGGAGAACGTGCAAACTCCACACAGACAGTGACCCAAAGCCGGGAATCGAACCCGGGTCCCTGACGCTGTGAGGCAGCAGTGCTCACCAGTGTGCTACCCAATGAGCAGTTACAGTTATTGTCCAGTGTATTCAAGCTGCAAACCAGTTCAACTAACGTGAAAAAAAGCAAATGAGAAGATGGAGAGAGGAAATCTCCCTTGTGTACTTTGTGCGGTTAACACAGAGGTGTATCAATGATAGCATCCAGAGAACATCATGAAGGGGTTTGCGAGTTTAGATGTGTGGAAAAGATGATCCCAGCTGTGGGGAATGACCAGGATACAGGAACATAAACATAAGATAATCACAGATAATGCCAGTAACATTCAGGAGGGACCTCAGGGTTAGAATGGGCAGCTCACTGGCAGAGGGAGCAGTTCAAGATAAGAGCAGCGATACATTTAAGAATTGCGTGGAATGCAATTTGATGGATCACAAAACAAGACAGACCGCAGCTTTGTTGGGGATATTTTCACCGTGAGTATATTCCCCTCCCTATCCAATGGAATCTACAGTCACGGGTAACAAAAGTAGCAAAGAATTTCACGCATTTCTCCCTGAAGACGCGTGTGCCAAGACAAACTAACACTGGCCACTTCAACCAGGAATGTGTGGCAAGCAACTGTACCCCACGCCTTCTAATCTCAGGGCTGTTTTCCCAGCACTCGAGAAACATCTAGCTCAAATAGCTTTCCGTACAAGTCATGGTTTGTCTCACAATTAAGCCTCTGCCTTGTTATTAACTCTTTCGCAGAACTGTTAAGGCTAAAGCTACTTTGCCAACCTTCTTCACTGAGTCTCGCGACATTCAAAGGCTCTGCCTCATCCTCCGGTCTATCCTTGTGTCGATAATGTCATCTTTACATTCAAAATGGGTTTGATTAAAGAACGGGCGTGAGGAGGCCACACCAATACCATCAAGATAAATATTAGCCAGGACACTGGAGAGATCTCCCGAGCTCTTTTTCCAATAGTTTCATGGGATCTCTACAGGCAGCAAGGAGGGAAACAGGATTAAATATCTCATCTGGAAAACAGCAAATCTGCCAGTGCGACATTCCATCTCGGTGTTTACCCACAGTATGTAGCGAATCATAGAATCCCCACAGTGCAGAAGGAGGCCATTTGGCCCATCAAGCGAGGATGCTTCAATGCAAGGAGCATCCGGAACAAGGTGGATGAACTTGGGGCGTGGATTGCTACTTGGGACTACGATGTTGTGGCCATTACGGAGACGTGGGTAGAACAAGGACAGGAATGGTTGTTGGACGTTCCGGGGTATAGATGTTTCAGTAAGTGTAGGGAAGCTGGTAAAAGAGGTGGAGGAGTAGCATTGTTAATCAAGGATAGTTTAACGGCTGCGGAAAAGCACTTTGAGGGGGATCTGCACACTGAGGTAATATGGGCTGCAGTTAGAAACAGGAAAGGAGCAGTCACGTTGCTAGGAGTTTACTATAGGCCCCCAAATAGTAATAGAGATGTGGAAGAAGAAATTGCTAAGCAGATTATGGATACGTGTGGGGGTCACAGGGTAGTTGTCATGGGGGACTTTAACTTTCCAAATATTGATTGGAACCTTTGTAGGTCAAATAGTTTGGATGGGGCACTTTTTGTGCAGTGTGTGCAGGAGGGTTTCCTGACACAATATGTGGATAGGCCGACAAGGGGTGAGGCCACATTGGACTTGGTACTGGGAAATGAACCGGGCCAAGTGTTAGATTTGGTTGTGGGAGAGAACTTTGGAGATAGTGACCACAATTCGGTATCTTTTGTTATTGCAATGGAGAGGGATAGGGCCGGACGGCAGGGCAAGGCTTACAATTGGGGGAGAGGTAATTATGATGCGATTAGACAAGAATTAGGGGGCATAAGATGGGAACAGAAACTGTCAGGGAAAGGCACTGATGAAAAGTGGAACTTTTTCAAGGAACAAATACTGGGTGTCCTTGATAGGTATGTCCCTGTCAGGCAGGGAGGAAATGGCCGAGTGAGGGAACCGTGGTTCACAAAAGAGGTGGAATGTCTTGTGAAAAGGAAGAGGGAAGCTTATGTAGGGATGAGGAAACAAGGTTCAGATGGCTCGATTGAGGGTTACAAGTTAGCAAGGAACGAACTGAAAAAGGGGCTGAGGAGAGCTAGGAGGGGACATGAGAAGTCCTTGGCGGGTCGGATCAAGGAAAACCCCAAGGCTTTTTACTCTTATGTGAGGAATAAAAGAATGACCAGGGTGAGGTTAGGGCCGGTCAAGGACAGTGGTGGGAACTTGTGTATGGAATCAGTAGAGATAGGCGAGGTGATGAATGAATACTTTTCTTCAGTGTTCACCAAGGAGAGGGGCCATGTTTTTCAGGAAGAGAAGGTGTTACAGGCTAATAGGCTGGAGGAAATAGATGTTCGGAGGGAGGATGTATTGGCAGTTTTGAATAAACTGAAGGTCGATAAGTCCCCTGGGCCTGATTAAATGTATCCTAGGATTCTTTGGGAGGCGAGGGATGAGATTGCAGAGCCTTTGGCTTTGATCTTTGGGTCCTCGCTGTCCACGGGGATGGTGCCAGAGGACTGGAGAGTGGCAAATGTTGTTCCTCTGTTTAAGAAAGGGAATAGAAATGACCCTGGTAATTATAGACCGGTTAGTCTGACTTCGGTGGTTGGTAAATTGATGGAAAAGGTCCTTAGGGATAGGATTTACGACCATTTAGAAAGATGCGGATTAATCCGGGATAGTCAGCACGGATTTGTGAAGGGCAAATCGTGCCTCACAAATTTGATAGAATTTTTTGAGGAGGTAACTAGGTGTGTTGATGAAGGTAGGGCGGTTGATGTCATATACATGGATTTTAGTAAGGCGTTTGATAAGGTCCCCCATGGTCGGCTTATGATGAAAGTAAGGAGGTGTGGGATAGAGGGAAAGTTGGCCGATTGGATAGGTAACTGGCTGTCTGATCGAAGACAGAGGGTGGTGGTGGATGGAAAATTTTCAGACTGGAGGCAGGTTGCTAGCGGAGTGCCGCAGGGATCGGTGCTTGGTCCTCTGCTCTTTGTGATTTTTATTAATGACTTAGAGGAGGGGGCTGAAGGGTGGATCAGTAAATTTGCTGATGACACCAAGATTGGTGGAGTAGTGGATGAGGTGGAGGGGTGTTGTAGGCTGCAAAGAGACATAGATAGGATGCAAAGCTGGGCTGAAAAATGGCAAATGGAGTTTAACCCTGATAAATGTGAGGTGATTCATTTTGGTAGGACTAATTTAAATGTGGATTACAGGGTCAAAGGTAGGGTTCTGAAGACTGTGGAGGAACAGAGAGATCTTGGGGTCCATATCCACAGATCTCTAAAGGTTGCCACTCAAGTGGATAGAGCTGTGAAGAAGGCATATAGTGTGTTAGCTTTTATTAACAGGGGGTTGGAGTTTAAGAGCCGTGGGGTTATGCTGCAACTGTACAGGACCTTGGTGAGACCGCATTTGGAATATTGCGTGCAGTTCTGGTCACCTCACTATAAGAAGGATGTGGAAGCGCTGGAAAGAGTGCAGAGGAGATTTACCAGGATGCTGCCTGGTTTGGAGTGTCGGTCTTATGAGGAAAGGTTGAGGGAGCTGGGGCTGTTCTCTCTGGAGCGGAGGAGATTGAGGGGAGACTTAATAGAGGTTTATAAAATGATGAAGGGGATAGATCGAGTGAACGTTCAAAGACTATTTCCTCGGGTGGATGGAGCTATTACAAGGGGGCATAACTATAGGGTTCATGGTGGGAGATATAGGAAGGATATCAGAGGTAGGTTCTTCACGCAGAGAGTGGTTGGGGTGTGGAATGGACTGCCTGCAGTGATAGTGGAGTCAGACACTTTAGGAACATTTAAGCGGTTATTGGATAGGCACATGGAGCACACCAGGATGGTACGGAGTGGGATAGCTTGATCTTGGTTTCAGATGAAGGTCGGCACAACATCGTGGGCCGAAGGGCCTGTTCTGTGCTGTACTGTTCTATGTTCTATGTTCTAAGCCTGCACTGACAACAATCCCACCCACACTCTATCCCCGCAACCCCACGTATTTACCCTGCTAATCTCCCTGACACTAAGGGGCAATTCAGCATTGCCAATGAACCTAACCCGCACATCTTTGGAGTGTGGGAGGAAACTGGAGCACCCGGAGGAAATCCATGCAGAGATGGGGAGAACGTGCAAACTCCACACAGTCACCCAAAATCGGGATCAACCCCAGGTCCCTGGCGCTGTGAAGCAGCAGTGCTAACCACTGTGCTACCGTGCCCTGTCCAATATTCTTACCTTGATCTACACCAGAACAACTGGTGAATCAACTCACTGGCACTGTGTGGTACACTTGGCACAAAATAACTACTTCATTCAGGGGCAATGTAGGGGCCTACATTGGCCTTTGACAATCTTATATCTTGCCCTGGGGTGGCACGGTAGCACAGTAGTTAGCACTGCTGCCTCAGCGCCTGGGACCCGGGTTTGATTCCCAGCTTGGGTCACTGTCTGTGTGGAGTCTGCACATTCTCCCCATGTCTGCATGGGTTTCCTCCGGTTTCCTCCCACAGTCTGAAAAAGGTGTTGATTAGGTGCATTGAGCCGAACAGGCCCCGGAGAGTGACGACTAGGGGAATTTCACAGTAACTTCATTGCTGTGTTAATGTAAGCCCTACTTGTGACTGATAAATAAACTTCACTGTTTGAAAGTGGCTTTGTGTAAAACAGACACTCTCATAAATGTGCGTGAGATATCCAAACCTTTTCTTTCTTTCTGGGAAGTTATCCCATTAACACATTCGTAAGTAGTTTGCAAAAGTAACGAGATAGCAGAAGACTGAAAGAGTTTAGCGCCCGGATCTCTGCCAGACTTCCAGGCAAGGCTTCCAATCGCACTCGTAATCACTCTGGAGTGTTTTTATTTGCACCGGTTTAACACTTCCTAGTCAAGGATCTTCTCCACCTAGTTATGAAAACTTGCTACCTCGTACCAAAACCGCACAAAAACTACCCCTCCCCCTCCTCCGGAGGCAGCCAAACGGAGTGTCAAGTAACTGCTGATAGTCGGGGAACTTATTGGAAAGCAGCAAGTGGGTAGAACAGAACGTGTGAACTGACTGGGTGGCACTCGCAGTGAGTGAGCCTTGCGAGGGTTCTGTGATGTATTGCCACAAGGAGGCAGCTGTGTCACAGAATCATTCTGAGATCTTGCTTTGTGCTGGAATAATGCTGGAAGTTTGAACAGTACAGTCTGCGTTCTGAGTGGGACCCCCCTCTGGCTGGGAAATCTGCTTTTCCCAGATCTGTGACAGAATGGCACTGTTCTCCGGATCTCTCTGCGCGCTTCAAAATAAAAAGGTCCCCCTTCAACTTTGCCGAGTTCCTTCGCTCCACTTTTTCTGCTTGCTGTGGCTGCCTTTCCAAGAGCACTCGGGCACTGAGCGCCATTGTCCCTCCTCACACGCAGCCCTGTTACACGGCAGCACAGCTGGTGAAGGTCTGAAAATGAATGGTGACACCAGGACTGAGAGGATAGAACCTCAGATTGGATGGATTTCTCTCGGAAAGAAATGGCCGAGGAGTGGCCTGATAGATCGAGGGCTTTACAATTATGTTTTGATTTGATTAATTATTGTCACATGTATTAGCATACAGTGAAAAGTATTGTTTCTTGTGCGCTATACAGACAAAGCATACCGTGCATAGAGAAGGAAACGAGTGAGTGCAGAATGTAGTGTTACAGTCATAGCTAGGGTGCAGAGAAAGATCAACTTAATGCAAGGTAGGTCCATTCAAAAGTCTGATGGCAGCAGGGAAGAAGCTGTTCTTGAGTCGGTTGGTGTGTCACCTCAGACTTTTGTATCCTTTTCCCGTAGAGGTTTGTTAGGGTTGGCGTCGAGAAGATGTGTCTACTTAGATATAAGATAGTCACTGAGAAATCCAAATTTAGGAAAATCCTTCTTTAGCCAGTGTGGTGAACCATCGTTGGTTCCCACCAGGTAGTGCTGAGCCAGGGTCTGGCCAGTACTATGAGTCTGTATATATGTTGCTGTTGGGGTTAGGGTTGGGTTGTTCTACATGTTACTGTTGGGGTTAGGGTTGGGCTGTTCTACCTGTATTATAGTTATTATGGTACATCCCAGTCGGGCTCCGCCTCCTGGGAGAGGTATAAAGGTCACTGCTCTGTCTGGGACCCCTCAGTCTGGGATCGTGTATTATATATGGTAGCTCTATTGTAGTAGTCAATAAAAGCCTTTATTTCCTCGAGCATCTCTAGCCTCGTGAGTTATATCGCGCATCAGCCAGAGAGTGGTTAGGATGTGGATCCTGCTATCATCAGGAAGCATTTAGAAGACGGATAAAGGAATGAGGGAGAAAGGAATAGAACGATGTGTTAATGGGGGGAATGAAGAGGAATGGGAGTAAGCTTTTTTCTCATTCAATCCTGGGACATGGGTGTCGCTGGCTGGGCCTGGCATTTGTTGCCCATCCGTGAGAGCATTGAAAGAGTCAACCACATTGCTGTAGCTCTGGAGTCACATATAGGCCAGACCGGGTAAGGACAGCAATTTCCTTCCCTAAAGGATGTTGGTGAACCAGATGTGTTTTTCCGACAATCGACAATGGTTTCATGGTCAACATGGGCAGCACAGTGGTTCGCACTGCTGCCTCACAGCGCCAGGGACCACATTCTCCCCGTGTCTGCGTGAGTTTCCTCCGGGTGCTCCGGTTTCCTCCCACAGTCCAAAGATGTGCAGGTTAGGTGAATTGGCCATGCTAAATTGCCCCTGAATATCCCAAGATGTGTGGGTTCGGGGGATTAGTGGGGTAAATACATCAGGTTATGGGGATATAGCCTAGGTAGGATGCGCTGTTGGAGAGTCGGTGCAGATTCAATGGGCCAAGTAGCTTCCTTCGGCACTGTAGGGATTCTATGATTCCAGCTGAGTTCATTGGGTCTCCCTCCAGAGTGAGAACCCTGACGGATACTTTCCTCTTTCTCCCAAAGCACTCAGATCACTTTAGAAATCAGCTAAGTCAGAGCTCACTGCAACCATTAACAAAATTGGGTTGCATAGGAGTATTTCAAACATCCTATTGATACAAAAGAATACGGGGGAGGAATTAAGTACCATCATCATCACCAAAGAAGTCATATTAGAGAAACTAATGGAGCTAAAAAGAGCTAAGTCCCTTGTCCCTGATGGCTTGTACCCTTGGATCCTAAAAGAAATAGCTACAGGGATAGTGGGCAGAGTCATAGGGCCTGATTTTACCATTTTGAGTCTAAGTGCCGAATCTGGGCATCAAATAGATCCGAGCCTGGAATCCTCTTTCCAGCGCGCCCATACACGTTTTTCCGGCTCCGGGGTGGTTAGCGGGGGGGTCTGCGAAGAATGGTCAAGGAGAGTGGTGACTTCACAAGGACAGAGAGGGCTCCGGAGATTCCCTTGCAGAATAGAAATCCGCTTCAGATTCTTATTCAGCAGGTCGCTAAAAGTGCGGATGCGGAACGGGCCAGGAGACGGTAAAGTGGGATTTGGCGGTAGGGTTGGGCGGTTAAATGCTAATGCATTTAAATCGACTTAATGACTCTATGGGCCTGATTTTACCAAAACTTCGGACGTCGGGCCTATACCGCGATCTGCACCCGATTCTGAGCAGATCGCGACTTTACCGACACCCAATTCGGGCGCGGGTCTGGCCCGATTTGGGTGCGGGCCGGACCCGCGCCCGAATCGGGTGTTGGTAAAGTCGCGATCTGCTCGGAATCGGGTGCAGATCGCGGTATAGGCCCGACGCCCAACTTTACCGCGATTTTGCACCCGAAAACGGGTGCGAAGTTTTGGTAAAATCAGGCCCATAGAGTCATTGAGGTTAACAGCATGGAAACAGGTCCTTCGGCCCAACTTGTCCATGCCGCCCCTTTGTTTTTAACCACTAAGCTAGTCCCAATTGCCCACGTTTGGCCCATATCCCTCTATACCCATCTTACCCATGTAACTGTCTAAACGTTTTTTAAAAGACAAAATTGTACCCGCCTCCACTACTACCTCTGGCAGCTCATTCCAGGCACTCACCACTTGTTCCAGACACTCCAAAAATTCTTAGGTTCTGGAGAAGTACTGGAGAATTGGAAAACAGCCTATGTGACCTCCCTATTCCAAAAGGGAGGGAGGCAAAAAGCAGGTGACCAAAGGCTGATTAGCCTAACGTCTATTGCTGGAAAAATGTTGGAATTAATTATTAAGGAAGTAATCACAGCACGTTTGGAAAATCATAATCTAATCAAACAGAGATGGCATGGCTTTATGAAAGGAAATCATGTCTGACTAACTTATCAGAACTTTTCAAGGAAGTCTCAACCAGAGTGGATAGAAGGGAATCAGCAGATGTGTTGTATTTGGACTCCCAGAAGGCATTTGACAAGGTATCTCACAAAAGGTCGTATGGTGTGCTGGCCTTTATCAATCGAGGGATTGAGTTTAGGAGTCCGGGGATAATGATGCAGCTATATAAGACCCTCGTCAGACCCCATTTGGAGTACTGTGCTCAGTTCTGGTCGCCTCATTACAGGAAGGATGTGGAAAAGATTGAAAGGGTGCAGAGGAGATTTACAAGGATGTTGCCTAGATTGAGTGGCATGCCTTATGAGGATAGGCTGAGGGAGCTCGGTCTTTTCTCCTTGGAGAGACGTAGGATGAGGGGAGACCTAATAGAGGTATATAAGATGTTGAGAGGCATAGATTAGGTGGACTCTCAGAGGCTTTTTCCCAGGGTGGAAATGGCTGCTACGAGAGGACACAGGTTTAAGGTGCTGGGGGTTAGGTACAGGGGAGATGTTAGGGGGAAGTTTTTCACTCCGAGGGTGGTGGGCGAGTGGAATCGACTGCCGTCAGTGGTGGTGGAGGCAAACTCAATCGGGTCTTTTAAGAGACTCCTTGATGGGTACATGGGACTTAATAGGATGGGGGGTTATAGGTAGGCCTAAAAGGTAGGGATATGTTCGGCACAACTTGTGGGGCCGAAGGGCCTGTTTTGTGCTGTAGTTTTTCTATGTTTCTAAAAGGTTAAGTCATAAGATAAGTGGGGTTGGAGATAGTATATTGGCATGGATAGACAATTGGCTAATGGGCAGGAAACAGCGAGTGGGGATAAGGGGTTCTTTTTCAGGTTGGTGACCTGTAACCAGCGGGGTTCCACAGGGATCGGTGCTGGGACCGCAACTGTTTAGAATATATATTAATAACTTGGAGGAAGGAAACGATTGTACTGTAGCCAAATTTGCAGATGAGGCAAAAATAGGTGGAAAGGCAAGTTGTGAGAGGGATAGAGTTAACAAAGAGATATTGAGAGGTTAAGTAAGTGGGCAAAAAGTTGGCAAATGTGGAGTAAAATGTGAAGTTGTTCATTTTGGGAGGGAGGACAAAAGACCAGAGTATTATTTAAATGGAGAAAAACTGCAGAAAGTTGCAACACAAAGGGGGTACTTCTCCATGAAGCACAGAAAGCTAGCACACGGGTGCAGCAGGTAATTTGGAAGGCTAATGGAATGTTAGCCCTTATTTCAAGGGGATTGGAGTATAAGAGTGGGGAGGTCTTGCTGCAACTGTACAAGGTACTGATGAGACCACATCTGGAGCACTGTGAACAGTTTTGATCCCCTTACTGAAGGACAGATATTGGAGACAGTTCAGAGAGGGTTCACTAGGATGATCCCCGGTATGGAGGGATTGTCTTATGAGGAACGGTTGGAAATTGGAATTTAGAAGAATGAGGTGATCCCATTGAAACATATAGGATTCTTAAAGGGACTTGAGAGGGTAAATGCTGAGAGGATGTTTCCCCTCACGGGAGAGTCTAGGACCAGATGGCATAGTCTCCCAATTTAACACTGGGATGAGGAGGAACCTCTTCTCTCAGAGGGTTAAGTGTCTTTGGAACTCCTTGGCACAGAGACCTGTGGGGGCAGAGTCCTTGTGTGTATTTAAGGCTGAGATAGATAGATTCTTGATCAGTAAAGGAAATGAAAGGTTATGGGGAAAGGGTAGGAAAGTGATCGTGAGGCATGTCGGATCAGCCACGATCCTATTGAATAGTAGAGCAAGCTCGAGGGGCCGAACGGCCTGATCCTGTTCCTATTTCTCATGGTCTCATCGGGTATCTGGCACAGAAGCAGGCCATTCTGCCCAATCAGTTGATGATAGTATTCATGCTCCACTCAGAGATCTTCCCATCTTCTCTCATCTAATTCGATCATTGTGACCATCTATTCCCTGCTCCCATAGTTGCTCACTTAGATTCCCGTTAATTGCATCTGTACCCCATTCACTTCAACCACTTCCTGTGGTGGCGCGTTCCACATTCTCAACACCCTCTTGGTGAAGATATTTCTTCTGAATACCCTATTGGATTTATTGATGACTCTGTTGTATTCATGGCTTCTGGCTTTGCTCAAGAAGAAACACTGGCCAAAATTCCCTCGTCCCGCCTGCCCCGGGAATCGTAGTGGGCGGGACAGAAAATTCGGTGGACCATTTAAAGATCCGTTGAGCTCAGGTGGGATTTTTCGGTCTTGGGGCGCACGCGGCCGGAGAATCCCACCCATTCCCTCTGCAGCCACTCCATCACAACCTTTCAGAATTGTAAAGACCTCAATTAGGTCACCCCCCAGTCTGCCTTATTCAAGAAAAAAGAGAGACCCCCAGCCTTTCCTGATATTTATATCCACTGGTTTCTTCCTTGTAGCCTTCTTGTGGATGGCATGGTGGCACAGTGGTTAGCACTGCTGCCTCACAGCGCCAGGGACCCGGGTTCGATTCCAGCCTTGAGTGACTGTGTGGAGTTTGCACGTTCTCCTCATGTCTGCGTGGGTTTCCTCCGGGTGCTCTGGTTTCCTCCCACAGTGCAAAGATGTGCAGGTTAGGTTGATTGGCCATGCTAAATTGACCCTTAGTGTTAGGGGATTAGCAGGGTAAACATGTGGGGTTACAGGAAGAGGGCCTGGGTGAGATTGTTGTCGGTGCAGGCTTGATGGGCTGAATGGTCTCCTCTTGCACAATAGGGATTCCATGATTCTAAGATAAATCTTCTTTACAGTCACTCCGTATCCTTTTTACAAGATGGTGACCAGAACCACACACAATTCTCTCTGTGTGGTCTAACCAAAGTTTGTTTACAGGCTCAGCATAACATCCCTACTTTTGATTTCAATCCCTCTAGAAATAAAGTCTGGGGTTTGGTTTGTGTTCTGTGTCACCTTGTCAACCTGTGACACAACTTTTAGTAATTGAAACATCTTCACTCTGAGATCTCCTTGTTCCTCTGCCCCACCTAAATGTTTACCTTCCAGTGAGTGACCTCCCAATTCTTCTTAGCAAAATGTGCTCCCTCACACTTACCTGGGCTGAATATCGTTCGCCAATCAGTTGCCCAGACTGTAAGTTTCGTATATTAATGTCCTCCTCTAACTTGTTGCAGTCCTCCTCAATGTAGAACATCCCCCCTGCCGCCGCCCCGCCCCCCTAATTTGGTGTCATCAACAAACTTGGAGATTTTGTTTTTGACTCCAAGGTCCAAATTGTGAACAGTGGTGGTCCCAGCACTGGTGGTAATATCTTCCCCATTTAGCGAGTTTATTTACTCAATGCGATTGAAATCGAGTTGTCTCGCCACTCACCCCGTTCCCCTCAGGACGAACCAGACTACTCGCGTTGTGTTCAAACCCGCGCTGAACTTCCAATCCATCACACAAACCAGCCTCCCATCCATTGACTCTGTCTACACTTCCAGCCAGAGTTAGGAAGAGGTGAAGCTATGGAAGGATGTGAAAATAAGAATGCACTTTCCACTACGTCGGCATAATTAAAGACCCTACACACCCCGGACATACTCTCTTCCAGCTTCTTCCATCGGGAAAAAGATACAAAAGTCTTGAGGACACGCACCAACCAACTCAAGAACAACTTCTTCCCTGCTGCCATCAGACTTTTGAATGGACTTACCTTGCATTAAGCTTAGCTTTCCCTACACCCTAGCTATGACTGTAACACGACATTCTGCACTCTCTCCTTTCCTTCTCTATGAACGGTATGTTTTGTCTGTATAGCGCACAAGAAACTATACTTTTCACTGTATACCAATACATGTGCCAATAATAAATCAAATCAAGTTCGAGTCAGTGTTTATCCAAGATTAAATCCTCATTAGCAGGATAATATTATTGAATATATGAAATTCTTGTCAATGAAAGTCCTGACTATTCCTAGATCCTTCCTGAATTTCAGTTTCCCCCATTCCCAGGGCTCAATGGGACAAAAGCTCCCGTGAGTTTTAAAGGTGGATAACTGAGACGGGAGGGTGACCAACATTCTCCTCAGATTATCCCGTCTCTCCAGAGATCGATATTCAGCTGCAAGAGAGATTGTGAGGGATGTTGAGAATCGCAGTTTGAACAGATGCCTACTCATGCTCTATGGGCCAAACTACAAATGATGTTGCATGTCTTTCAAAGGCAACTTAATTAAGAAGCCCAGCAGCTCAATCCACTCCAACCGTTGGCCAATCCTTCATTTGATCTCCAGGCAGCAGCTCAAACAGTCCAGTATCACACCCAGCCAAACACACTCAGCCGAGAAATTATCTCCATTTTGGAAGGCTCACCTAGAATTCCGACAGTGCAGAAGGAGGCCATTCGGCCCACCGGGTCTGCACTGACTCTCCGAAAGAGCATCTTACCCAGGGCCCTCTCCGCAGCCCTATCCCCATAACCCCATGCATTTACCATGGCCAATCCACTTAACCTACACATCATTGGACACCAAGGGGCAATTTAGCATGGCTAATCCACCTACCCGACATATCATTGGACACTAAGGGGCAATTTGGCTTGGCTAATCCACCTAAACTGCACAACTTTGAACACTAAAAGACGATTTAGCATGGCCAATCCACCTATCCTGCACATCTTGGGACAATAAGGGGCAATTTAGCACGGCTAATCCACTTAACCTACACATCATTGGATACCAAGGGGCAATTTAGCATGGCTAATCCACCTACCTTACATATGATTGGACACTAAGGGGCAATTTAACATGGCTAATCCACCTAACTCGCACATCTTTGGACTGTGGGAGTAAAACGGAGCACCCGGAGGGAACCCACGCAGACAAGGGGAGAACTTGCAAACTCCACACGGGCAGTCACCCAAGGCCAGAATTGAGCCCAGGTCCCTGGCGCTGTGAGGCAGCAGTGCTAACCACTGTGCCACCCCTCACAAGTGTGAGTTCCCACCGCACTCTTTGGGTAAAACTTTCCAACAATTAGTCTAAGTGCCAGCTCTGGTGCTAAGGAGTAACTTGGCATGGCCAATCGACATCTTTGGAGTGTGGGAGGAAATTGGAGCACCCGGAGGAAACCCACGCAGACACGGGGAGAATGTGCAAACTCCACACAGTCACCCAAGTGGTTCAAACCCCCAGTGGTTTCAACTCTTACAAACAGGGTTCCAGAGGAAGAAAACAAAACATTTTGTTTCTGTCATATCCAAGGCGGTTAGAACAACACCCTCACACCCACGAAGCCCGTGGCCTGAGGTGCCAGGCAACCTCCCTCCCATGTGTTCAAAGACAGCACGGAGGCTGCAGCTACCAACTTGGGACTGATAGTAACCAGCTCACAGGGCATGGCTGAAACAGGACAATATCCTCCTGGTTCAACTCTGCACATACACACTGACCACGTGTACATGTTTCAATTCACGGCAGATTGGTTAAAAATGTCCAGGCAAAGTTGGGGAAGGGCTGTTTATACATACAGGAGGCTGAGCTCATCTTGTTCCCACCAGTATCTTCATGGTGATAGACCACATCAGCTCCAGGCCTGGTTCTGAGTTGCAATACCCCTGCCATCGCTACAAGGTAAACACTTCTGAGGCATCGGAAAGAACAAAACACTTGTGGGAAAGAATATTTGCCAAACTTTTTCCATTAATCCTCCTGGTTTTCAATTCCCTCGATGGAACATGATGCCGGCTGGCACAACACTTTCACTCTAAATCCAATGCAAGTCCGATTAGACTCAAAAGGCAAATGGATTAAACGGATCATCACCTCACTGGTGTCTGTGGAGCAGGCAGCATGGTAGCACAGTGGTTAGCACTGCTGCTTTAATGCACTAGGGACCTGGGTTTGATTCCTGGCTTGGGTCACTGGCTGTGTGGGGTTTGCACGTTCTCCGTGTCTGCGTGGGTTTCCTCCGGGTGCTCCGGTTTCCTCCCACATTCTGAAAGACGTGCTGGTTAGGTGCATTGACCTGAACTGGCGCTGGGCTGTGGTGACCAGGGGAATTTCACAGTAACTTCATTCCAGTGTTAATGTAAGCCTTACTTGTGACTAATAAATAAGCTTTAAATATAACTGCATTTGAGGATTCTGGGTCTGTACTCAGTTGAGTTTAAAAGGGTGAGGGGGGTCTCATTGAAACTTGCAGAAGGGCCTGGATAGAGTGGATGTGGGGAAGGTGTTTCCATTAGTGGGAGAGACTAGGATCCAAGGGCAGAGCTTCAGAGTAAAGGAATAAGGTAGGTGAACTTGGGGCGTGGATTGGTACTTGGGACTACGATGTTGTGGCCATTACGGAGACATGGGTAGAACAAGGACAGGAATGGTTGTTGGAAGTTCCGGGGTATAGATGTTTCAGTAAGTGTAGGGTAGCTGGTAAAAGAGGTGGAGGAGTGGCACTGTTAATCAAGGAGAGTGTAACGGCTGCAGAAAGGCATTTCGAAGGGGATCTGCCTACAGAGGTGATATGGGCTGAGGTTAGGAATAGGAAAGGAGCGGTCACGTTGTTAGGAGTTTACTATAGGCCCCCAAATAGTAATAGAGATGTGGAGCAAGAAATTGCTAAGCAGATTATGGATAGGTGTGGAGGTCACAGGGTAGTTGTCATGGGAGACTTTAACTTTCCAAATATTGATTGGAACCTTTGTAGGTCGAATAGTTCGGAGGAGAGGTGATGAATGAATCCTTTTCTTCGGTGTTCATCAAGGAGAGGGGCCATGTTTTTGAGGAAGAGAGGGTGTCACAGGCTGATAGGCTGGAGGAAGTAGATGTTCGGAGGGAAGATGTACTAGCAATTTTGAATAAACTGAAAGTTGATAAGTCCCCTGGGCCTGATGAAATATATCCTAGGATTCTTTGGGAGGCAAGGGATGAGATAGCAGAGCCTTTGGCTTTGATCTTTGCGTCCTCACTGTCCACGGGGGTGGTGCCAGAGGATTGGAGAGTGGCGAATGTTGTTCCTCTGTTTAAGAAAGGGAATAGAAATGACCCTGGTAATTATAGGCCGGTTAGTCTTACTTCGGTGGTCGGTAAGTTGATGGAAAAGGTCCTCAGGGATAGGATTTACGACCATTTAGAAAGATGCAGCTTAATCCGGGATAGTCAGCACAGATTTGTGAAGGGCAAGTCTTGCCTCACAAATTTGATAGAATTTTTTGAGGAGGTAACGAAGTGTGTAGATGAAGGTAGTGCAGTTGATGTCATATACATGGATTTTAGTAAGGCGTTTGATAAAGTCCCCCACGGTTGGCTTATGAAGAATGTAAGGATGTGTGGGATAGAGGGAAGTTTGGCCGATTGGATAGATAACTGGCTATCTAACAGAAGACAGAGGGTGGTGGTGGATGGAAAATTTTCGGACTGGAAACCGGTTACCAGCGGAGTGCCACAGGGATCAGTGCTTGGTCCTCTGCTATTTGTAATTTTTATAAATGACTTAGAGGAGGGGGCTGAAGGGTGGATCAGTAAATTTGCTGATGACACCAAGATTGGTGGAGTAGTGGATGAGGTGGAGGGCTGTTGTAGGCTGCAAAGAGATATAGATAGGATGCAGAGCTGGGCTGAAAAATGGCAAATGGAGTTTAAACCTGACAAATGCGAGGTGATTCATTTTGGTAGGACAAATTTAAATGTGGATTACAGGGTCAAAGGTAGGGTTCTGAAGAATGTGGAGGAACAGAGAGATCTTGGGGTTCATATCCGTAGATCTCTGAAGGTTGCCACTCAAGTGGACAGAGCCGTGAAGAAGGCCTATAGTGTGTTGGCGTTCATTAACAGGGGGTTTGAGTTTAAGAGCTGTGGGGTTATGCTGCAACTGTACAGGACCTTGGTGAGACCACATTTGGAATATTGTGTGCATTTCTGGTCACCTCACTATAAGAAGGATGTGGAGACACTGGAAAGAGTGCAAAGGAGATTTACCAGGATGCTGCCTGGTTTGGAGGGTAGGTCTTATGAGGAAAGGTTGAGGGAACTTGGGCTTTTCTCTTTGGAGCGGAGGAGGTTGAGAGGAGACTTGATAGAGGTTTATAAGATGATGAGGGGGATAGATAGAGTGAACGTTCAAAGACTATTTCCTCGGGTGAATGGAGCGGTAACTAGGGGGCATAACTATAGGGTTCATGGTGGGAGATATAGGAAGGATGTCCGAGGTAGGTTTTTTACTCAGAGAGTGGTCGGGGTGTGGAATGGACTGCCTGCAGGGATAGTGGAGTCAGAAACTTTAGGAACATTTAAGAAGCTATTGGATAGGTACACGGAGTACTTTGGGATGTTAGGGAGGAAATAGCTTGATCTGGGTTTCAGACAAAGCTCGGCACAACATCGTGGGCCGAAGGGCCTGTTCTGTGCTGTACTGTTCTATGTTCTATGAATGACCCGTTAGAACCGAGACGAGGAGGAATTTCTTCGGCCAGAGGGTGGTGAATCTATTGAATTCATTGCCACAAAAGTCTGTGGAGGTCAAATCATTGAGTGTATTTAAGACAGAGATAGATAGATTCTTGATTGGCAAGGGGATCAAAGGTTGTGGGGAAGAGGCGAGAGAATGGGGTTAAGAAGCTTATCAATCATGATTGAATGGCAGAGCAGACTCAATGGGCCAAATGGACTAACTTTGCTCCTACATCTTATGGTCCACGGCTCATAACAACCAATCTGATTTGATTTTGATTTTGATTTATTATTGTCATATGTATCAATATACAGTGAAAAGTATTGTTTCTTGCACGCTATACAGACAAAGCATACCGTTCATAGAGAAGGAAAGGAGAGGATGCAGAATGTAATGTTACAGTCATAGCTAGAGTGTAGAGAAAGATCAACTTAATGCGCCAAATCTGTAAGACATTGAATTAAAGCATTGTTGGAGAGTTTAAAAGGGTTAGAATAATGTTTTAGAAGCATAGAACGAGAGTAAAAGATAGAATTAGAAGGTATGCTGGGCACAGCTTGCAAGAAGTCGCCACGGCTCCGGCACCATCTTGAATTTGCAAAGGTAGATCTCTCTGCCTCAATCTGCCTCAATGTAATTCAATGCATGAGGCACATCGAAATGCCTCAGTGTAATCAGGAGTTCAAATCATACATGGATTGTTATTCTAGCCATTATTTTCTATTTAAAAATCAAACGTTAAAGGAACTTTCAAATCGCAGTGAAAAGAACTGATGGCAAGTTGGACGATGACAAGTCTCAACTGTGCAAGTCTTGCAATTTCCAGTAGGGGTCACTAGATTGCATTCATGTGTAGGGGCAATGGTTGTCCAATGGCTGGATCCAGGGAAACTGAAATCATGTGTTGTTGCATGTATTGTCCCCATTAACACAGGACAAAGAGAAGATTCCATCAGAGAGCTTTGAGGGCTCAGCCCCATAGCACATGTGCCACACACCACAGTCCCATAACACGTCTTTTTTTTAAAGTTATTTTTTTAAAACATCTTAATTTTTCCCTGTAAGCCTTGCTCCGTCCATTAACACATGGCTGCCTCTATCAATCAACCTAATCAAAACCCTACTCTGAAACCCCAGGGGAAAAACCAAAATAAACAAAAATGCATTAACTCAGACTAAAACAAACACCGCATTAGCTAAGATCAATTATTAATCTGCATTCTCGGCAAGTGAGCTGCCTGGTGGAGACAAATCAGTACCGTGTAAACAGAGCTGACTTTTAAACATACCCCTTTTACAAGAAACATGTCATTCACAACGACAGAATGTCCCAAACTACTTTATAGCCAATGAACTGTAGGCACTATGGTAATGTAGGAAACGCAGCAGCCAATTTGTGCACAGCAAGCTCCCACAAAGAGCTATTTGACAACAACCAAATGATCTGTTTTGGGGGATATTGGTTGAGGGTTAACTTTGGACCAGGACACCACAGAGGACTGCCCTGCTCATCTTCAGAATAGTGCTGCAGGAGCTTTTCCTTTCTCCCCATGGGGGGGGGGGGGGGGTAGTTCTGGGTTTGCTGCCTTTGGAATAAGACAACAATGTTGACCCTTTAGTGCTCCCTCTAGTACACTGGAGTGACAGACTTGGTTTTTGCAATAAGAGTACCCAGAGCAGAACGTGAACCCACAACCTTCTCACTCAGAGGGGACACGGCTGACGTCCACAAAAAGAATTTGGAGAATAGTTGAGTACAGCTGGGAAGGCGATGGCCGAATGGTATTATCGCTAGACTATTAATCCAGAAACTCAGCTAATGTTCTGGGGACCCAGGTTCGAAACCCACCACGGCAGATGTTGGAATTTGAATTCAACAAAAAATACCTGGAATTAAGAATCTACTGATGACCATGAAACCAGTGTCGATTGTCAGGAAAAACCCATCTGGTTCACTAATGTCCTTTATGGAAGGAAATCGGCCATCCTTAACCGGTCTGGTCTACATGTGACTGCAGAGCCACAGCCATTTAGTTGACTCTCAACTGCCCTCCAAGGGCAAATAGGGATGGGCAATAAATGCTGGCCAGCCAGTGACGCCCATGCCCCATGAATGAATAAATAGAAAGCTTCAGGATAGAGTGCTACGCTGAATACAACACATTATTATCCAACCAACCATTCATTTTGATGGACTCGCATCCAGATACAGACTTTATCAGTGCGATTTTCTAATATAACCCTCCCAGTGGCTGAGGCTCCATCCGGACAATCTCACACTGGGATAGCTCTGCAATGAAAGATTTTATGCTTCAAGGTCTTCCTTGGAATGCTGCCAGCGCTTTCTATTCGACCAACAACACAGGGTGTTAATTCACCCACAACTGGTTTACACCTTAGTTTAATCTTACTGGCATGAATCTTGTACTCAGGATGTTAAGCGCAGGGCTTAGAAAACATTGCATTTCAGACACGCCCTCTCAGCATCAAGCACACCGAGGTTAAAAATCACAGATGAATGACAGTGTATCGAATGGAACACCGGAAAAAAAGGATCAGGCAAGTGTCAGGAAATAAAATCCGCTTTCTGTTTTGCTACTCATTTCCATCAAGCACGCCACATCCTGTGGTGTATCTCTCCAGCCCATCTTTCTCACCTCCTCCCCAACAAATGATTTAAAACCAAAAAACAAGAACAAAGAAAAGTACAGCACAGGAACAGGCCCTTCAGCCCTCCAATCCCGTGCTGGTCAAGATGCCCAAACTAAACTAAACATGCCGACACTATAATTAAGAAAACCCACCAACGCCTCTACTTTCTCAGAAGACTAATGAAACTTGGCATGTCAGCTACGACTCTCACCAACTTTTACAGATGCACCATAGAAAGCATTCTTTCTGGTTGTATCACAGCTTGGTATGGCTCCTGCTCTGCCCAAGACCGCAAGAAACTACAAAGGGTCGTGAATGTAGCCCAATCCATCACGCAAACCAGCCTCTCATCCATTGACTCTGTCTACACTTCCCGCTGCCTCGGTAAAGCAAGCAGCATAATTAAGGATCCCACGTACCTCTTCCATCTTCTTCTGTCAGAAAAAAGATACAAAAGTCTGAGGTCACGTACCAACCGACTCAAGAACAGCTTCTTCCCTGCTGCCGTCAGACTTTTGAATGGACCTACCTTGCACTAAGTTGATCTTTCCCTACACCCTCGCTATGACTATAACACTACATTCTGCCGTGTCTCATTTCCTTCTCTATGAACGGTATGCTTTGTCTGTGTAGTGCGCAAGAAACAATACTTTTCACTGTATACTAATACATGTGATGATAATAAATCAAATCAAATCAAATTTAAACAAACCTTGCCCTCACTCGGTCCGTATCCCTCGATTCCCTCCCGAATCATGTACCCATCCAGATGCCTCTTAAATGTTGCGAATGTGCCATCACCTCCTCTGGCAGCGCGTTCCAGACACGCACCACTCTCCGTGTGAAAGATTTCCCCCGCACGTCTCAATTTCACGGTAACCTCATTGCAGTGTCAATGTAAGCCTTACTGGTGACTAATAAATAAACTTTAAAACTTTTTAAACATTCCCCCTCTCACCTTGAACCTGTGCCGCCTTGTAATTGACTAACAGAATTATAGAATTCCTATGGAGCAGAAGGAGGCCATTCGGCCCATCGAGCCTGCACCGATAACAATCCCAGCCAGGCCCTAACCCTGTGACCCCCGTATTTACCTTACTCATCCCTTGAGACTATGGGGCAATTTAGCACAGCAATCAACCTAACCCGCACATCTTTCAGACAGTGGGAGGAAACTGGAGTACCCGGAGGAAACCCACGCAAATACGAGGAGAATGTGCAAACTCCACACAGACAGTGACCCAAAGCTGGGATTGAACCAGGGTCCCTGGCACCTCCTTTATAAAGCACCTTTCGTTCCCATCAGATATCTCAAAGCGCTTTGTAGCCAACAAAGTATTTTTGTAGTATGGCATTGTGATGCAGGGGTTGTAGCAGCTAACTTGGCACACAACCAGTTCTCACAAAGAGCAAAGTGGTCAGATCATCTGTTTCTTGTGATGTTGATGGAAGGATAAACATTGACATGGACACTGGGGAGAACTCCCCTGCACTCCTTCAGAATAATGCCATGGGATCTTTCACATCTGCCCAAAAAGGGCTCTCACCAATTTTTACAGAAGCACCACAGAAAGCATCCTTTCCAGATGTATCACAGCTTGGTATGGCTCCTGCTCTGACCAAGACCGCAAGAAATTATGGAAGGTTGTGAACATAACTCAGCCCCTCAGGCAAACCCAGCCTTCCATCCATTGACTCCGTCTACACTTCCCGCTGCCTCGGAAAAGCATCCAGCATAATCAAGAACCCCACGCACCCCGGACATTCTCTCTTCCACCTTCTTCCAACGGGAAAAACATACAAAAGCCTGAGATCACGTATCAACGAACTCAAGAATAGCTTCTTCCCTGCTGCCGTCAGACTTTTGAATAGACCTACCTCGCATTAAGTTGATCTTTCTCTACACTCCCTAGCTATGACTGTAACACTATATTCTGCGCTCTCTATTTTCTTTCTCCCCTATATGCTTCATGTACGGTATGCTTTGCCTATATAGCACGCAAGAAGCAATACTTTTCACTGGATTCCAATACGTGTGACAATAATAGATCAACTCAAATCAAATCAATGAGGCAGATGGGGGTTTCAGTTAAACACTTCAGCCAAAAGTCAGCATCACAAGTATGGCACGGTGGCACAGTGGTTAGCACTGCTGCCTCACAGTGCCAGGGACCTGGGTTTGATTCCCGGCTTGGGTCACTGTCTGTGCAGAGTCTGCATAGACTCCTCGTGTCTGCGTGGGTTTCCTCCTACAGTCCGAAAGATTTGCTGGTTAGGTGCAGTGGCCATGCTAAATTCTCTCTCAGTGCACCCGAACAGACGCCGGAATGTGGCGACGAGGGGATTTTGGTTCACTAATGTCCTTTAGGGAAGGAAATCTGCCATCCTTACCTGGTCTGGCCTACATGTGACTCCAGAGCTACAGCAATGTGATTGACTCTCAACTGCCCTCCAACGGCAATTAGGGATGGGCAATAAATGCCAGCCAGCCAGTGACATCCATAGCCCACGAATGAATAAATAAAAAGTTGAACTTTCCCTCTCCAGTGCTTTGCATATAGTTTGTACTTAGAGAATGTACTATTTCCTGAGGGAGTGCGTGCTCCATACTTGTAGAGGCTTGTACACCCACTCCTTTACATGTTAGCACCATCATTATAGACCCTTTATGGCTGAAGGGAGGCCACAAACACAATGAGCAAACAGTTTGGACGCTTGTGAAGTGAAAACTTGTTCACACAATCTGTTTCCTCCCATCCTTCAGGCACGATTGGAATTCCCGTACAGATGCTGAGATCAAGTATGAAGCACTCCTGTTCTGTTCTGTGCAGCTCAATTGGTGGCCAAAACAACTCACTAAACCATCATAGCTTCTGACCTTTGGCAACAACCATACCAATTATACAAGGGGGTACTCCACTCCAGTCCATTTTGGTGCCAACTGTTTTATTCTTTCATGGTGGTGTGGGCATCGCTGGCAAGGCCAGCTTTTGTTGCCCATCCCTAATTGCCCCTTGAACTAAAGTTTAATGTTTATTTATTAGCATCACAAATAGGCTTACATTAACAATGCAATGAAGTTACTGTGAAAATCCCCTCGTCGCCACACCTTGGCACCTGTTCGGGTACACTGAGAAGAATTTAGCATGGCCAACACACCCTAACCAGCACGTCTTTTGGACTGTATGAGGAAACCAGAGCACCCGGAGGAAACCCACGGAGACACAGGGAGAACGTGCAAACTCCACACAGACAGTGACCCGAGCCAGGAATCGAACCAGGGTCCCTGGCGCTGTGAGGCAGCAGCGCTAACCACTAAGCCACCAGGCCACTTCAGAAAGCAGTGAAGAGTTAACCACATTGCTGTGGCTCTGGAGTCACATGTAGAATTGACCAGGTAAGGAGGGCAGATTTCTTTCCTAAAGCGGCACTAGTGGAGCAGCTGGGTTTTTGTGATAATCAATGATAGTTCCCATGGTTACCAGCACCGAGGCGAGCTTATCAATTCCAGCTTTATTAATCGAATTTAAACTTAACCATTGCTGTGGTGGGATTTGAACTCATGCCTGGACAGCTTGGCATTATTAGTCCAGTGACATTACCACTTGTCTCTCCTGTAACCTAGCACAACCATAAATGAATCATATGGAGGTTTGCAGTTGATTAAATGGAATTCACTGACTGGTCTGCAAGTCATTCTGGGTAAAACAGCTGGAAGAAGGAATGAAAAATGTTTCTGTCCTGTAATCTTCGAGCAAGTCAAAGCATTTATAACTGGTTGACCATTATTGATGGGAACACAAACTACTAACAAGAGACTAACCGTCATGGTGTTTGAGTTAGACTGAATTTAGTCAAATTCTGGTTTAATTGAATTAGCCAGGTCACGAAATGTTACCCATGGATTGAGTTCCTGTAAACCTTGGATGAAACTTCAATTGTCAAAGGTTTAAACTTTAAATCTTAATTCAACACCAGGAAAGATAAATAAACACCCAAGGATTGACACAAGACGATGCTTCCCATCGCCCTCCACTCTCCTTATACACCCTGACAACTGCACCACAGCGGCACAGTGGTTAGCACTGCTGCCTCAGAGCACCAGGGACCCGGGTTCGATTCCCGGCCTCGGACGACAGTCTGTGTGGAGTTTGCGCATTCTCCCCTTGTCTGCGTGGGTTTCCTCCAGGTGCTCCGGTTTCCTCACACAGTCCAAAGATGTGCGGGTTAGGTGGCTTGGCCATGGTAAATCGCCCCTATGTGTCAACGATCTTTGGTTCGGGGGATTAGCGGGTTAAATATGTGGGGTTAGGGGGATAGGGCCTGGGTAAGAAGCAACTGTTGGAAAAACCCATCTGCTTTACTAATGTCCTTTAGGGAAGGAAATCTGCTGTCCTTACCCGGTCTGGCCTACATGTGACTCCAGAGCTACAGCAATGTGGTTGACTCTCAACTGCCCTCGGGCAAGTAGGGATGGGCAATAAATGTTGGCCAGCCGGCGACGCCCATGTCCCATGAATAATAAAAAAAATGCAATTGCCACATTGCTTAAAGGGTCCAAAAATAATCAATTTTTTCAATCGGCCATGAATTAATGATGCTAAAGATTTCAGACTCAATTTAAAACAAGAGAGTCCCTCGATCTCATTCAGATAGTGCACAAAATGGCTGGAGTGGGAAAATGAAGGGGCGCCTTGCCCGAGTATGGGGTTGAAGGACTTTGCACATTGCTGCTGCCAAGTACAGGGAGGTTATACCTCTGTGAAATCATGCTCTATTTTAAAAGTTTATTTATTAATGTCACAAGTAGGCTTACATTAACACTGCAATGCAGTTATTGTGAAAATCCCCTAGTTGCCACATTCCGGCATCTGTTCGGGTGCACTGAGGGAGAATTTAGCATGGCCAATGCACCTAACCAGCACGTCTTTTGGGCTGTGGGAGGAAACCGGAGGAAACCCATGCAGACACGGGGAGAATGTGCAGACTCCGCACAGACAGTAACCCAAAGCTGGGAATCGAACTCGGGTCCCTGGCGTTGTGAGGCAGCAGTGCTAACCACTGTTCCACCCTAATAAGTGTGCCTTAATAAGCACAAAATTCACCCTAAAAATTAAGCAGAGGGTGGCTTTCTAGCTCAGTCAGTAGAGCATGCGACTCAATCTCAGGGTCGTGGGTTCGAGCCCCATGTTGGGCGAACGTTTCCCTTGGGTGCGGCACGGTGGCACAGTGGTTAGCACTGCTGCCTCACAACACCGGGGACCCAGGTTCGATTCCGGGCTTGGGTCACTGTCTATGTGGAGTTTGCACGTTCTCCCCATGTCTGCGAGGGTTTCCTCCGGGTTCTCCAGTTTCCTCCCACAGGCTGAAAGACGTGCTGGTTAGGGTGCATTGACCCGAACAGGCGCCGGAGTGTGGCGACTAGGGGAGTTTCACAGTAACTTCATTGCAGGGTTAATGTAAGCCTTACTTGTGACTAATAAATAAACTTTAACTTTATTTTGTTGGTAAGGGACAAAATGTACTGCTGTCAAATCACCATTTCCACAAGCGACAAATCTTATTTTACTTTCACTCACTCCAATGCAGCAAAGAACCAAAATTGGCCGTCCCTCATACAGAGTTCAGCCACATTTTGTACCCCTCCCTGACAGTGCGATACTGTGAAGTTTCCATTGCCATCCCCCAATCAGGAATTTAATCAAAATGAAGGGTGTAATCTCGCAGACTGAGTTTTCTTGTAAAAAAGAGAGGAGTTGAGATAAGACACCAGTTACTCACCATGATTAATCCTTCTGCGTCCTATAGGCAGCGCAAGATAAAAGGGAAATACATATATTAAGAAAGACGACTCCAAACGGCTTCGTGTCCAGCGAATTGTTTTTACAGTGTAGTCATGGTGGCAACGCAGTCAAAACACAATTCACAGATAGAGAGATTCCAGCAACAAATTAAATGAGCAACCATTAAAGTCTTGAGTGCTTAATCGTCTATATTCTCCTCTTCTTCCATATCCCAGAAGAAAACTCCAGGTTTTCACAGGAGATAGTGCATCATCTCAGTAACACCACATCAAGGATAAAATGACATGGTCAGATTGATACAGTTGTGTTAAGGGATATGGCCATGGCTATCATAGAATCAGACACTCATACAGTGCAAAGAGGCTGTTCGGCCCATTTTATCTGTGCTGTCTATTGGGGCAGTATCATGAAACAAATGGTGCAATATTTTTTTGTTGGCTTCTTACTACATCATCCCATGGTGGCACAGTGGTTAGCAATGCTGCCTCACAGCGCCAGGAACCCAGGTTCAATTTACGCCTTCGGTCACTGTCTGTATGGAGTTTGTACATTCTCCCCATGTCTGCATGGGTTTCCTCCGGGTGCTCCTTTTCCTCCCACACTCCAATGATGCTCAGGTTAGGGAGAATTAGCCATGCTAAATTTCCCCTTAGTGACCCAAGTTATGTAGATTAGGTGGATTGGCCATACTAAATTGCCACTTAGTGGCCCAAGTTGTGCAGGTTAGGTGGATTGGCCATGGTAAATTGCCCCTTAGTGTCCTAAGATATGCAGGTTGGTGGATTAGTGCGGTAAATATGTGGGGTTACGGGGATTGGGTCTGGGTAGGCTTGTTGTTGGTGCAGACTTGATGGGCTGAATGGCCCCTTTCTGCACTGTAGGGATTCTATGAAATATGTGGGGTCATGGGGATTGGGTCTGGGTGGGATACTCGTTTGGAGAGTTGGTGTGGACTCAATGGGCCGAATGGCCTTTCTGTGCATGGTAGAGATTCTATGATTCTAAAATGCCCCTGCATGAACACATGTTTCTGCCAGCCCCTAGGAACAGGATATTCTGGCTATCCGCAAGGACCTGGTTAAAATGGAGATGTGACCTTGTGGGTCCAATTCGAGTGAGAACAAAGAGGAGGAATATTGCCGGTTCACCTAATGCACCCCCCAGTTACTCACCACAATTCCTCCTCCTCCATCTTATAAGCACACAAGGTAAAAATAAATGCAAGGCAGATGAGAAAGAGAATGACAAAGCTTAGTATTATCCCCTCAAGATAAAAGTAAAATTGAGCAACTCCAAACTGTTCTTTAAAAAGCATCTTCCCAATTCAAAAAGGGAGAAAGAAGACAACCCTTAACCTGCTTCACATCCAATGAGTGATATTTCTCAAATAAAAGCAAAATGCGGTAGGTGCTGGAAATCCAAAATAAAAACAGAAAGCGCTGGATAAACTCAGCAAGGTCCGGCAGTGGAGAGAGAGAGAAGCAGAGTTGAGCCAGTGTGACTCTTCAACACAACGGGATTATATGCACGGAATTCTTCCACCCAACCCGCCACGGAATCGGAGCGGGCGAGGGGCGGGCAATGGAAATGTCCACTGGCCTCGGGCGGGAATTTCCGGTCTCTGCTCGAGCGAGGCTGGAAAATCCTGCCCAGGGACTCGAAACGTCTACTCTGTTTCTCTCCCTCCACAGATGTTGCTCGGACCTGCTGCGTTTTTCCAACACTGGGACGGGATTCTCCGGCCGCGCTCGCCCCAAAACCGGAAAATCCCGCACGAGGTCGACGGACCTTTGCGCGGTCCGTGTCCCATCTGCTCCAATTCCCGTGGCGGGCGGGACTGGAAGATTCCACACACTTTCTGTTTTTGTTTGAGTTACATTTGCAGTTTAGTCACGGCTGTTGTGCAGCCAATCAGAATTTGCATACAAGTTGCATTTTTTGTGTTAATGTCTTGTCTTGCGATCCCGTCAAATGAAATGGATTCCCTAATAAACAGTTCCTGGAGGAATGTTGGCCAAGACTATGAAAATCATTTTTTACTTCTTCCACTGTTATTGTGGGGCATGGGCAGCAAGTAAGGATCTCATTTTTACAGCTTATCATAGTATCCCTACAATGCAGAAAGAGGCCATTCGGTCCATCGAGTCTGCACCGACCACAATCCCACCCAGGCCCTATCCCCGTAACCCCACATATTTACCCTGCTCGTCCCCCTGACATTAGGGTCAATTTAGCATGGCAAATCAACCTAATTCGCACATCTTTGGACTGTGGGAGGAAACCGGAGCACCCGGAGGAAATCCACGCAGACACGGGGAAAATGTGTAAACTCCACACAGACAATGACCCAAGCCAGGAATCGAACCCGGGTCCCTGGCGCTGTGAGACAGCAGTGCTAACCACTGCGCCACCGTGCTGCCCCAACTGTCTGTACAGCTCCAACAATGCAACACTCCATCAGCACTGCACTCGTGCATCAGTATCGATCAGGTGGTCAGATTCTAACAGGGAACCTGACGTTAGGAGTGTTATTTGCTAGGTTGGCACCATATTAATTTTGATATATGATCCATATCAGCTTCAATGCTTTATATCACTAAACAACAGCTGGGTCTGTGAGGAAATTAAAGATTAACAGACCTACCATTCGACCACAGGGGCAGAATAATGCACTGGTGACCTGTGTCTGGCTGCCCTAATAAAAGGGCACCTCTCATGGGTGGCATGGTGGCACAGTGGTTAGCACTGCTGCCTCACAGTGCCAGGGACCCAGGTTCGATTCTGGCCTTGGGTGACTGTGTGGAGTTTGCACATTCTCCCCGTGTCTGCGTGGGTTTCCTCCGGGTGCTCCGCTTTCCTCCCACACTCCAAAGATGTGCGGGTTAGGTTGATTGGCCATGCTAAATTGCCCCTTAGTGTCAGGGGGACTAACAGGGTAAATACGTGGGGTTACGGGGATAGAGCCTGGGTTGGATTGTTGTCGATGCAGGTTCTCTGGGCCAAATGGCCTCCATCTGCTTTGTAGGGATTCTATGATTCTATTCTATATTCTCTCATTGCAAATCTCCCTCTCTTGCTTCCCCTTTCTCCCATCTCCCTTTCCTCTCTTTCTCCAGGTCTTATTCTCTCACCCTCCCTCCATTTCCCCTTGCCTCTCTTTCTCTCTGTTTTCCCTTTTCTCTTCTACCCTTCTCTATTTCCCATCCCCTCTTCTAATCTAACTATCCCCATCTCCCCTCTTCTCTGTCTCTTGCTTTCTCACAATGCTCTCCCTGTGTCCCCCCCCCCCCGCCCCCCCATCCCTTCTCTCTCCTCCATCTTTCTGCCTCTCTCACTCCATCTCCCAGCGTGAGCTTGTGCGTGTGTGGAGAAAGGCAGTTTGAGAGTTCCTGCAACTCGAGATGTTGAGCTGAAGTCACTGATACTTTTACCATCCATCTGTCTAGACATCTCACCTCTGCACTCCACCTGCTGTGTTCCACAGATCACTTACTGAGGAAGGTGGGATTGTGAGAGTCAGCAGACACGGGGGTGCTAAATTCACCCAAATCTCTAATGCTGTGCACCATCGTGCCAAGCTACACATTTTCACGGCCCCATTTATTCTGTGACTGTTGCAGCCAGGAGCCAGAAACTGAAAATCTCTCTTCAGAGACAGGGCAGGATTTTCCAATTGGACTTCAGAACCTCACCGACTGGCTCAAAAACCCCGTATTGTGTGGGGAAACTCACTCTCGCAATTTACCCTGAAGAAACCAATTAATGGCCAGAGATCAAGGGGGCTGTTTAGTTAAGGGTGGCAGATGGACTTTCAAATTTAGAGGGGCAATTAAAGGCCTCCAGGTTGGAAATACAGACTATAATGAAAGGTGAGCAGGAGAGAGGGCCCTTCAACACGGAGACACCCACTCTCCATCCTTTATTTCAAAATGGATTTTACTATTCATAGAAACCCTACAGTGCAGAAGGAGGCCATTCGGCCCATCGAGTCTGCACCGACCACAATCCCACCCAGGCCCTACCCCCACATATTTACCCACTAATCCCACTAACCTACGCATCTCAGGACTCGAAGGGGCAATTTTTAACCTGGCCAATCAACCTAACCCGCACATCTTTGGACTGTGGGAGGAAACCGGAGCACCCGGAGGAAACCCATGCAGACACGAGGAGAATGTGCAAACTCCACACAGACAGTGACCCGAGCCGGGAATCGAACCCGGGACCCTGGAGCTGCGAAGCAGCAGTGCTAACCACTGTGCTACCGTGCCGCCCCTTTAGACCACCAATATGTGTATGCGCATCTGACAGCGTGTGTGTGTGAGAGCGTGTGTGTGAGAGTGTGTGTGAGTGTACGTGACTGAGAAAGAAAGCGTGTGTGTGAGTGCGAGTGTGTGTGTGTGCGTGTGTGTGTGAGTGTATATGAGTGAAAGTGTATGTGAGTGTGTATGTGAGAGCATCTGTGTCATAGAGTCATAGAAGTTTACAGCATGTAAACAGGCCCACCTTGTCCATGCCGCCCCTTTTTTAACCCTTAAGCTAGTTCCAATTGCCCGCCTTTGGCCCATATCCCTCTATACCCATCTTACCCATGTAATTGTCTAAATGCTTCTTAAAAGACAAAATTGTACCCGCCTCTGCTACTACCTCTGACAGCTTGTTCCAGACACTCACCACCCTCTGTGTGTGTATGTGAGAGCATGTGTGTGTGTGTTTGTCAGAGCATGTGTGTGTTTGTCAGAGCATGTGTGCATGTGTGTGTGTGTGTGTGGGGGGGGGAGGGGTGGGGGTGGGAGTGGGAAGGAGGTGGAGAGTGAGGATGGTGGGATGAACCCTCTACAGAAAGGATCTGTGGCTACTGCTGTATGCAGGCATGCAGGGAGGGCCTCTTGGCCTACCTGGAGCACTTGCCCACCTCCAATCCTGAATCTGGTGAGGCCTAAAAATCAGGTGTCTTTTTGCCTGATTGAAAGTCAATACTGTGTAACTGAGCATCAAACTGGCTTCCATTTGGCCACAACTTGCCACTCTACAGTTCCTGATGCCAGCAGGTGAACATAGAAATGGAACTAAAGCTGGAACTTCCCGAGGAAGTTGACACAATCGACTGTAATGACCGAGCACTTGCAACAGACTGGTCAAGAGGAAACCTTTTGAATATACATTCACTTGCCACTAGCCCGTAAGATGCGCCATTCTCCCCTTTTGACAATCAGTGAATTGATAACACATGTCGAAATCCCGAGTGTGTTTGAGATAACACGCGTGGGCCTGGGAAATAAAACAGTAAAACGCGAGGGGAGGGGATGGGTGGGGGGCTGGTGGTGTGAATGGCAGTGATTTATATTTTCACAAAAGAGTGAGTGTGCTGCTGAAGAGTAAGGAATTTGAACCGACCGGATGGTATTACAATAATCTTATCACTCAACAAACACTCAGGGAACAGATTGGAGCAGCAGTTACCACCGCTCTGGGAAAGGAAAGCATAACATTATTATACAAAACAACTCTTTGGGTCAAGTGAAAAATACTTTTAAAGGGATTGGATATTTAACACGTGGTTCACTATCATTGGAACAGTAATTGTTGCTCCAATATTTGATTTGATTTGATTTCATTTATTATTGTCACATGTATTAACATACAGTGAAAAGTATTGTTCCTTGCGCGCTACACAGACAAAGCATACCGTTCATAGAGAAGGAAAGGAGAGGTTGCAGAATGTAGTGTTACAGTCATAGCTAGGGTGCAGAGAAAGATCAACTTAATGCGAGGTAGGTCCATTCAAAAGTCTGATGTCAGCAGGGAAGAAGCTGTTTTTGAGTCGGTTGGTAATATAGAGACCAAAATACAGAATCATGAAATAGGTGCAGCACAGGAGGAGGCCCTTCAGCCCATCATGTCTGTGTTGGCTCTCTGACAGGGCTACTCAGCTAGTCCCACTCCCCAGCCCTTCCCCCGATGGCTGAGCCAAGTTTTTGTTCCTTCTATGGGTGCTTATCCAATCTCCCTTTTTGAAACCCTCAAATTGAATTTGCTCTCGCCACCTATCAGGCCATTTCTTCCACTTCCTAACCGTTCGCACTGTAAAGATATAATGATACACATAAAATATATCCAGGTGATTGAGAGAAAATTATAGCAACCCTCCCATCTGACCCAACACTGGAATTGCGCAGATGTACTCTACCCTCTGAGCTCTACAGCTTAGCTACACACTGGATAAACCTTCCCAGCCGGCAGGACGGCACGTCAACTCAAACAGGAGAAAAATATTTGGAAGAGATGTAAGCAATAAAGGCTCAGATTTTCACCATAATAAAAGGCTGTCCATTGTGGCGAAATTCTCAGAAATGCCTGAAAATTGTAAGTCCTGCCCCCAAACCCGGCACCTCTGTGCGGTGGGAGTGGAGTCTGGCCGGGGTTGACACATGATTCACAGAGGCAGCCGGCCACTTATGTCACCAGCTACCTTCACTTGGAATCTGGAAGAGCAGGAGCGTGGAATCCGGGAGTGTACAGATTAGAACAGGAGGTCTGAACTTGGTGGAGGTGTTTTAATATCCTTCAGAGAGATAAAATTCAGCTTTCGATAGGGTCCCGGGTCACCTTTGGAAGAGGTAAGGCAACCTTTGGAATTGTTAAATATGAACATGATTTTGCACTTTTTACATACGAGCACAGTCAAGCTATCAAAGAGCTGTCCGGCTGTCAAGGAACTGTCCAGCTATCAAGGGACTGTTAAAGACCCGTGCAGCTGTCAAGGAACCCTCCAGCTGTCGAGGTAGTGTCAAAACTATCAAAGCTGAGCAGGAAGTGTCAAAGCTGTCAAGGAATTATCCAAGGATACTAGGTGAGCTGGTGTGGAGGGAATAAGGGCAAAGAGTGGTGGGTGGGGTACATGGATTGGCACTAAGTTGAAATGGGGGTATGGGATGGGTAGAGGGACACTAAGTTGACATGGGGCATTAGGGCAATGCTGCCTGGGTAGAAGGGCATGGGTTCTCATGCCACCGGCACAGAGATGCCTATGATGAAGCATAGAGAATGTGTGGGGGATGAGGCCGGAGGTTTGCTTTATTATTATCATTTAAACACAGCACCAGAACATGGTGTCAGGCCTTGTGCCAGCACCTAGCAGCCTCCGCATTTATTACGGGGTCACCCACCCTGACTTCTATTTCAGCCGATCCCCACTCCCCTTCACCGCACTCTCTCCTGGCCGAACATCCGACCTGCCGGTGGCCATTTTTAAAAGTAGGGTTCAACCAGTCAGGAAATCCCCGAATGCGGTGAACCCAACCCTGGGAATGAAATCTGGGTCAAAGGTTCTTCACTGAATTCTTTGAAAGGTGGAGATAACATTCTTGAAATGTGGCCACCTCTGGCAAAGCCAGCGTTTATTAGCTCACCCCTGGTTAACCTTGGGAAGGTGGCGCGATAAGGCCTCCTCGAACTGCTGCAGCCGGTGTGATTGGCGAAGGTTCCAGTCCTTAGGCCCAGTGACCACTTGTGATTTGTCACAGAAAAGACACATCAATTCATTGAAAGGCGGAGCAGACTCGATGGGCCGAGTGGCCTAATTCTGCCCCTATGCCTTATGGTCTTCTGGTCTATGCTCATGTCAATGAACTTGGCAATGAGTTTGTCCAGAATTTCTGAAAAGTGTAAACCCACCAAATGGGGGGAGGGGGGGGGGGGGGGGGGGGGCGGATGTACAACATTGGGAGGGGGCGGGGGCAGAGAGGTGAGAGAAAAAAATATAACTCTGGTAACACAAACAAGTTTTTTTTCTCTCTTCAGGAGCGGGGTTTAGTGTGCTGAAAACCATCTCTGCGCTGTTCACTTCCCAACATCCTCGGGGACTGGCGAAGACGACCCATGCCATTACCATGGCAACCCGGCTTTCATATGGAGATCAGTGCACTGAACAGCCTTTGATTGGGCCTTTTTAGCAACGACAGAATGCAAACAGGTCACTCAATGGAACAGCGCAGGATAATTCAATGGGTTTTCTTTTCCCCCCGCTGTTGTTGCAAAAACTGAGGTTTGTGGACAATACTGGAATGTAAATCAGAAAACACACAAAGACCATGTGGGTCCTTTAATCCCGTTGCTTTATGGCGAAGGGGGGAGAAAAAACAAACAGTTTATACTCGAGATACACAAACTATGGCAGATTAGAAAGTGCAAGTGCAGCATTTTGCTTTCAAAAGTCCATTATGAGAAAGCTTGATTCAGGCACTCTACTTGAAGTGCTGCAGATTGACACCACGAGGCTGTCACAGTTCAGAAGCAGGGAATGTAGGCAGGGTAGAGGTGGGGCTGGGCGAGGGGAGAGAATGAAGGGCTTTGTTCTCTTAACCATTTTCTGCCCAAGAGCTTTTCTTTTTAATTAAAAACTACATTGAAGGGGGGACCGGCCCTAATAATTCATACGGAGTTCGTGCCAAATCGCGGGGGTGCCTTTATTTTTGTAGAAGAATTAAAAATTGATTCGAATGTCTCCTGCTTACATCGTAAAAATCTAACTGGGCGGGGGGGTGGAATTAGATGATCCACATTTCCTCGTCACAACCAAGGGATTACACTGGTCTGGAAAAGGCAAAACGAGCTGGGACTATATCCTCCTGAGAGTTGATGGAGGTCTTAAAGATTATGAAAGAATTGATTTGATTTATTATTGTCACATGTATATTAGTATGTAGTGAAAAGTATTGTTTCTTGCGCACTATACAGACAAAGCATACCGTTCATAGAGAAGAAAAGGAGAGAGTGAAGAATGTAGTGTTACAGTCATAGCTAGGGTGTAGAGAAAGATCAACTTAATGCGAGGTATGTCCATTCAAAAGTCTGATCTCAGCAGGGAAGAAGCTGTTCTTGAGTCGGTTGGTCCCTGTCCTCAGGCTTCTGTATGTTTTTCCGACAGAAGAAGGTGGAAGAGAGAATGCCCGGGGTGCATGGGGTCCTTGATTATGCTGGCTGTTTTTCCAAGGCAACGGCAAGTGTAGACAGAGTCAATGGATGGGAGGCTGGTTTGCGTGATGGATTGGGCTACATTCATGACCCGTTGTAGTCTCTTGCGGTCCTGGATAGAGCAGGAGCCATACCAAGCAGTGATACAGCCAGAAAGAATGCTTGCTATGGTGCATCTGTAAAAGTTGGTGAGAGTCGTAGTGGACATGCCAAATTTTCTTAGTCGTCTGAGAAAGTAGAGACGTTGGTGGGCTTTCTTAACTATAGTGTCGGCATGGAGGACAGGGGAGGTGTGGCAGAAGATGTTTCTATCTGTAGAGGAGACCTGAAACAGGGGTTTTAAACGTAAAGTTGGTGGTTTGAAATCTAATTGGGAATTTGAGTGAAATCTCCACGCTCAGAGGGTGGAACTCACGAGCACATGGAATAGCCAAGGGAACAGCATCGGGGAAAGCTAGATAAACACATGAGGGAGAAAGGAATAGATGTTATGCTGCTAGGGTTGAATTGAGAGGAGTGGGGGGAGGTTCATCTGAAGCAGAAATGGCAGCAGTGACCAAATGGGCTGAATGGCCTTGTCCTCGAGTAGAATTTATGAAATTCAAATGATTCTATCCACTTCTTAATTTCCCTGTGCTCTTTGCTCTGTACCTCTTTTCTTCATCCCTCTTTAACTTTATGAATACAAAAAGGGGGGAGGCTTTGCAAACTCTCTTCCTGCGTTGTGAGTGTGTGTAAAATAAACTCACCCTCTAAATTTATATAATCTCGAGCTTGCAGGGTTAGCGCTGCTGTCTCACAACGTCAGGGATTCGATTCCCGGCTTGGGTCATTGTCTGTGCGGAGTTTGCACATTCCCCCCCGTGTCTGCATGGGTTCCCTCCGGGTGCTCCGGTTTCCTCCCACAGTCTGAAAGACGTGCTGGTTAAGTGCATTGGCCATGCTCAATTCTGCCTCAGTGCAACCCGAACAGGCACCGGAGTGTGACAACTCGGGGATTTTCACAGTAACTTCATTGCAGTGTTAATGTAAGCCTACTTGCGACCCTCACAAATAAACTTTAAACTAATAGAAAATTGGATCACACCACAACCAAGGAATTGGGAAATACGCCACTCCTTACAAAGAGGTAAACCAAGAATCAAAACACTTTTTTGTTCACGGTCGTGTGGTGAGAGGAGAAACTCTTCTTTAGATTTCTTTACCTCAGGAAGCTGCGGGAAGTTTGCGTCCTTAAACATGTTCAAGGCTGAGATCGATAGATTTTTAATCAGTCGGGGATTTAAGGGTTAAAGAGGAAAGTGGACTTAGTGAGTGTTAGATCAGCCATGATTTTTTTTTTTTTTTTAACTGGTCGGTGCAACATCGTGGGCCGAAGGGCCTGTTCTGCGCTGTAATGTTCTATGTTCTATGTTCTATGATTTTATTGAATGGCAGAGCAGACTGGAAGGGCTGAAAGGCCTTCTCCTCTTGCTATTTCTTACGGTCTTACCAAACAATCTCTGACTTCCGTAAAATAACCGGGTTGAGGAGGCATTAGAAACTCCCTGGGTTTCTCATATCCCTCTGCCTTTCCTTCTCTCACACAGCTCCAACCCATTTCCACATCCCCGTGCCTGCCAACAGCACCTGTATTCACACACGCATGCATCAAAAGAGGCCAGTTGGGACTGCTTCTGAGCGCCAGCTGTGAGTTCACAGAGGCTGACCCCTGGCTGAATGAGACCCCTGTCTGTTTCGAAACAGGCAAACCAATCGAGGGGCCTGACTCAGAGGCCCAATCTGATGTGGCAAACCATCTAACCCCCGGGGAGGTGGGAAACCCACCTTCACCTGGGAGGGCCCATCAAACGGTATCTGTTGAACTGATTAATTTTCTTTTATTCATTTTGTGGGACGCGGGTGTCGCTGGCTGGGCCAGCATTTATTGCCCATCCCTAGTTGCCCGAGGGCAGTTGAGAGTCAACCACATTGCTGTGGCTCTGGAGTCACATGTAGGCCAGACCGGGTGAGGATGGCAGACATTAGGGATATGGTCCCCAGAAGGGTATGGGGTTTTAGTTCAGACGGGCAGATGGTCAGTGCAGGTTTGGAGGGCCAAAGGGCCTGTTCCTGCGCTGTAATTTCCTTTGTTCTGGTGAACCAGATGGGTTTTTCCGACAATCGACAATGGTCATCAGTAGATTCTTAATTCCAATTGTAATTGTATTCCGCCATCTGCTGTGGTGGGATTCGAACCTGGGTCCCCATAACGTTAGCTGAGTTTCTGGAATAATGGTCTAGTGATAATACCACTGGACCATCACCTCCCCTGAATGAATTAAAGAGGCGGGGGTGGGAGTGTGGAAAAAAAGTCAGTCAAAATTCCCATCCCACTGTCATTTATTTCCAGCTGCAGCAAGCCTTTTTGTAACACCGTCTCATGACGGACAGAAAGAAAGTCAGCAACAAAAAACATCCTGGAACTGTCAATGGCACCAGCTTACTTCAGGAAGCTCACTCCTGATATGCACCAATATAGAGTTGCCAGCGTTGGACTGGGGTGGGCACAGAAAGAAGTCTCACAACACCAGGTTAAAGTCCAACAGGTTTATTTGGAATCACATGCTTTCGGAGCGCTGCTCCTTCATCAGGCGAGTGGACTTGAGTGGACCCCCACACTCCTGAAGAAGGAGCCCCGAAAGCTCGTGATTCCAAATAAACCTGTTGGACTTTAACCTGGTGTTGTGAGACTTCTTACTGGTATGCACCGCTACTGTCATCCACATCAGAATGTTTAAAATCTAAGTTTAGTTTAGTAGTATTTATTAGTAGGCTTACATTAACACTGCAATGAAGTTGCTGTGAAAATCCCCTAGTCGCCACACTCCGGCGCCTGTTCGGGTTACACTGAGGGAGAATTTAGCATGGCAAATGCACCTAACCAGTACGTCTTTCAGACTGTGGGAGGAAACCAGAGCACCCAGAGGAAACCCACGCAGACACGGGGAGAAGGTGTAGACTCCACACAGAGACACCCAAGCCGGGAATCGAACCCATGTTCCCTGGTGCTGTGAGGCAGCAGCGCTAACCACTGTGGGATTGTGCCAGCCAATTGAATGTTGTGGCTCAGTATGCAATAGTATAACTGGTGAGCTACCAATGCATGATTTCCGGGACACCACGATTGGGTGGGACAAGGGGTGGGGACAGGAATTTTAACTACAGCTAACCGTGCAATTGTTCATCTGCACCAGTCATTGGAGGGGTTGACCTGGTACAAGAGACCAACAACCTGTCCTAGTCCCCCCCACGCCGACACTATAGTTAAGAAAGCCCACCAATACCTCTACTTTCTCAGAATACAAAGGAAATTTGGCATGTCCGCTACGACTCTCACCAACTTTTACAGATGCACCATAGAAAGCATTCTTTCTGGTTGTATCACAGTTTGGTATGGCTCCTGCTCTGCCCAAGACCGCAAGGAACTACAAAAGGTCGTGAATGTAGCCCAATCCATCACGCAAACCAGCCTCCCATCCATTGACTCTGTCTACACTTCCCACTGCTTTGGGAAAGCAACCAGCATAGTCAAGGACCCCATGCACTCAGATATTTTCTCTTCCACCTTTTTCCGTCGGGAAAAAGACACAAAAGTCTGAAGTCACATACCAAGCAACTCAAGAACAGCTTCTTCCCTGCTGCCATCAGACTTTTGAGTGGATCTATCTCGCGTTAAGTTGATCTTTCGCTGCACCCTACCTATGACTGTAACACTACATTCTGCACTCTCTCCTTTCCTTCTCTATGAACGGTATGCTTTGTCTTTATAGCGCAAGAAACAATATTTTTCACTGTATACTAATACATGTGGCAATAATAAATCAAATCAAAGACAGTTTTAC